>NW_012133820.1:0-555860 GCF_000403515.1 Pseudozyma hubeiensis SY62 | reverse complement strand
ATCGACGAAAAAAAAAAAAAACGCCGACATGGCGGGGGGAAGTGTGCACGAGGCAACAAGTGACAGCGTGCAGGGGCATTTGTTTTCAGAGTGTGCATGCATGCCAATCCTTGCGCATTTCGACGTGCATGAGCTGCGGCAGAAAATCGGCGACACTGCTCACGCGCCTCCAGGGAGGGAGTGACATGTCAGCTCGCCTAACAACGCGCCTGAAACCAACACGCACGCTCGAATGCAGATCACAAACACGCACAATGCTTCGACTTGATAGCTCTTCGCTCGCCTGTACTGCAGAGCACCAGGGTCGTGCTCGCACAGGATTCGATGGGTGCGTCGTCCTTTTGTTGTTGAGAGCTAGGAATACAGTCGTGCCGGAGAACAGACGACATACAACCCGCCGCCGGGCTTGAGGGGGGCGTGTGCAGCTCTGACCCAGTACGGTCTACGGAGTTTCTTTCTTCCTTCCTCGCACAGCTTCTTTCAGTCGAAGAGTCTTCCAACGAACGAGGTCTCTGGCTACCCACAGCCTAGTGGCAAGTCGCTAGCTCAGTCTAAGCACTACTCTCGCTTGATCTCAGACCTCCCGACAAACAGCCGATGCGCCACCTGCTCCGAAGCGAGAACCGGTCGATCAACCATCTTCTCTCGCCACCGATGACCTTCAGCAATGACAACCCTGTTTCTGCCAGCATGACGCATTTCAAATTCGTACGTCCGTAGGCGGGAAAAGGGCAAATCGACACGTCAATTGACACAAGCTTCGGCGTGTTGATCTCGGTGATCTACTCCTCCTCGCTTGCTTTTTTCGAGGTGCAGATCCGAGGCTTCGGTAGACGAGAAACCGTAAGCGATATGATCGTCACACTGCACACTCGGAGCTTCTTTCTGGTACATCTCGCGGGGTTATGAGAAGAAAGATCTTTGCAGCATGCAAAGCGAGGTTCGAGCATGATCTTTGCCAAAGCAGAAGTCCGTTTTCTCCGGGTCACTGCTTTTGCGCGTGATTCACAGCGCTGGTTTGTGCTTTGTGATATCAGCGAAAGTCGCCGTGAATCCGTCCTCGCACCCTCGGGTGGACGCAACATACACCATCTGATAGACGCCGGTCAAACTCCACACAGACATCATCGTGGGGGGTGTTTGTTTTGATTTCCTTTGGAGAGCGTCGATGCTCACCGTTGCACCTCGCCGTGCTTGCGCACGATCCATACACGCTGACGCATAAACGCCTGCGAGTTGGGGATATCTACAAAGAGCGTACGATACTGAAGCGTACCGTCTTGGTCCTTGACTAACTCGGCGTGCACCTCGCCGGAAGACCACGTCCCTGGCTCGGAGCTGCGTCGCGACTTGGGCGCAGTCGGTGACGACAGCGTCGAGGTGATGGCTTCTGTTGAGCTTCGTACGACGCTCGTGATGCCGCCGAGGGCGGAGCTCCAGGTTCTACTCAGAACGTTGTCCGATGCAGCGCCTGATGTCGCGTCCGCTGGTGTCGGCGAGATCCCCGAACTGCTAGCCGAAACTGGGGGTGCTTGCTTGTGTCCGTCGACCTGGTCGTTGGCTCCTAGATCCACTCCGAGCTGCTCGCCCAGCCACTCACCGCCTTCCATCACCTTTCGACCGATCCACTTGCCTGCTTCCACGGTCTCGTACCGCGCCGTGTCCAGGATCGACCAGTCTTCTCCCTTCTCCCTCGCTCCGATCCAGAATCGAAGCAGCATCTTTTCTTCGCCCGTTCGCTCGTCCGTAAACGTCACTGAAGGAACCGACCTGGACCGTCTCCTGTCTTTGACTGATGGAGGGTTGAGCGGGGAGAAGTCACTGGAACCATTCTCGGCGTTGGGCGAGGTGCGGAAGCGGTACGGTGTCAAGAGATGGTTTGCGATCTCGGCGCTGTTCTGCACGCGTTTGCATGCGTCTGCGTAGATGACGGTGGGACTGTTCTTGGCGAAGAGCTCGCTCGTAAGGGCGTAGACCAGCACGAATGTCAGTGCGCCGCCGCCGAGGATGAGCATGGTCCGGGAGGACTGTACGGTAGCACGCGCTACTTTCTGGCCTGTCTTGAGCTGCGACCAAGGCTTGCCTTGGCCCGTAGCTCGGTCGATCAGTGTCGGCTGCGAGCTGAACCCTCCTCCACCAGCCGACAGTCCAGCCATGCCGAGGGGAATGCCGCCACTTCTTGATCCTGATGCGGCATCGAGCGCCGCTTCGGCGGTGGCATTGAAGCGTGGTCGAGGCTGAGCTTCCGACAGCGACGAGGAAGAGTTTGATGCAGAAGTGGATGCTCTGAGCTCGTCGAGGATCTGACGCTGGGTGAAGGCCGCTTTTGATCCCTTGTGATCGCTGGCATTTGCGCTCACTTTGATCTGTTTGCTGTTTCTGATTACGGAGACGTGGTAGTGTCGTTTACTGGTGGACGCAAACTGGCTGGTCGATGCTGCTCGAGCTGAGATGACGAGTGGAAAAGTGGTTGAGCCGCCGAGTGTGCGCAATGCCGGCAGCATCGCCACAATCGGCTGCGTTAGCGTCATCGTCGCAATGTCTGTCAAGGTTTTCTCGACGATTCAGCTTGGCACAAGATAAAAGATGGTTGGTGCGTCGATGGCAATGAACAGAAGAAACCTTTCTTGTTTGCCGAGAGCCGAATAAGCGCGTATCGGCCGGCTCTCAAATTTTGGCCGGCTCCAAATCTCCACTTGTCCGAGGTATGAGGCTCTGTGGCCTGAGCGCTGTGGCTGAGTTGCAACACTTGACAAGTGCAGCAGGACCCTGAATTGCACTCGATGCTGCTGCTGTTGCCGCTGTCAAACTAAAGACTCTTTATCGGTACACTGTGCTTTCCCTCAGCCCATCAACTCGCATTGCTCCTATCTGGGAATCCACTGTGACCCTTGCTCGCGCTCGGTCCTGACCGGCGGTTCTTGCCAGCGACAGCGGTCTTTATCTGCTCCCTCAGACTACGGCCAGACGACAACGAGCAGCTTTACGGCCACTTCTTACGACCCTCTGTGATTGTGATTTCGGAGGCCACATCTGGCAACATCGTCATCGAGCTCTGAAGACTCTCGACACAAGCCTCATCCTTCCCTGAGCGTCACGATCGAGCTCACGACGTTGGTGAGGCCTGCTGAGTGTCGTTCTATCGCAAACATCGCCTCTCCGTGGCAACCACACACAAGACTGCCAAGCTCGATCTCGTAGACGATAGCAAGGATGGGCATGACACACAAGCAGTACCTCTCTGGTCAACGCGTGTTTGGCTGTAGAGACTGCAAGACACACCTGACTACGATCGAGAACCTCGTCAGCCGTGCGTTCAACGGCCAACATGGTCGAGCCTATCTGTTCGACCTTGTGACCAA
The DNA here is from genome assembly GCF_000403515.1 of Pseudozyma hubeiensis SY62. Lineage (NCBI taxonomy): Eukaryota > Fungi > Basidiomycota > Ustilaginomycetes > Ustilaginales > Ustilaginaceae > Pseudozyma > Pseudozyma hubeiensis. Next base: position 552,498 of record NW_012133820.1, on the reverse strand, counting down.
CATCAGTCTAGGTGAACCTGAGGATCGACACATGACGACCGGCTTGCACACGGTGCGCGATATCAGTTGCATCAAGTGCAAGACGACGCTCGGCTGGAAGTACGACCGCGCCTATGTGGCCGCCGAGAAGTACAAGGAGGGCAAGTTTATCCTCGAGAAGGAGCTCACCGTCGACGTGCACTGAATGCGCTCATTTGAGCGACGTATGCGCCAGGGACAACCGTCGTCGAGTGATCTTCGATAGGCTGTGGCCCCCCTCTGTCTCGTTCGAGGACTCCGATATCTGGACACCAAATTCATCTCTTCGGAACCCTGCTTGCTTCTGCTGATAACTCGCAACAACGCTACCTGACTGAACACGCCGGGCCCCGATCTGGTCTCGCAGCGCTCGTCGTGCTCCTCACGCCGGCCTCAAGACGACCGAGCGAGGTCGTTCGGCCATTCGCACAAGCAGCGAGATTCATTCCTCGCCCTACATTTGGTGGTGACAAACAACCATCGAGACCCTATCGCAATCCTCGGAGCTTGGCACAATCATCTTTCCGTCATAGCAATAGACTCGAGCGTCCCGATCCCAGCTTGGCTATCGGGCTGACCGCGTATTCCAGCTCTGCGAACAACCGTCGCCTGCATTGATTCGCCAGCTTGCATGTCGCCGTTCCTCAGTCCCCTGATCTAGGCTACACTGTATATGTACCCTTGCGCGAGCCCGGTCGTATCTATCTTCAATCGGACAGTCTTGTGCAGAGTTGCCAGTCGAGACTGAGTGTGAGGAGCGTGTCTATGAGGGGTGTGGTCACGGCCGAGTCTAAACCAGCTTGTTGACGGCACTGTCAGGCGAGCATCGGCTTGAGTCTGCAGAACAAGGCTGCGGGGTAAAACGTTGATTTTTCCACAGGGTCGAGAGCAGTCATCAGCTTCGGGAAGATCTTTCATTGAGCGCTGCCGAAGCTGCCTGAAGCGTTCGACCAGTGCCATCGGCTCCTCTGCTCTGGGATAGGGTCGAAAAGAGGGGGGATCGACGACGGGCATAGTTTGAATACAAACAGATGCGCGTCTCGTTTCGAAAAAGTTGTAAGGGATCGACGTGAGATTTGAGCGTTCGAGTCGTGTTTCGGCTTGGCAAATTCGAGGGTGTCGTTGGTTCGAATACAAATTCCAAAACACACACTTTTGCTTGTTCGAAACAGACACTGGCCAGGTGCCTGGTCTACGAGAAGAAGGGAAAACAACACAGAAACCTTGCGAGAGTGTTTGCCGAGCGCGAGCAGGTGCAGAAGTGCCTCTGTCTAGGCTGCTGCTGCCCCTTTGATGCAGTGGCTGCGCGAGTCGAGTTCCTGACAGACAGTGCTGCCAGACTCGTGCTTGGAGGCGTACGGCGAGCATTCCAACCCAAGATGCTGGTTTCGAGCTGCTGCTGCTGCTGCTGCTGCTGCCGCGCGACGATCATCGTGTCCGCCTTCGCCATCAGCTGCTATCTCACCTCTTCCCTACATCCATCTCATCGAATTGCTCTCTCTTCTCCTCGCGATCCGTGTCCGAGTCCTCATTTCACCCCCCTTCTCTCCCCTCTCCACCATTTCTCGCCCTTTCCCCTTCTGCTCGTCAGCAATCTAGCGTCACCACGCACACACAGCTTCACGCTCGCACCTTCGACAAGCATCACCTGAAAACGCACGCATTCCTTCTTACGTTCGTTATCAATACCTCTTCCACAATGAAGTCGTTCACCCTCTCTGCTGCCGCTGGCTCTTTGGCAGCCACGCTGCTGCTCGTCGGCTCGTCCGTAGCACCGGTTGCTGCCCAGACCGCCGTCGCCAACGTCACCTCCATCCCCACCGACATCTCGTCCAGCTGCTCCAGCTTCCTCTCCACGCTCAACTCGGACTCGCAGCTCGACGCCTGCACAAAGCCCCTGCTCGCAGCCACCAAGTACTACTCGTCCAACTCGACCGACTCGGCCGTCCAGCTCGACTCGACGCTCGCCGATCTCTGCTCCACCGACACCGGCTGCGACGCCAACATCATCCGTCAGCGTCTCGACCAGTTCTGGCAGAACTGCCACACGGATCTGCAGAGCGGAAATGCCAATGTTCAGGCTATGTACGATAACTTGTACATGATCACGCCGCTCGTCAACTCGATCTGCAGCAAGGATAAGAACAACGATTACTGCCTCAAGACGATTGCTAAGGCTGCTGCGAGCTCTTCCAAGGTGACTTCGAGCAAGAAGCGCCGAGACGTCGACGACGAAGACGAGGAGGAGGAGGATGACGACGAGGAGGGAGAAACCGTCTCGCAGCTCGTCAAGAGGCAGTCTGCCGCTGGTGAAACCCTCGGCGGCCTCTACAACCAAACGGAATCGACCGGCAAAGCAAACACCAACGCCGCCTTCCTCTTCATCTCCTCCTCCAGCCCCAAATCCATCCTCTGCTCGCTCTGCACCCAGAACATCCTCGCCTCGTACATCAAGTTCGAGACCTCGATCCCCTACGCCATCGGTCTCAGGACGTCGGAGATCCTCGCTCCTCAGAGCGATATCTACAAGGCTGCAAAGACCGACTGCGGTCACGACTTTGTCGCTCAGGTGAACAAGATCGCCAACACGACGCAGTTCGCTGCGGTGGTCAGTGGCGCTGAGTTTGCGGGGGCTAGGAAGGGTGCGGTTGTATTGGCGACGATGGTCGCATCTGCGGTGGTGGCCGTCGTTGCTCTTTGAGGCTGCAGCTGTTCAGATAGACGGTGGGGGGAGGAAAGTGGGGATGTGTTCGAGGAGAGGGATGCTCGCTGCTGGCACGCGTTTGTCATCCCCACCGAACCGTAATCCACTCGTAGCTCTTCCCCCCGTCTGTAGCCACACACACACACATTCACGGTCGATGACCCAGTATCCCGCTCTCTTTTGTTCTTTCTGCACTCTCTTCTTTCTTTCGCTTCCGGATCGCGTGTTCTGCTTTCGACACCGCGATGAGCCACACATGCTCTCGCTACTCCGTTTTGGCTTCTGTTCTTCTGTTGTTTATGCTCCGTTCTTTTTTTGACATAATAGTAATGGTTTCTCTTCCACACACACAGGTTTTTCGGGGGACGATGTGAGACAGAGATCGTGTGTGTTTCAGATGGAGACGTTGGTGCAGGTTAGGACGGTACCGTAGAGACCCGAGACGAGCAAAGTTCCGGAGCCATGGTGGTGGTGGTGGGGAGAGAAGAAGGAGCTTGCGCTGCTCGGGAGGTGGATCTCGGAGTTGCGGTGTTTGACGGGTTTGCCTTGGGTTTGGAGGAGGCTGCGGATGGAGAAGCTGGTGTTGGAAGAGAGGGCGAAGTCGGTGGCTGAAAGTGGAGCGTCGTCGTTGAAGGGGCGGTGGGTGGAGGAGGGGGTAATGGCAACGACCCAGCTAGGGGCGGTACGGGTGAGCGGGGAACGAGACATAGCGATCAACGAGAAGGGTGACGGATGACCTGTAGCTAGCAACACGGGGTTGTTATGGTGAGACCAGGCTAGGTTGTCTACGCGAAAGGGGAGGTGAAGTCTCGTATGCGGGCTCAACCCACCTATCATCGAAGCGAGGTCGCGGGGAAGGTCGTACATCCACACGCCGGGGAACGTCGTAGCTGCAACCACCATGGTCTTGCTATCCGGAGTGACTGCGATTCCATTCGCAAATGGGATACCCGTAGCAACAACCTTCGCATCCACCTTACCAGCGGTGAAGTCGACATGGCTGACCCAACCCAATGAAAGTCCGAGGAGGGTTTCCACTTGCGCCAGCCCTGCCGCTACACCTCGATGACGGAGGACTTTCGCCAGCTGGGCAACGATGGGCTCCTTCCAACCGAGCCGATGGCGTAAGAGCGGGATGAGATGGGTGGTGAGGGGAGGAGGTCTCCGGGCGAAGAGGTGATCGTTCGTGACGATGAAGCTCGTATCGCTCAGCGCATGGATCGAATTGGGCGTGTGCGTGGCAAGAGGATGAATGACGCTGCGGATCCAACGAGCTGTCCATCCTATGCTTTCCGAGCTCGTCGGAGGAGCGAGATGGAAGACCTCGACGCTGGATTGCTCTCGACCGTGGTTGATGACGAAAAGCTGCCGATCACCTTCTCCATCCCGAGCAGGGAGGATAGATACCCCGAGCGGGTGAAACGTCCTCTCCGCCGGGAAGTCGATCAGCTCCACAGGTACCGCAACTACCTCCCTCCCCGAACGACTCGAGGTAGGATAGTCGTATGTGAACAGTCGACCGCGAGGCTCGGGTGTCTTGAGAGGTCCCATGACGGTATTCCATCCTGCGCGATTGGTATCACAGCTGATCAAGACTGTTCCGTCGGATCCAGGGATGTGCTCGATATCTTCGCAGAAGCGGAACTCTGCGCCTCCGCGAACGTTCCAGCATTCAGCATCATCGTTTGCCTTCACAGATGAGGATGGTCGAACCCAAAAGTCAGGCAGTCGTGATCCTGGACCGAACGCACTGCGAAGCCACGCAAAGTTTGCTACGATCGGTGCGAGGATCAGCGCCAAGAGCGAGATCTTGGTCGCTCGCCACGCGGAGACGCTTGAACGGGAAGCGGGAGCGGGAGGTCCACACTGCTTCCTCTCATGGTTGAGTTGCTGCTGATCGAGATTCGCGGAGGACATCGTTCGCATTCCAGCTTACGCCGTCGCAACGTTGATGGTGCGAGTGAACGAAGGGAGTCTCGTCGCTCAGATTGAACACCTCATAATGCACAGACCCCCCACAAACGAAAGAGGCTCTTGCTCAACAACAACCCACATCTCAATTGGGCGTGCTCCGACCCTCCCGCTCAGTCCACAATCATCAGAGAGCCTCGCACAAGTGAACTGCGAGCGAGCAAGTCCTGCGCACAACAGACTCCATTGCTGCACTACTCGACGCAGACCACCACCGCTTCCGCCCGCCCTTTACTGTCCTCCACCACATCTGCTCGATCACACAACAGCCCTCACACAGAAGCATCGCTCATCAACAGTCGTCTAAACACAAACAACTCGGAATTGGGTCAAGTGCAGATTGATTGCTTTTTTTGGCGAACGACCCCCCAAGAAGCCGATAGGAGGGATCAGAAGGGTAGTATCGTACATGCTGGGGAAGCCGTCAGTGCCCAACGAGGTGGGAATCAACCACCCCAAGGCGAAGGGAGAGGTTAGGAGATGAAAATGCAAGTACGCCGCTGAACTGATGCAGCGAGCGATGAGCAGATGCAAGGAGGGGGTGTGTATATGAATGAATGAAGGCACGCGGAGGATCCGGATGTGCCGACTGCAACCATTGAGAATAGTGCGTTGCTGCTGGTGGTAATGATGACGAGAAAGATGTGCGCGACTGTAAAAAACAAAGACTGTAAAGAGGAAACAAAAGTACAAACAGGAACCAACAATGGAGCTTGGTGGAACCAGTTTACTTCTTCTCCTCGGCCTCGTTCTCGACAGCAATGATGGCAGCACGCTTCTCGAGGACACGCTGAGCACGGCGCTCGCGCATGGCCTTGTTGCGCATACGACGAGCCTCCATCTGGTCGGAAAGGTGCTTGGATCGGGCAGCCTCGGCCTTGGCCTTGTGGATGTGCTCCATGAGCACACGCTTGTTCTTGAACACGTTACCCTTGCTCTTGAGGTAGAGCTCGTGGTAGAGGTGCTTGTCGATCTTGCCGGACTCGCGGTACTTGCGCAAGAGACGGCGGAGGACACGCTGGCGCCTCATCCACATGACCTTGGTGGGCATACGGGCCTCGGACGAACCCTTGCGGTGACCCTGTCCGGTACCACGGCCGGCACGCTTGGCGGCGGCGGTGGCGCGGGCGCGCGATCGCGAGCCACCAACGACGGGCTTGCGGATGATTTGACCATCACGGATGAGCTTGCGGATGTTGGCGCGCGAGTTGGCGTTGCCAATGTCGTTCTGCTCGGCGGGGTCGAGCCAGACCTTGCGCTTTCCGCATCCAAGGACCGAGGCCGCGAGGCGCTTCTGTGTTCGGAGGTTGACCATCTTGAAGACTGTGGTAACGACGGTAGAGAAAAGGAATTAAGGAAGAGGTCAGACACATGTCGGTGCTTGTTGGCATACGTGATGTCTTTTGATTCGGCACTCCTGCTTTTGACGTAGGCGGTAACGAGGCAAAAACGATGTGCTGAAGGAATGAGAAAAGTGCGGTGGAGTAAATGATCGTAATGTGGGGTGTAGAGACTAATGCCGGAGCGCCTTGATATAGCAAGGAACTGGACGAGGGCAGATCACTGTCATGTGAAGCTGATCTGGTGATAAGAACAGATCGCCTCTCGTCACAGTCAAATGTTCTCGACGAGATGTGAAAGGTCATCCCACCATGACCGTGTAGCAGCGATTCCCGGCTGTGTAGGCGAATATGTCCTCTCGCCTCGGCCACCCCTCAGCGCTGAGCGCACTGCTTGCTCTGCCTTGCCATTCCTACTTCCCAAATGTGAGCATGCACAAGACGACTTCACGCCATAGGACAACTGGGACTGCGGCCTTGCCCAATGCAAAGCTCTGTGTTGTGGCTGATGCATACTGTGAGAAGGGCTGGCTGTGTGTTTGTCGATTTGGTATCGGTGTAAAGTCTGTAGGACAGGAACAGCTGAGGTTGTACGGCTGCGCTGCTGCTGAGATGGTTACTCGCTGCTGGTTGCTAGGGAAGAATGAAGCGGTCGAGGCAAGGATAGGCCGAGCCTGAAGGCAGATTCGACTGGCAGTATTGCACTGCACGGGTGTTTGTCGATGATAATGTCGGGCCTGGTCTTTGCCTCTCGTCGTCGTCGATAGCAGGAGTGATGATTCGATGCTGTTTGAGCAGACACTTACGTTAATAGGACTTGAGGGGTCGGATGATGATGACGAGGAGAGGAAGAGGGAAGTGTCGACCAAATCTCCAACTCTGACTGATTGACGGGCGAGCTGAGCTGACTATGCCGCCTGCGCCCTTGGTGGCTCGCGAGCCAGTCTTTGACTCTCTTGCGATCCAGACAGAGGCTGCTGGCGCGCTGCTGCCTCGAAAATTGTTTCTGCTCACTTTTTGGCGCGCGCATCAACTTCAAACAACTGGAGACTTAGGCTGCTGGCTGAGTAAAGAGTGCCGATCTACAGTCGCCGTCTGCTGCCTTGAATTTCTTGCTAAGCGAATGTCGCGCGCTACTGCCTCGCATCTTGCTCAGTTCGGGCACCAAATAGGCAGAAAGACAGTCTCGTGGGAAAGATGGCGGCATTCAAGCCTAATATTCCGAGACCAGGCACTTTGCCGGTGCTAAGAACGCAGCTCGAAATCGAATACAAAAAACGTTTTCTAGACAGGCGTCGGCCGGCCGAGATGATCACGTGCAGACCCTTTTTGTATTCCACGCCTGCTAGAATTTGAGTTCGTCATTTTCGATTGCCCTCGTGCACAGATTGACTGCTATGGTGCCCCGTCCCTCAATTTGGGAAAGGTGTGACTGTAAAGAAAGAGAACCTTGCCGGCCTAGTCTCTGGGCAAGACAATCAAGAGACGGCTGAACCCAGTCCGAACACAGTGGCTCAGCAGCCACAATAGCTGGAACGCCTAGCGAACGGCAGCCCAGGCACCCTTGGCCTGCTGAGCAATAATTCGAAGTTGGCTGCAGCAGAGCCTTAGGTCACTGGCTGAGCAGCGCGAAATCTCAGGCAGCCTTGCCTGTCTCTGCCTTCGTTTCATTTGGCGCGCGCAAATTTTACTCAACAGCAGCACGCGGCAGCGTAAGTTCCAGGCTGAGCCTCAGCGAGCTCAGCCAGCCCCTCGTGTGTGTGACCGGCCAGCCAGTCAGGCTAGGCCAGGTGCCAGTTGCGAGCAACATCGATATCCGCCACTCGTCACGTTCCTTGCCTTCCCTCCAGTACCACACTCACATTCTCATACACCAAAATGGTAAGATATCATCCTCCGACAACGTCGACGCACGTCTAGCAGCGCAGCAGCATACACAGCAAGCAGTATTTTCGACCCGCCCATTTGTTATCGGCCATTTAGACATCTCGACGAACAACAGCATAGCATCCACACTCAGAAAGAGGTTCGACGAAGGTCTTGACGACTCATTGGCGCCGATACAGAATGCCTTGCCATCAGCGAATACTACGCATCGAGCATGATCGACCCGCCTCGCATACGCCATCCACCCTGCATACAGCTCTGTACTACAGCCTTCCGGACGTTGCCGAGCATCAGTTCCGCCACCAGATTCGCGCCACCAGATTCGGCATGGTCGACATGATGACCAGCTCAGCTTTTCGACATTATGCTCGCATAGCTGGAATCCTGCCAGCATCGCGCAGCTTCGAGCGCAAACGCGCTCAGTGCCCATCTCAGCATATCATCAAACGGTTTTCCACAGCAGCGCATGACCTACAAGGAGGCCAGGACGATAGGCTGCTGGCGTTGTGCAAAGCTGTCCGCACTCGAGCTCGTTATAGATCAGCGACAGCTCTGTGCGCAAGGATCCCCGCGGCAACTCTTCAGATGCTCTCGATATCGCGCTCAAGACGCCCTTGGGTGTTGCCATTGGCATCGATTCCGTTCGGCAACCCTGATGCATCGTCTTCCATCACATTGCTAGCGATTCGCTGCCACGTCCTTGGCGTTCATGAAGGGTGGACATCGCATGTTTAACACTGCCCATGCTCACCTCGCGCACGCTTGATCTGCACGACCGGCCTTCATCAGCATCTTCGACTTGACCGTATTCGCTATAGGACAGGTTCTGTGCCGCCGCGCCGCCTCGACCGATTCATCCTGTCGGCATTCGCCTCATTGCTCCGCTGCGCCGCCAGACTGTGCTCACATCCTCACTTTCCGTCAAGCAACAAACACTTACATTATTGCCGTTGCACTTTCCTTTCTCCTTCGCCCCACAGACTCTCGCCGTCGACCTTCTTAACCCCTCCGCCGAGCAGCAGGCTCGCTCTCACAAGCTCAAGCGACTTGTGCAGAACCCCAACTCGTTCTTCATGGACGTCAAGTGCCCTGGTTGCTTCGCCATCACCACCGTCTTCTCGCACGCCCAGACCGTCGTCGTTTGCGGCTCGTGCGCCCAGGTTCTCTCGCAGCCCACCGGTGGTAAGGCCCGCTTGACCGAGGGCTGCTCTTTCCGTAAGAAGGCGTAAAGTGATTTTTCGCATTGAAAAATCCCCATATCGTCACCTTCCCTCGCAAATCAGTTTCTCGATCCCAGCATCTCGCAACACATACACAATCACATCATAAAAAAGGGATGTCTCGCAGTTCGAAGGAGCTGCTGTTGACGCATCATCCCAGGAAACAGATGGAGAGCTAGCACAACCTGCACTCTTTTCGTTTGTTTTCTTGTAACATCTTTCAATAGGCCACGGCTCATTTCTTTTTGTTTTTGCATCGCGTTCTTGTCAAAGGCGTTCGCACAACAATCTTCACTTTTTCCAACAATTGCAAGCATGCTCTTGTAGACCTCTCCTATGGCAATTTCGAATTGCAATTGATCCAAAAGAGTTGATTGATGCGTGACGTGTGAGGTGCTTCTGGTTGGGTTGCTGAGGAGAAGTGGGTTCAGTGATGAGGGTGTTTGAGTGATGAGGGTGATCAGGTTGAGTGGAGCGGGGTGGATGTTTGGGGAGTGGTGAGAGTGGTGAAAGCGAGCAGATGTAGTACGGTAAGGATGAGATTGCAATGCTCTATGGGTAAAGACGATCTATGTGCGTGTGATGGGCATGTAAGGCTGTTCAATGGGGGAAAGGTGTCTACACGGTCCAAGCGGCAAGAGGACGAACTTCGTAGCCTTCGGAACCGCGTCGGATGGCTACTCTGGGGTGGAAGTCGTCGTCGCTACTGTCGTCGACATCGGAGTCGATGGCTTGTGCGTCGTCGTCGTCCGAGTACGAGTCGTAGGTGTGTGGGTAGGATTGAGAAGGCTGAGTGTAGGCGGTGGGGTCGTCGTCGAGAGCGGCTAGTTCGTCGGCGTCCGGTTCGGCCATACCCATTCCGTGACGGTAAGCACTTGTGTGGTCGATCTCGTCGTCGGAATTGCTGGAAAGGCTTTCCTCACCATCCTCGCTCGCTTGCCCCAGTCGATGGGTTCCTCGATACCGCATGCCCGAATTCGTAGGTCGAAGATTCGGATTGAAGCCAGAACCGTACGTGAAGGGTGTGGACGAGGTCGCTCCAGGTGGTAGTGGGGCGAAGAGGTCCGGTGCTTGTGTGCCGTCGGCTCGCCAGCCGTGGGAGGAGAATGGAGTGGTGGCTTTGGTGGGGTCTTTGGGTGGCCATCTGTATTGCGCGGAGGTGTCTGTGGGAGGAGAAGAGAGGGAGGGATGGAGATGGGGTCAGTGCGTGCTAGGGGTAAGAGTGCAAGATGGAGGTGTCGTGTCCGGTTTCACAGCAGCGAGGAGGGAGCAAGGAGGATGGAGCAGGGGGACGTACATCTGTCTATGGCGTAAAGGTGTAAACAAAGTACCGCCCTCCCCCTTCCCCTTCCCTCTTCTCGTTGCAATCCTGTCAAGGCGGTCCCACGCCGCCTCCCGCTCGATCCTGCGCAGCCCGATACCGCCATCTAGCTTGCTGACGATGCCAATTGTCCCACCTCAACCTATGCATGACACTCGCTTCCAATTCCGGATCCACATACGTCTCCTCGTCGATCAGCAACTCCTCCATTTGGACCGGCTCGTCGCAGTCCTGCATTGTCGTCTGCACTCGCCACCGACTCTTGTACTTACCTAAACCACTCGCCACGGGGTACTTCAGCCCATCGCCGCGCATCGCTCTCCCCGGCCAGCACCACGTCAACGGGTTGCTTCCCACAACCTCTCGCACGTTCCGCCTCACCCCCAAATCATACGGATACTTGACCTTCCTCACCCTTCCCCTCCTCACCATGGTCGCAGTTCTATCCTTCTCCCACCCCTCAATGGTCGTCTGATTCACCGCGACGCAGTAGAAGTGGTACCCGCTGAACACGCCTACCAGCAAAATCACCGGTATGCAGAGCGCATAGTTCACCACCAGCCACACGAGCTCTCGTCCCGAAGGCTCCCTCCAATACGTGTACGAGTTGAACTTGTCCAGCACACGGCAAGAGATCATCACCAGGTGGTAGGCGCAGGTGATGTCGACGTAGAGCAGGAAGCGGATGAAGTGCGGGTAGTTGAAGTGACCGACGCAGTTCGCTAGCCAGGGACAGTGGTGGTCCATGCGAAGGACGCACCGGCGGCAGGTTTTGCAGTGGTGCGATCGGGGTGGTTTGAACGCAGAGCACGTCTTGCAGTAGCGAGGACGATAGATGGCCTGTTTTAGTTCTATGGACGGTTCCTGTTCTGCCGTCGAGTCGGCAGGGAGGGGTGCAATGGGGTCGAGAGCTGACCACTCGGGCTGCCACCCTAGAGGTACAGCGCCGGGATCGGTGGTGACGCACAACCAGTAGTTGAAAAAGATTCCCAGCAGGCCGAGGTTGAAGGGCACGAGGACGGCTGCTAGCGCTCGCGGTGAGAAGGAGGGCGTTTTGTGATAGTAGGGCAGCATGATGCGTAGCTGTGATGAGTAGCCCAGGATGGCTATGAGCGAGAGTGTCAGTGTGACCCAGATGATTTCGGTCCACTTGAGTGGCGTGCGACGTTTGCCGTTGGCGACCGGTCCAATTGATGCCGCAGATGCCTTGTCTTGGAGCGAAGCTTGCTCGTCGCCCATCGCTAGTAACGACCGTGTCTCCGTGGTTGCCCCGCCCGCTTGTGCAGCCCCGTCATCATCACTTTCGGAGGAAGGATAGGCTCCATCGTCTGGATCTTCGTGACTTGCGTTGAAGCTGTTGGCTTTGGTCTGAACCGGTGCAATCGCAGCCGCGCTGGCACCAGTATGTGATGGTGCCAGCTGCGTCATGTCGAAGCGAGCTCTTCGAAACCTTTTGGTGATGTCGACCGATGCGAGCCTACAATGTGTAAGTTGAGCTTGCTGCGGTCATGGTGGAAGGGAAGGAAGGCAGAGCCGGTTCGATGTCCGAGTCGCGAAGACTTCGATGCTCCTGCTCTCGAATGTGCCTGCACCCGAAAGATCGATCCTTCCGACGAGTTCTGTCGGATGCTTGCGAGACGATGTGGGGATCGGAAGAAGGAAGGGCGAGCGAGCGCAAATGTCGGGATGAGGACGAGGTCTGAGCGCAGACCCTTGTTGCCCACTGCACAGCCGAAACAGAGTCAATTTGAAGCCAGAGCGCGGAAAAAAGTGTTACTTATGATACGCGCCACAGCGCTCGTTCCGCCACATGCAGCGAGCGACAGTCTAGCAGGAGGCATTTCACCGCAGGTCTTGCACATATCCACACTACAGCCATCAAGCCGGCACACACGTCTCGCGTGTCCATTGATGAATAGAATGCCGGGCCACAACAGAGGGTAAGAGAGATAGAGAGAGGCTAGCCTATGTACAAATCAGATTGACGCAGCGGACAGAATTGGGAGAGAGATGGAAGCGACTTCCGCGGTTCTGGAAGCAGAATAGAGATACGGTCTTGACTGCACGTCGCCGACACCAATATGGCGCTATGACAGTGGCGAGCAGAGCCACCAACCTCGTCGATCACCCTCCATCTACATGACCACACAGCACGAATTCTGCTTCTTTGCCGTCTTGTAGAACATCTTGCTCTGTTCGCTCAACGTGCCCGACTTCTCTACCAGCTTATCCAGATCTTCACCTCGCTGCAACACCGAATCGATAGTCTTGTGCAGTACGATCTTGGTCTCGTCCAGCTCCTGTTGAACCTTCATGATGGTATCTGCCTGACGTGGGTCCTGGTATCTCTTGACGTAGTCGACGGATTGCGGGAAGGCGCTTACTCCGAGCAGAGGCTCGCCTTTGGGAGGAGCTGTGGCGGAGCCGGTGGTGATGGCGTTGACCTTGGTCTCCCATTGCGATTTGGGCACCTTGATGACGAATTCGTCGAGCGTCTTGTTGAGCAAGGAGAAGGCGACGCGGACCGGGTATTCGGTGTCGGTGATGAGCACGCCAGAGATGCCGTCCGATGCTGGTCGTGAGTGGACGTGGGCAACGTACGAGTTCTCTTGCACGGACTGTCGCTGCGTGGGCTGCGTTCGTTCCGCCACCGTCTGCGGGCAAAAGGAGAGGGAAAGAGACGTGCGGTCAATAAGCGTGAAAGCAAAGGGGGAAGTCGAAGCTGTGATGCTTCAGTGTACTCACTCTTGCCATGAATCCCATCATATCCTGTACAGTGCCTCGCTGCAGCCAAGAAAAGGAACCAAGCTCCCATGCTGTTGTGAGAGGAACCGCACCGGCACCGGGTGGGTTGGCGAGGATGAGCAAGCCGTAGATCTGCATGTCGGAATGTGTGCGCTGCCTGAGGCCGAGAAGAGTGTTTGCTCCGTTTCGTGTGTCGGATGTCAAGGGTTCTTGACGAGCCTCGTTGATGGTCGAAGCGAAGATAGAAGCCGATCAAAGATGGATGGTCGAATGTAGATTTCGAGAGTGTGAGTGGAGGAACACGATGCACGGCAAAGGCACACACGCACTGTCAATCTGCATGCACGACTACGGTGCGTGAATCGCGGCTGAAGCCAGCCAAGCAGCCACGCTGCCGCGCTGCCCCACGACCGTAATTGTTCAATTGTACAAACACACACCCCTTCCAAATTTATTTAAGGGCCACACACACTCTCTCTCTCGGCAAGCTGGTTGACAACGAATGTACTCTGCTCGCCAATGGATGCTGAGCTCTCGAGGGCCATCTCAGTCAAACTTCTCTCTGTAGCAGACAATGTGTTCATTCAACGAAGTCGTTCGTCATCAAGCAAGCTTTGCGAGTTGTCAGCCTGTGTGGGCAATTAAGACACAGCGACTCTTTGACCGTGGCAAGAGCCATGACCAACTTTGCCAAAGTACGTTGCGTTGCCACTACTACTGATCCGCATCGCCGCCCTCGGCCAGGCTTCTGAGAAATGCGAACACCGCGCCTGCACGGCGTCTATCGCTCGGCTCTCCCTCATCCTCGTCCTGGCCTCGAGCTCCTCCTTGCGACCGCTTCAACAGCGACCTCTTTGCGACGTTGACAGCATCCTTTCCTGGCACTTTCGAGATCTTTATCCTCCCCGCACCAACGCTGATCCCCGCTACACCGATCCTCGTGAGCTCCAGTGCATCCAATGGAATCGAAGTGTGCGTCGAGAGGTAGTGGTTCAGCGCCGGCAGCAACGATTCGTCTAGCGCCAAGCCGTCCAGCAGATTCATGCAAACTTCCCATGGCACCGTGAGAGTGAGAGAGGTCAAGTCTGGCGCTGGTCCTGATGGCATCTTGCTCTTGCCAGATTCGGATTTGACTCTTGTCGGGAACGCAAACACCAGCTCTACGGGCTTGACTGCCGCATCTGCTGCTCTTTGCTCTTGTGTGCGCTCTACGCCGTCGGTCATGCCCATCTCGGACCGAGTTTGACGTACGATGAGTTCGGCGAGCGCTTCCAGTCGCGGACCGCGCATCTGCGATGCAATCGCAGCTGCTCCTGTCGCCGAAGAGATGCGACAGTCGAATCGTTTCTGAATCCAGTCGAGCGCGTGTCCCAGCACAACCGGCCCCACATTGACCGACGTCGCCAGCAGCGGATCCGAGCTCGCCGTGCTCGAGGATGGAGCCTTTGTCGCGATCAGTGGGTATCTGCGACTCGTGCGTGAATGCTCGTCCCGCGTCGTCGACGCAGGCACAAACACGATGTGGCATAGCTCCGCAGGTGTTGCTTCCTGCGCCGCTCTGGAGCGCAACGACGTGATCTTGGCCTTGTTGCCCTCCTGTTCTGCTGCTGGTTTGCCTAGCTCGATCTCGATCGCCCACGGACGCGCCTTCGCCTCGCCAGATCGATTCGATTCTTGCAGCGCTCCCGTGAACTCCCCATCCTCCAGGAGGCCGATGCGCACCTGACCGACTCGATCGATATCTGCGCGACGTCTGCGCTCGGGCGGACGAAGGTCGCCGCTTTCCGGATCCCGCGCGTCGATCGTGGTACCGGCTGATTCGAGGAAACCAAAGCCGTCGCTCAATCGCAAGTTGATGTAGTGTCGCAGTTCGTTCCGAAGCATCTGGAACAGAGGTCGGGACACCTCCTGGATCGAAGCCGGCAACGAAGACAAGTGTAGCGGCGAGACGCTGTGCAGACGCAACGTCCTGTCCAGCAAAACACGTTCCGCGTACGCCCACCTTGGCTCTTCCTGCACAGCCGCAGATGCCGAGTCTCGCGGACGTCTGCGCACCGAGGCGGTCGAGCCCGAGTCGGTCGCAGAGTCTTCGCCTGAACGACGCGACGTCGAACCAACTGATGGAGACGGACGAGGATTGGCGCGCTGCTTCTTTGTAGGCGTCTGCGCTTTGCTCGTCGACGGCGGTCGTTTCTGAGCCCCACCAGCCCTCGAGGCCGAAATGCCTTGATCGAGTTGACTTCGAGACGACGACGATGACATGGTGACTCAGGAACGAGGTCGACTTTGATGATAAAGGGGATTCGTTCGGCCGCTGCGCTCGGTGCCAGGTTGAATCAGAGGCGAGAGAGGGATGGCAGCAGGGCAATCCTTTCGATTGGCAGTCTGGTATTGCTTGACAAGCAGAGAGTCAAAGTGTGTTTTTGCAGCTCGACCCAGGTGTCAAGGTTGCTTTCGATGATGATGTTGAGCGCAAGTGATGCTCAGGGTGAAGGGTGGCAGTGGTGACGGTGATGGTAGCGATGAGAGTCCGTCGGTCTCGATCGAGAAATGCTTGCGAAAGCGCGTCACTCCGAGACTGCAGCTGCCATGTGCATCATCTGCAAGCCTCCAGGAACTCAAAATTCAGCAGCAGTCCAACACTCAAAATCCAACGCGTCGACGCGACCGGAGCGTGACCGCTGATTTCAACTCGGCTTGTCAATGACGATGCAAGCCTCCACGACACTCAAGAGTCTTCCACTGCAAGGCGCCAATATGGCAAGTACAGTTGGGATGTCGTCACACGGGCAACATGAGCGGTAATGTTTATTAGATCAGAAAATGGTCCATTCAATTGATGCTTTGTGCGACAGAGACTTTGAGAAGGTCGCGGACGAGACGAGAAGAGACTATGACAAGGAACGTATTTGACAATGTGGGAGGGCGAGAACAGGGGGAGAGGAGCGACACAGAATTGCAAGGCGAGCAACGCGCGTAGCAAATCAGCCGACAGCCTTCGTGTTCCGGGTTTCTAGGGAAAAGCGGGGGAGGAAAGAAGCGACAATGTTCGCAACGATGGAGCAGACGAACGGACAACGAATGTGGAAAGGTATGCAGGAGACGAGAGTTCGGACAGATCTGCAGGGAAATGCTGGGGGGATTTTATCAACTGTGCCGCGTCGATCGCAGCTGCATGGCCCGTCTAGAGCGACTTGCAGAAGGTGCAGTTGAGATCGATCGTCGACGAGAAGACCGCCGGCAAGATGATCAGGGCGAGGAAAATCGCGTAGGCGAAGATGAACAGGATCAAGTATCGCCATACGATCGACCTTCGCTGCTTGCGCTGACGAAGCGAGAAGATGGGTGCGTGGATCTGCTTCGATGGTCGCAGCCAGAAGAGCGCCGTCGAGTGCAGCTTGTCAAAGTAGGGGATGAGGCATGGCAGCGACAAACCGAACAAGAGGATGTGCGCCGTCAAGAAGTCGGCAGAGAAGAGCGACATCTCGATGATCTTGACCACAAACTCTCGCGCCGGCTGGCTGAAGGCGTGTCCGCCGAGACCACGTCCGTACCATCGACCCGTCCACCAAGCACGGTTGGTCTCGTCGTGCTTGAGCTCTCGCGAGAGCACCAAGGCGATCAGGATCTTGAAGATAGCTCGCTGGATCGAGATGACGGCAATGACACCGAGCACAGCGTGCGAGGCGTTCCACAGCTCGAGGAACCACAGGAATTCAAAGGCGACAATGACACCGACGACGGCAAGCACGTGGGCAATCGAGGCCATGATCGATCCGAACTTGGCACAGCAGTTGTTGAGCGCTGGGCCGAGGAACATGCTGATCAGGAACAGCACCAGCAAGATGGCGGCGTTCCACACGATGGGACCGAGGGCGATGATCGCGATGCGAACAATGGCACCCTGGGGCGGGTCTCCAGTCTGGTGGAAACTCTTGACGAAGGCGTAGGCGACGACAAAGATGACGGCAAGGCAGATGGGGAAGATGACCTCGGCAAACAAAATGGTCCTCCAACCGGCACGAGGCACATCGCCGGCCAGCTTCTCGCTCGGGTGTCCGAGACGCTTCTTCTTGTAACCGGTGACCTTGGTTCGGCTGAGACGGCAGTAGCCGATCCACGAGTTGGCGTGGCTGCGGCTGTTACCACGCGACATCCAGCGGAGGAACTCGCGGTAGTCGATGATAAAGTCGGACGCAGAGAACTGGTGAGGGTTGAACAGGAAAGGAGCGATGCAGAGCGCCAAGATCGAGATCCAGAAGTAGATCAGGTGCGGGATCCAGAGCGTGAGCGTGATGTAGAGCAGCAACAGCAGCAGACGCATACCCGAGTAGATCGACGGTCCAGCGAATCGGCTGTAGAGCAAGGCGAAGCTCTGACGCGTGGTGGCGAAACCTCGTCCGGTGGCGATGTATCGGGCACCACCGAAGGTCAAGTTGCTGATGATCGAGTGCGAGTAGGTCATCGTGGAGAACACCTCGAAGATGGGACTGAGACTCATAAAGTGCTTCGCCAAGCGGATGAAGGCCGAGACGGCGCCACGCTCCGAGAGCTCCTGCAAGAAGAGCGGCAAGAAGGCGATCATGAAGACGAGGAAGATGCTGATGATGGTACGCTTGATCCAGAGGAAGACCGGGTTGAGGTAGTAGCAACCACCCGTGCCGACAATGTACTCGCTGTTAGTGGTGGCGCACACGCGCAGCTGCGAGTTGAGCGTGCCGATAAACACCATGGTGAACATGAAGAGCTGCACCGATAGGATGACGAGGATGTTGTTGATGTGGAAACCGGGGTGGCCGTAGTAGAATGTGAGGAAGCGGTCGACGGGAAGCTGCGTGCCGAGGTAGTAGTACTCTCGCGACAGCATCTGCTCTCCCATTCCATTGCCGAGCTTGGTGGTGAAGTTCAGGATCGTGCCGAAACCAAGATCACGACCCTTACCACACTGGTAGTACTCGACGTGCTTGATGCGTCCACCACGACCGAAAGCGGTCATACCTGCGTAGATATCTTCGTTCAAGTGCAGACCCTTCTGCGCCTTGGAGACTCCGCCGCGCGTGGTCATGAAGATCGTGTTGAGGAAATCTGGGTGACCGTAGTGCAGCTTACCACCGATCTGGGCAAGACCACGACCAGCCATGGTACCGAACGTCTGTTCCTTACCGGCAGCAACGTCACCGAGGATACCAATGTTCTCGGAGAAAATGTACTCGCGGGCACCGAGAATGGCGACGGGTGCCTTGGCAAACTCCTGGTGGCCGGATCCGTACGGGTTCTGGTTCGAGACGTTGAAGGACTCGAATTCGCCGAGCACGCTGCGCACCTTGAGGCATTCCTCGAGGTAGTTGTCCTGGTTGGCGTCGATAAGCTGCACGTACTCGCCGCGGTTGAAGATGATGGCGTGGTTCTGGTTGTCCGACTTACCGTCACCGAGAATGGGGTTACCAGGCAACTCGACGCGGAACTTGGGGCGACGCTTTCCATTGGGCAGGATCTCCGAGTGACCGTCGACAAGCGCAGAGAACCATCGCGACTCGCCGCCTTCCTTGCGAGGAGCCTCCTCATCGAGGTAGGCAATCTGCAAATCGGGGTAAGCACGGAGCAAGAACTCGGCGTTTTCCTGTTCCTCCTTGTTGAACTTGGAGTATCGCTGCATGGAGATGACAAACTTGAATTTGCGGCGCGACATGCGTTCGAGCTCGCGTTCGAGCTTCTCGGTGTTGCCGCCAAAGAGCTGGACGACCTCGGGGTTCTCGACACGGTAGAGCAACTTGATGGCCTTGGAGTAGTTCATGAATCCGGACACGGTGCGGTAGAGCGTCTGCGCGCGCAGCGACGACCAGATACGCGTTCGCAGCGTGTACTCGGGCGCGGCCGACTTGAAACCGATGCAGTAGAAGGGGAGATCGTCCGCCTTGGCCGAGTTCTTGGTGCCAGACTTTTCGTCGCTGTCGCCGCCAAAGGGCGAGTTACCTCCGAAACCTTGCGACTCCTCGGCGAGAATCTTGGTGTCCTTGACGAAATTGTCCCATTCGACAGGGTGAAGCTGCTTGAGGTACTCGAGCAACGTGACACGCGTGTTCTGGTCCTCCTCGCGGATGATCTCACGCAGCGAAAGCAGGATCTTCTCCGAGTAGTGGGGCACGAGCACGGTGAAGGTGGGCATTGCGTCGATGGGCAGCGGCTCGGGCAGGGCCGTGGTGAGCGACTGAGCAAAGAAGCTGATACGGCGCTCGGCCTCGGAACCCTTGGGGAAGAATTCCGGCTTGATGCCCTTGTCGGTCTGGCTGATAAAGAAGGTGGGCGCACGGAGGGTGCGCTTTCCGTTCTCGCCGGCAGGCACCTGGTGATAGAGAAGCTTCTGGACGTGGTCGATGGAGAGCAAGTGCTCGCGGTACATGGAGATAATGACGGCGTTCCAGACCTGCGAGACGAGCACCTTGGGCTTGTACTTGATCTCCATGTCGGCGGTGGCGAGCAGCTTGGCGTAGATACGCTTGGGCAGTCGCTGGAAGATGTCGGACCAGGGCGTCCAGATGGAGAGACCCATGTGGAAAGACCATCCGATGGAGAAGACCGTGTTCCAGATGACGTACCACAGGAACGTGTCGAGGAAGAAGAGGCAGAGATCCATGATGGTCATGAACGTCAAGGCAAACGCGGGCTGATTGGCGCAGAGGGCGGTGCCGAAGTACTTGTCGCTGCATCCCTGCACCTTCATGGTGATCATGACGGCGAGAGGATCACGGAACGAGAGCGTCAGGAAGAAGTACGACTCGGTGAGCTTGCATCCGAAGACGAGCGCCCAGAGCAGGATCGAGACGGCGCGGTGGCTCTTGACAAGTGGAGCGTACGATGCCGTGAACGTCTGGTTGGCCAGGTACTTGCGCGCCTTGCCTGCGACACGGTCGCCAAACATACGGCCTGAAGGCACGATCGAGAAGAGAGCGGTGATGCATCCGGCGACGGCTAGGTGGACAATGGAAACAATATTGGCCACGTTGCCCTTGTTGTTGAAACCAAAGATGTAGACAGCGGGAGCGATGGTAAGGGCGAGGCAGATTGCGAGGAAGATCATGCGGCGCATGAGATGGCTCGTGTTGTTCCAGGTGGTGGGAATGTACGAGAACTCGGCCATGGTGGCGGCGATCATGATGAAGGACGAGATGGCACCACCGAGAGCGGCGGCCGACAAAGACTCTGCTGTCGTTGGGTTTCGAGAGCGAGCGTAGATCTTGGGCGCATTGTAAGCGGTATAGTAGAAGAATACCGAGATGTGAAGGATCCAGATACGGTTGAAGTTGACGAGCAGGTGGAAGAAGGAGCGCTTCTCCTTGTACGTCTTGAAGAAGACGCGGGCCCAGTCGATCTTGTCAAACTTCATGAAACGCTGGCTTGGCGGCACATCGACCAGGCGCGACTTGTCGTTCAAGATGATCCTGCCGATACCCTCCGGGTACCAGAAGAGCTGGTTGACGTCGTCGTATCCGATGATCTTGTCGTGGTCCTTCTCCTTCTTGACAAATTTGCCGTCGACCACCTCGAAGACTTGGTCGCGAAGGAAGCGGTAAAGGGGCTTGACGACGGCGCGAAGGTAGAGGCCTTCGGGGACGGGCTCCATGCGGTTCTGGCACTCTGGCGAGCGATAGTAGTCGTCGGCGCACTTGAAGATGAAGCAGAGACATTCGGGCACGAATCGGACCTGACCACCTTCACCCCAGCAGAGCAGGTAGAGCGCCACCTGACGCGTGCGGTCGTAGTCGCCCATCTTGAGCATGGCGTCTCGCCAACGGGCAGAGGCGGTCTGCAGCGACTTTGCGCTCGCCGACTGGAGCTTGGCAGCGGCACTGCCGGCGTTGCGACCGCGGTTGGCCATGCTTGCGGCACGAGCGAGACCGGGGTTCTGCACCTTGCCGATGGCGTCGTCGAGATCGAGCTGGGCGGCAAAGTACCATTTGCGGTAGTTGGCATGCTCGCCACCGATGTAGTCTGCGTGGATGGTCATGAGGGCCTGCTGTGGGGTCATGCGACTGGAGCGCGAGTCGAGCATGATCATGAGGTGGTCGTACATGTTGCGCATGTTGTCGCGTTGGAAGCCAAACTTGTTGGCAAGATCGATGAAGATGTCCTCGATCTCCTCTTTGGAGAGCGGGATGTTGTGCTCGGCGGTCCAAGCCGGGTAGGGCTCACGCTGACGGTATCCTCCGCCACCAGCGCCGGCGTCAGGGTAAGGACTCGAGATGCCCGATGGAGCGTACGAACCCTGGCCAAACTGGCTGCCCGGACCCTGAGCATAGCCGCGAGATGCGGATTCGGTAGAGTAGGCATAGCTGTCCTTGTAGTTGCCACCCTCGTAAGAGTCGGCGTCGTAGCCGTGGCCGGGGATGAGCTCGCCGTCGGAACGTTCCGATGCGTAGGTATCTCTGCGTTCGTTGGGGAAATAGCTTGCTTCGCTGCCCTGGTCTTCATGGAAAGCAGCGCCAGCAAAGGGATTGGTCGGTGGCTGCTGATGCGGCGGACCGCCAGCGCCGTGATGGGACGACATCCCGAAAAGTGTGTGCGTGGAGGATGGCGTCTAGGCCAAGCAAGGCAGTATGAGCGATGGGCGGATCAAAGGAAAGTGGGCGTTCAAGAGCGAGAGAGGTTTATGATGATGGTGATATCTTTGACCTATCAAAGGACATGCGGTATCAATGGATGAAGAAGGTGTTTTGATCGCTGTCTCGTGTCGATGATGGATCAAGGTCGTGAGATGATGTGGCGTGAGAGAAGACGGAGCTGCGGATGGCGAGCGTGTTGTTGCTAAGCTTCTGCAAGCGTGATCAACTACGACAGATCGTCGATGCTGCTGGAGGCCGATAAAGATCGCTTGCGTATCAAGGCGGATGTGCTTGGTCCTCTTGTCCCCTCGACCCGTGTGATGGACCCGTGATGGCAGGCTGGTGCTGAAGCTTGCGGGGCTGAGATGGTGGGAGCGGAAAGGTCAAAGAATGCAAAGAGGGAAGGATTGATGAGTGGGAAGACGTTGAGATGGCGAAGACGTCGGTCTGTCAATCTGACCACGGACGAGCGGAGCGAAGGATGAGAGTGCCAAGCGGCAGCGTGAATGAGGCGATACAGTGAATACCAAGGGGCAAAGGAGGCGCAACGGCAATAACAGCCCAGCAGGCAGCAACAGTCTCGGAGCTGAGACAGCAAAACCGCGATCCCTGCGAGCAGCGAGCAGGAAAAGGCAGCGTAGGCACAGCGCAGCGCAGAGGCGTTAGGCGCCAAACAGGCAGACCGACGAAGTGACAGCGAATCGAACCTGATGCGCAGATCGCTGTTCAACTTGCAGAGGCAAGAGACACACACACGCGCACAACCTGCCAACCCGAGCAGGCAACTCGACGCAGAGCCCCATGAGACGGCGCCTTCTCGCAAACCGGACAGACGGACAGACAGACAGACAGGGGGAAAATGATGAAATTTGCAAGGAAACCCTGAGCAGCACAGCCCGGTCAGGCAGCCGAGCACACAGGCGGTGCGCCCGACGGACAGCCAAAGTTTGCGCTGTCCACCTCTCGCCGAGGGAATGCACATCGATCGCGTCTGGTTGTGTGTTTATTCAGGTGTTTTCCATTTCTCGAGGCGGAACACCAGTCGCAGATTTGGGAAACTTTTTCAAAAATATGTCGCGGGGCAGACAGGGTCACTTTGCGTAGACTTGTCGTACACTCCTCATACATTTCTACTCAAACATGGGCGCAAAGTTTCTTTGGATTGACGCATCGTACAACCAGCAGCTGCAGCCAGGCTTCTCTGCCTTCCTCCCCTTTGAGACCATCCTGATGTGCGATCACGTTGTGAAAGATTCGTGGCTGTAAGTTACGTTCGAACGCATAAACGACGCGAGGGCGAAAGATGGGCTCAGGGGCTTCCGATTCTTGACCGGCGACAAAACACAGCAGCCTGCTGTTCGCTGCAAGGCCGCAGCCGATTGGCAGCAGAAGAAGAAAGGTCGAGCCTCTAAAACACAGCAGCGGAGACACGCACTCGGCGAGGACAAGGAAAAAGGGAAGACACCTCGCCGAAGCAAACAACGACGTTTCTTTTACAGTGTGCAAAATATTATATTATAGAATCGAAAATGTTTGGAGCCATCGTTCCGATCGGCACCCGGCATCGCTGCTTGAGTGCCTGAAGAATTTTTTCGAATTCAATGTTGACGCAGCGCTCCGGAGAGAGGGCATGCTGCCATGCAATTGCGGACTAAGCGCGTGCGGTAGTTCGAACCGTCAACCGCGAAGAATTCAAAGACCGTCGGCGATGCGTCACCACCTGCCAAACGTCGGAGGTGCCGCGTCAAGGGCGAATCCACCCTCCTTGGCAGTTGCTTGGCTTTCGTCGATTCGTCTTGTACACCGTAGCTCGTTGAGCCGAGCCTGTGCGAAGGTTACCCAGTGAGTTTCTCGGCGTTCGTCTTGTCATTCGGACCGCACGTCTCGAAAGACACGGCAGCGGTCGCTCAGAATCCTTCCTGTGCTCCTGTAGCATACATGCAACTCGCCTTGAGGAAAGGGCTGTCGGCGCTCGTCTGCTCAACCGTGCGGTCTTATGTCGATTGGTAGCCGCCTGCGCACGCCCGTCTTGTCTTCGTGTGTGTCGAGAAGCCCTCGATCTGGTCGCGGAAGGCTGAGCCAGGTTTGACTGGCCACTGAGGTCTCTGTGCTCATACGAAGCAATCCAGCCGCCGGCTTCGTCGGACAATTTTGGGCGTGTGGTGCTGCCGAGTTGTTGTGACGCTCGATCAGTCCTGCACGAAGACCTTCAGCCCATATTTGTTCCAAAAGCTTCCGCTTTCGTCGGCGCATTGCGTCTGGAAAGGCAATCTACAAGGCGATCAAAGATCGACCTCGCATGAATTTCGTCAAGATGCAGAGCACAAATCTTCGCGTGCCAGCATCTTCGGGTGCCAGCGAGACGTTGTTTGGAAGCGTGCGGTCGTACTTTTTCGTGCCCTCTGCTGGTACCAGTCTGCAAGCATGCCTTGCCAGTCTTTTGATGTGCCGGCGAGGGATCGGCAAGAACCCCAAATGCATGTGGGATCTCTTGACCAGCATACAGTAGCTGGCGACATGCCGAAAGGACGTGCTTTCGTGCGAGTCTGAATGCGAGACCATCCCGACGCAGGAGGCCGTGAAGCGCGTCTGGTGTGGGCGCAACTTGACTGCAGATGATCTCGTGCTTGTACTTGCCGATACGGGCTGGATTGTCGAGATCTGGCATGCAGCTGAAGGATCGAAACAGTCTTGATCACCTTTTTCTGTTCCTCTTTTTTGGACCAGGATTTTCTGATACCAATTTCTATTCGCAAGCATAAATATTCAAGGTGGGTATTTGTCAATAATCTCGCTCGCCTGTCAATGGTCGAACATATGCGCCGGACGACGGAACGACACTCGAGGGCTTTGACAGGTATCCTGATGTTTTGTTTCGTCCTACTAGCTGCACGCCAAGCCTCAACCTGTGCGACATGCCAAGACCAATTATTGCAACTGCGCTTCAGTTGGATCTCCTATGCATTGGTACGTCATGACCACCTTCACAAGCTCGTCCGTATGATCATTTGCACAGTCGCAGCGGCTGTGCCAACCGGACCCACACAGCCGCACAGGTTCACCACCCGAGCCGATCACTTCAGTTCTTGGCCCCGAGCCCGCCGACGCTTCACTGTAGAGCCAACACAAGGATTACGGTGATGGCAAGGATGCAATTATGCTTTGGTCTCGCAGCGCCAAGAAGCCGTTCTGTGAGGTAATCGAAGAAAAGCCGGCTCGGCAATGCATGTGCAGGCTGGCTCGGTGAGAGGTGCAAGCTGTCCGAGCCTGCTACCTGTCGCCAGCAAAGGGAAAAGACATTTTGATTTTGGGTCACGTTCCGAATGCAGCGGACGCGTGTCTAACTCTTAGGCAGGCTTCGCTGTTTCGACTGCAGCTTCCACTGTCAGCGCTCGAACGGTCGGCCAAGTTGGCAGACGAGCAAGCTGTCCGCAACGGGTCGTGTCCAGTACCGCGACTAGAGCGTCTCATCGGTCCTGCTGGCTGCCCAAAAGGTTGATCCGCGGAGCGGCAGAGCGGCTGCCAGGAGTCATGTCGAACAAAGTCTGGAAAAGCTGAGACAGCGACACGAACTCGGGCAATGGAACCCTAAATGAGTGGGCTGTGTGAGCGGATCTGCCTGTGCCTGATCTGCGCATCTTGACGATAGAGTGCTCGTATCCCTCTCGTCGGAATTCCTCGTTCCCATTCCCCGCAAAATTTCATCAAGGGCGCGGGCTGCGGCGGGATAGCTTGATTGCATGGTGGCGTCGAACAGCATGCACTCATCGCGGTCGACGCCTGTCCGTGGTGCTCTCTACGGAAGCGAAGGCATGAACATGAGCAGAGCACACCGTCCCGTGACTGCTAATCGAAGACGTCGTTAGACCGTGGTCCATGTTCTCTTGGCATCGGTGCTCCGTTGTGTTGAGACCAGAACCACCTGATTCTATTTCCCAGGTTTGTCCGGGCTAGCCGAATTCTTGGGTCGAAACATATCAGACTCTCCGGTCTCGTTCCCTTCCACCTTCTCGCCTCCATCACAACTTCGGCATACCCGTGACCGTGTCAACGTCGGAAGAAGCGACAATCCCACACACTCTTCAATCCTCGTTTCACCTTTACGCCGTCACGGAACGATCCGATGATAATCACACCACATTACATCATGACTCGATTCGGTGCGGTGCATCTTCGGCCACTGAGCCTATTCTTCGCCCTGCTGGCGTTGGTCGCCTTGTTAGCTCAGCCATCGACTGCTGTCCCGGCAGTGACACGTCGAGGAAAGTATCTGTACCAAGGCAACGATCGCTTCTACATCAAAGGGATCGCATACCAAGAACCTGCCCCTGTTGCTGCATCGTCTGCAGCCAACGACGAAAACGGCGGCTTCCCGGAGCCAGACAGCTTCACAGACCCACTTGCCCTTCCAAGCGCATGCACACGCGATGTTGCCAACTTTCGCGATCTTGGCATCAACACCATCCGCGTCTATTCGGTCAATTCGAGCCTCAACCACGATGCTTGCATGTCCACTTTCAGCAACGCCGGCATCTATGTCATCCTCGATCTTGCGCTACCCCTCAACGGTTCGATCAACCGCGCACAGCCTAGCTGGGATGTAGGACTGCTCAACCTTTACGCTACTACAATCGACGTCTTTACGAAGTACGACAACTTGCTGGCGGTCAACATCGCCAACGAGGTCGTCACTCAGCCTTCCAATGCCGATTCCGCTCCGTTCATCAAGGCAGCGGTCCGCGATGTCAAGGCTTACCTGCGTTCCAAAAACTCCAACGTGCTAGTGTCGTACTCCTCCACGGACGGTGCCTCGGGTCTCAATCAGTGGCGAGACATGCTTGCCTACTACCTCACGTGCGGAAGCGCAGACCTCAGTATCGACTTGTACGGTCTCAACTCCTACTCTTGGTGTGGAAACAGCTCCTACACCGAATCCGGGTACAACTCCTTGACAAGCGATTTCAGCTCGTTGCCAGTCCCGGCCTATCTGGCCGAATTCGGTTGCGTTGAAAATGTCGGCACCAACAACCGTCCATGGACCGAGGTGCAAGCGCTCTACTCTACACCCATGACCAACACCTTCAGCGGAGGCGTTGCCTTCTCCTACTTCCCACAGCAGTCCGGTCTCGACTACGGCCTCGTCAGCATTTCCGGCGACTCCGTGACCACCCGTAGCGATTGGCAGACTCTGAAACGAGCTTTCGCCAACACATCCGCTCCCACCACCACCCCTTCGGGTTCCACTCCATCCTACCCAACGTGTCGTGGAAACACCAACAACTTCCCTGCCTCCACCGCTCTCCCACCCACCCCCAACCCCGCACTCTGCTCATGCGTCGAATCGAACGCCTTCTCCTGCGCTCTCATCCCGTCCACGTATAACTCTCCCAACACCGTCGGATTCCTTACAGGACAAGCGTGCACTTATCTTTCGGATCAAGGCGGATCCTGCGCACCGATCCAGTCCAATGGACAGGCGGGCGTGTATGGAAACTACTCGTTCTGCACTGCCGCCCAACGACTGGAGTGGGCCATGTCGCGCTTCTACCAGATCACCAACTTCAACCGTGACTCGTGCAACTTTGCGGGTAACGCCACCGCCAAGGTTCCACCGCAGCCGTCGGGCTCGGCGATCGACGGTGCGTTTGCTACTTGCTTGAGCCAAAATCCAGTGGGTGTGCAGACGCCGATGCCGGATGTAGGGGCGACGACGAATAGCACCGCCAGTGCAGGAGCGGCGACACCGTCGCAAACCGCGGCGAGTGGTGGAAAGGCGAATGCTGCAGTGCAGAGTGGAGGTGGAAAGGTGGTAGGCGTTGTGACGCTCGGTGCGGTGATGCTTGGAGTCTTGGCGCTGCTCTGAAAGAGCTGCACGCCGCTGCTGCTGTCGCTGTCGCACCAATCTTTGGCTTTTGTTATGGCTTTTGTCGCATCCCGGAACACTTGATATTGCATATCCGTTGGTCAATCGACTGTGAGCGCCGTGGCCGGCTTCGTGTGTGTGCAGTGGACAGAGTGAGAGCGGTCCGTTCTCAGTTCTCACAACTTCCGTCTGACTCAACCCTGATCACGCTAGGCTCGAATCGATACTCTGTCATGGCAAAACTTCTTTGTCCATTCGTGAATCATATGCAGCTAACGTGTTGCGCCGTCTTGAGCCTTTCAGCTGCTCAGGATCCACCACCGCTCGTCGTGGTACTCGAAGTAGTCAACCCATTCCCCTTGCACGAGTTGAACACAGGTAGACAGCTCAGATACCTACACCAAGTACACGCCTTTGTCGGATCCGGCGAGTTGTAAAAGTTGCTTGCCAGTCCGGCGAAGAACCCAATCAACAAACCGAACGCTACGACCCTCAACACCCACGTCACCACTCTATGCTGCTTACTCGCGTGGATCGAAGGTGCAAAGAGCAAACCTCCCAACAAGCCAACGCAGAACCCACCGATGTGAGCAAAGTTATCCAAACCAGGCAGCAGACCGAGTGCAAGACCGATGATGGCGAACCCGATCGACATGGCCAGTCGCATCTTGGCACGATACTCGTACTTCCAATTGTAGCACAGATCGACGAGTTCGATGCTGATACACGTGTAGATGGCTCCGGACGCGCCGAGCGCAGGCTGTCCGATCAGCCCAAAGTTCCCGCCGAGCAAATTGCCGCCGATACCCCCTGCAAAGTAGACGATGAAGTAGGCGATCGAGCCGATGAGCTTCTCGATCTGCGCACACAGCGTGAGCTGCACGAGCAGGTTGAAAAAGATGTGGACGAAGCCGGCGTGGACAAAGATGGCTGTGACAAATCGATAGCTCTGGTTGGGGTTGTTGGCGTCTTTGAGACCGCAGATTTGCGAGATGGGGCACAGCTGGTCGGCAGAGTAGAGGTTGGAGCTCGAAGTGGAGTCCTTGAGGCAAGGAAGCTGCTCGGAGGTGGGAAGCGCGGGCACTTTGCGCATGCAAGGCACGAAGCGGGCACCAAACGAGATCATGAACTCTGCCGAAGGGCCCAACATGGGATTGATGCTCGGTCGCGTCTGCACCGCCTGACCCGTCTCTGAGTTGGCCTTGATGAGTTCCACGATAAAGACGACGACGAGGGCGACGGCAACCACCCATGAGACGTATGGCCATCGCTGGCGTCCGATCCCCTGTCTGCGTCGCTCGATCTGGTCACGCAGCTTGTCTTCGCCTTCGAGACGACGGCTTGCGGAATCAGAAAGCTTGCCAAGCAAGCCGCTCTTCGCTTCTTCGTCCCCGACTGTCGGATGTGCGCCGTCCATCTGGTTAGACCAGAGAGCAGCAGATCCACGCTTGATCTGCTTGGCCTCATCATCTTCGTCCTCTGCGTAGCCCATGGGTCCAGCGTTGCTCTTGAGAGGTAGATCAACACCGCTCGTGTCGTATTGTCCATGGCCATAGCTGTGATCCATATGAGGCTGGTTGTAGTAGCTGCTCGGGTCCTCGTGATGATCTTGGTAGACGACCGAGTTGCGCTGCATGTGCTGGGCCCTGAGTGCGTCCTCGGCTCGCGTGTCGGCGTACTTGTTCGGTCGATCTGGCTCGGTGTTTCTGCCAACACGAACGTTGTAGCTGCTGATACTGTCATTGGGTGCTAGCGTGTCGGCTCTGTCGAGGAACGTGTTACCGGCGAGCGCACGATCTTCAGAGGCGTACGGGTCGTGCCGGAGGTAAGAGCTGCGGGCGGCAGCAGAGTGGTTGGGTGGCGGTGCGGTGCTGAAGGCTTCGTAAGGATCGGTGTACATGGAAGGAGAATCGGCACCGACGTTGGTTGCAGGCGCAGGGAGGCGGTAGGCGTTCGAGTTAGCCCCGACACCAGCAGAGTTGCGACTGTAGGCTTGCGGTTGGTTCGACGAGATCATCTCTTCGACCTGATCGTACTCCGTGGTTCCGTAAGGAGCAGGATCCCATGCCGAGCTATGATAGCTATGCTGCGCAGCATCGCCGCGATATCGACTCATCGTGGCAAAGCACTACTAGGCTGGCGGCGAAAGAGGCTGTGTTGGATTTGCTGGCCAACAGTTCTAAGGTGAGCCAGCGTGAGCCTGGCTCGGACTGCGATCGCTGGCCTGGAGGGATTTAAGAGTATAGCCGGGATGTAGGAAGGACTGTTGTACCCGTAAAGGCAGAAGCGTGAGATGAAGGAGAGAGGCAATGGTGAGGGAAAGGACAGAAGGAGCGGTGAGTCTGTACGCATGTTCGGTGTTGGTCTCTGAAATCAAATTCGAGTGTTGCTCCACACTTTTGCCAAAAGCTCAATTTGCACACTCAACTCGGACATGCTGGCTGCACAGCCCACACGATGCAGCCACGCAGCGACACAGCGATGCAGCAACACAGCGTGCGCCATTGTGCGCTTTGAGAAGTGACAGCTTACGCAGACAAGAATGTACGTCAGGCCTCGGGTCACACCGATAGCTCAGCACAGAGCAACTCGGAAACGATCCAAACGACCTCAATGGCACCTGGCGTATCGGACCTCTTTCAACCGCGATGCTCTCCTCTGCCAAATTGCGAAGCCACACCGACAGCCAAGCCCATCAACTGCTTCATCTGACACACCGAACCCTCCCTTTGTGGCAGGCGACGACATAGATGCTGGGTCAACGGGGTTAGCGACAGTATGCTGCTTCATCAGTAGCAAGTGACATGTCACTTGACCCAAAAGGAATGTATTGTGATGTTAGTATCCTCGGGCTCACACTTGCAAATGAAAATATCTTGTCCGTGTTCGTGACCAGGTCACGAGCCAAGTAGTGAATCAGATGTGGAGCTTCCAAAAGCTTAAAATTTGACAAGAAGAGCACAGACACCTAAAGGTGTGCAGCATGTACGCCATCGTTCCGAGCGCTCAACGACAATTGCAACCTCATCCTCCACCAGCTGCGGGCACACAAAGCCTGTTAACGTCGAGCCATATGCTTTGATACACGACTGTCGAGCCCGCTTGCGTGATCAACAGACGTCTCGAGAAGCTTGGCCGCTCGCTGCTCTTTCACAATGTCGGTCGCTCATCCTTCGACCGCGGCGCCGACTTCGCCTGCGTCCAAGTCCCTAGCAGCATCACGTCAGGGCTCTTCGAGTCCGCTTGTATCGCAGGAGCCTGACAGCGACAATGATGCGCACGGCGTACAGATGATCCTCCGAATCAAACGAAAACGCAACCAGGATCCCGTAGACGCACTCATCATCCAACAGAATGAGCGTAGAAACAAGCGCAGGTCCATGGTGCTGCCGGACGAGAGCGCAGACAGCGATGCTTCTACCGGCAGAGATGCGGACACGGCAGAAAAACAGCGCGGCGTCTTTCGTCTGGCCGAGACCGTCTCGCTTCAGTCTTTCTCTGACCCCGTTGCCGCACGTAAACTCCATCAGCGTATCTCGGCGCTAAGCAGATCCATCACACCAGCACCGAGCACAAAACCTCTCACGCCATCGAAACTAGCCCAGAGCGTCTCGTCACCTGCACTCAGCCAAGCAGCCACGGGGCTGCCACAGTCATCGCCCCAGCTCAACGACGACGAGAGCCCTGTCCCATCCACGTCGCGTGCACACCGATCGCTCGGAAGCTCATTAGCATCTCTCAATGCAGAGGCGCCAGCTTCGGCGACTCCAGCATCCCGGCTCAAGGCTCTGGCGTCCGAGCAGATCGACCGCGACAAGGACCGTAGATCTCGTAGCAGCACACCCCTAGGCATCCGTTTCAAGGTGATTGCCAAGGACCATGCTGCCGGCAAAGGTCTCAGACGGTCTGGCAGCTCGGCAAGTCTCCGCAAGATGCGCAGCAATGTGGCGCCGAGTCGTCCATGGCATACACCCGCTGGACCGCCGGTGATCAGATCCAAAAAAGAAAAGGAGGCTGAGGCCATCTTTGGGCGCATCATCGACGCAGAGACCGAGCCCATCCGCTCCGTACGGGGCTCAGCGCATCCATCGGCTCCCACACAACGACAAACAAAGCCGACTTCTCGACAGGATGAAGAGATGGCTGGTCTTGACGCCAAATTTGCAGAAATGCTCGGCGACTACTTGCGCTCCAACAACATCGAGCCATCGCAGGATCTCGATCAGATCGCCCAGGGTGCTTCGACCTCGAAAGATGTAGCAGAAGAAAATGCATCGCCAGCAGCTGCTGCTGCAGAGGCAGCCAAGCTCGCCGAGGAAGGCGAAGAAGACGACGAGGACGACTACGTCTACGATGTGTACTATCGAGATATGCTGCCTACAAAAGCAGGCCCACAAGGATCCGCAGAGACGGGTCTGCAACCAGCTCAAGTTGCCGGGCGTGAGAAAGGCGCCTCCACCGGCTACAATGCCGTTCCGGATTCTATGGCCCTACCGAGAGTGCTGGGCGGCGAAGTGGTGCCTCCAGAATCGGCTGCACTCACGCCCAACTGGTTTCCAGGCCTGGATTTCGCCGGTCCCAACGCGGTGGTGGCATCGCTCGAGGGCTTTGAGGACAGCGACGATGAGCTTGAGCAGGCGGAAGACGAAGGTTTCGAGAGCTACGACGAAGGCGAAGACGAAGATAGCAACGACGAGGGCTTTTACAGGAACGACTATCCGGAGCAAGAGCTTCCCGAAGCGGACGAATTCGACTTCGACTGCGACGATCAAATGTCGGATGAAGATGAACACGATCAGTATTGTAAGTCTGCCAACGAGGTGCCGATGCCTGCACCAGCACACATTCGCTGACTTTGCATTACCGCGCCCTTTGATTAATCGCAGCGCTATCTGACGGCAGTTTCTGATGATCCGCCCTGACTTGAGGCAAATTCATTTCGCGATGTCGCACTGCTTCCTTCCACCGATGACAGCGCCTGTGAATCGAGAGTAAGAGATGCGTCATTCGGAGCGGTCTCGGCTCGGTCTGAAAGTTGCATGACGACTCATCGGAGCCAGAGCAGCGAAGATCGATCAGACGTGATCTGCGACGATAAGCGCTTTAGTGTTTGTGGCTTCCTGGTCCCGTAACAGAACATCTGGTCTCGATGTCGCTGTGCTCTGTGCGTCGCAGCAGCTGACAAAATTGCGCCTGAAAATACAAGTCAGGGCTCAACACGAAAATCAAGGCGTTGGGTCCCGATTCGGATGTGCAGATGATCTGATCGCGAATGAAAACGCCCATTCGCAGCCGAGTCTCGTCAAAGCGGGGAGTGTACATGTGAGCACCTTTGTTGGCCTTGGTGAAGGCATGCTCGGGGCCATCCGAGACCAGTCATCGCTCTAAGGGGTGGGTTGTGTAGCTGCAGCGGGGTGCGCACCGGGCGGAGTGCGGATGTGCGCGGGCTTGGACGAAGCACGTCAGGTCTCGGACCTGCAGCCAAACTTGGTCGGCGACGGAGCATCCGCATCAGAATTTTGGTCGTGTTAGCTGGAATATCAATCCTAGACAGTTCGGTCGGAGCGTGGAACGAGCAACATCGCCGCTGGATGCCGCAAGCAAGCTCGAGTCTAGTTTTGCTACTCCGCTTTGAATCTTTCCCATGGCGGCTGAATTGTCCAATTTGGGACGTGGTCCATGTCCTTCCTGTAATACCGTTTCGAAAACATCGTACACGGTTAGTTAGGGTGCATCGTCGAGTTGGCGAGGTGGCCATTAGCTCCTTCGCTTGAGCGCCGCCGTGTGGCTGTCGTGGTGGAGGCTAGATTTTTCCTCCATCGGGCTCCGGCGTAGAAGCTCCACTGCTGCGAAGCAACCAAATCAGAGACACCGTTGACCGGCAGGCCAAAGATTGCGGGCGTGGCTTGACTCTTTTGTCACGGGCGGCGGCAAGTGCCAATTTGGGAAAAAGAAATAAGCAGCAAACAGGGGCGAGGGGCGCAAGGTTGGGGAATTTCGCGCGTGCCTGGATGTGCGCAACTGTGGAAACTGGCGCGAGGCGATGGAGACTTCTTTCTCGCTTGCACCGCGTTGCAATTCTGGCTGTGTTGAGCGTGTGAACCGGCCAAAGACCAGAAAGGAAGAGAGACAGAGTTGAGCGCGCTTTCTCCCCGCCAGCTGTCGAGTGGTGCAGAGCGAGTAATTCCGCTTGCGTCTTTGCATGTGGATTGCATGCCTGTGCGCCAGTCTCTTCCACTCGACCAACCCTCACTCACCTCTCACTCATTCCATCAGTCACACTCACTCACTCGCACGCTCTCTCAGCTCCGACCTCACTCTTACTCGTATCCATCAATCGTCTTTTGCCACCACCACCACCTTCTTTCCTCCTTCACACTCATACCACGTTCGAGTCGCTGTTCGCGCACAGCACACTTCACGACGCTATCGTTCAAACAGAGACCACACGGTCAGGATCTATACCCTTTTGGTCTGCGCAATCCCTGTCGCACAAGCACGCACCTGGCCCCTACCTCCTGTCTCGAGCACCTTCATCAAGTCTCGATCCTCAACGCCTCGTGTACCTTCTGACACTGGCCAAATTGTGCGCGCAGGTAACCTCTTCTACGCCGCTACGTCACACATTGGTGCGCGGTTTCTACCATTGGCAGACACCTTCGACGACGTTGTGAACACATCGCTCCAAGACATCTCGATCTTCCTTCGAGAGCACTGTCCCTTTCGTCTCGACGGAATCACATCGCACAGCATCGTCCGCTCCCGCTCATTCCGCTGCATTCGTTCCTCGGCGTCGTTCCAGATCTCACGGGTCACGGACCCCCTCTCTGAAAGAATCGACCCGTGCTGCGTCTCCGATCCCGCACTCACAGTCTCGCACCTGCACCTGCAACCGCAACCGCATCCGCGCTCCAGTTCCTTGTGAATTTCACGCGCTGCGGCTCACCGAGAACCACTCCTACCCTCCCTTTTATCTGCAAACGCATACGAGCTTTGGCAGACGTCCGACAGCCGACTCGTTCCGGCATTCGCCTCACTTTGTAACGCCTTCGGTTCTCACCGCATCGTTCGCACAGACCACTCGTTGCCAAACATGAGCGGCAAAATGATGATTTACAAGCTAGTGGTGCTAGGAGACGGAGGTGTAGGAAAGACAGCGTTGACCATTCAGCTGTGTCTCAATCACTTTGTCGAAACCTACGATCCCACCATCGAAGACTCGTATCGCAAGCAGACCGTGATCGACGACCAACCGTGCATGCTCGAAGTGCTCGACACCGCAGGTCAGGAAGAGTACACCGCGCTCAGGGACCAGTGGATCCGCGAAGGAGAAGGCTTCCTGCTCGTCTACTCGATCTCGGCGAGGGCGACGTTCGAACGTGTAGAGCGATTCCGCAGTCAGATTTCGCGCGTCAAGGACCAAGAGCCACATACAGTGCCCATCATGCTGGTGGGGAATAAATGCGACAAGGTCAACGAGCGGGAGGTGTCGAGGGAGGAGGGGCAGGCGCTCGCGCATAGGCTGGGCTGCAAGTTTATCGAATCGAGCGCAAAGACGTGCGTCAATGTCGAGAGGGCGTACTACACAGTGGTGAGGATGATCCGGGAGCAGAGGGAGGGTACGGTGGTGCACAAGAAGGAGAAGAAGAAGTCAAAATGCAATATTCTTTGAGGCTTCTTTTGGGAGTAGCGACGTTGCGATGGATGGTGCCGGCGTGGGTTCGGCGGGGTTCGTGAGGGGAGGGACTAGACTGGACAGGTTCGGAGAGGGGTCGGAAGCGAAGGCAGAGCGGGACTGCGAAACACGGAGGTCGACCGCTTCCTTGCACGATCGGCGCTTCCGACAAGCAAAGCATCAGCCTCTATCGCAGCCACGCGCGACACTCTCTCCTCGCTCCTCAAGACCACCGCCCATCTATCCCGACCTACGCACACTTATCCCTGCCGATTACATCACATCGCTTCTTCCAACCATCCTTGTTTTTGCGCCCATTCTGTTTGTCACATACACCTTTTTTTCTGATCATCACCATCCACCGAGTTCAGGTTTTTTGAATTGTTACCCCCCCAAATGCTTATTGGTGCGAATGCGCTGCGTGTGGTGCAAGTGGCGTGGAGGAGTTGCCGTGTCCGGGACAGACGGTGCACGGACGAAGAGGATGACGGCGAAGAGATTCAATTTGTGAACCGGCTTGGAGACGATGAGTACATTTTGTGAGCGAATCGAGGGCGTGAGACGAAGAGAGACGGGTGAGAGGGATTCAGAGGGTGAAGAGGTTGAGGAAGGGGAGCGGTCGGTCCGGCGTGTGATTGATACGGGATCGAAGACGAGAGGTGGCAAAATGAAAGTGTCGGAGACAGAAAGTGTAGAGTTGCGGATTCGCGACGGTCGCAAACGATCGATGACATGGAGAAGGCTCGACTTCTCCTCGTCAACACCTTTGCCCGTCGATCACCTGCATCTCGCAGTCCACGGTCCCTGACCAATTTCCGTTCGCTTCCTTCTCGAGCTTGAACCTGATCTTTTGTGCCTTCCTAACCGCTGCCACTCTTTCTCGTGCTGCTGCTCTGATTGCCGCCATTTCTGCCTTTTTTCGTTCGAGAGCTGCCCTCCTTTCTTGCACCTGCCGAGCCGCTTCCTCCTTCAGCCTCTCCGCTACCCACGGATGCTTCTGCCTGTAGTGGCGCATTCGGTCCCGTTTGAAGTTGAAGCCTTTCACCTCAAGCGCGCACTGATCCTCGCGACAGAAGTACCGCTGGACGCGCGGGTACTCGTGCACCTGCTGGTGCTCGTTCAGATTATGCTGGCTTGAGAAAGTCTTGCCGCATCCAGGTTGGTGACAAGTCAGTCTTGGACCTGCCTTCGACTTCGATCTGCGCTTTGGCGGTGGCTTGGGCTTTGCCGTCCCCTGTTCCCTGCCCGTGCTTTTCTTCTTCGGGACTGCCCCAAGAGGTCCACCTGAGATGTGTGAAGCATCGTTGAGCGGGACAGCAACATTGTTCACGGGACTCTCGCCTCTCATGCCGGATGAGAAAGGTTGCGATGCGGGCTCGACCACAATAGCATCACCATCGCTGCTTACGCTGTCGTGCTGGAATGTGCTCGGCATTCTTTTGGCAGCCAGGTTCTTTGCTGTTCTCGACTGCTGAGGGGCCCACTTGGCCTCCTTCCTTGAAGTGATGCTCATGGTATCGTACAGCGCTATGGAGCTCTGTTTGCGAGTGTTATCTTTGTCAGAAGCCATGCCGGTGGTAGTTACTGGAGAGCTTGTAGTCGAAACCACCGGGAAGGCGAGACTATTCACTTCGGCGAGGGCAGCTGAATCCAGGTAAAGACCGGTCCCGTCTGATTGCTGGCTGGCAGGACAAAGGCCCATATGGTACGGACTTAGAGCTGGAGATGCCACCGATGCTTCATACACCGTGGAAGACGCGGCAGCGTACTGGTTTGATGCTTGTAAATTGCCACAAGTAGAGCTCAAAGGCACCTGCTGCCCTGGCGAGGGCAGAACCTCGAAAGACAGTCCGTTCAGAGGCGCTTGCATACTTTGTCCCCCAGGCATCTCGTCGAAGGTGAAGTCCACTCCATCTCCGAGGTCGAGCAGAGCAAACCAGTCATCATTAGTGGCGAGACTTGCCTCGGAGGCGGTGCTTGGGGAGAACAAGTTTGCTCTCGCGCTCTGGTCTCCAGGAAAGGTTGAGCTCAGGCCGAACGACCCGCAGAAAGAGAGGTTCTCTTGCTTGAGCATGTGCGATTGCGTCGGTTGCCACTCTTGTCCAGAGTCGGTGACCGTTACGACTGACCAGCTATTTGCATCCCCGAATGTCGCCGAAAGCTGCAACGGGAGGACCGAAGGCACGCCAAGGTCTGTGATATAGAAGCCCTCCTTGACATCATCTGCGCTGCTTATCGCTGGCAACTCGAAAGTGAGCGGTGAGACGGTGTCGAAAGTCTTGTTGTCTGAGAAGACCTCCTCGTCTCTGCTCGTCGCTGACGCGTCTAAATCCACCATCGGATAAATAGAGCCCACATCCGCACCGTCGATCTGGAATGGCCCGGCAAATGTATTCATGAGCATCGGTGTAACAGTCGGAGATGATAAACCCGACTGGCTCGGAACCACCGGTGGCTTGAGCAACGAGCCATCACTGGCTCTGCTCAACGGGATGCACGACGAAGGCGGAGTGTTCAGAGTTGCCAACTCTGGACGCCGTTCGCGTGGGGCCCCGGGCGGCCGATTGAGCAGATCTATCGCTCTAGCCACCAGGCTCGACCCGCAAGCTGCAATTGCAGTTTGAGAGCCTGCAGATGGCCATATCGTCCTATTGCCCGTTGTGGTATTGAAAAGTTGAGGTGGATTCGGCATAAGCCAGGAAGAAAGACCTTCCTCCGAGCCTCTGCAAGAGCTCGGTATTCTGCTACCGTAGTAGAAGAGATGGGGCAGAGTGACTTGAGAGCTTGTGAAAAGAGTGTGAGAATTGCTGCCTTGGAAGGAGTGTGGTAGGCACTGATGCAATGTTGAAGTCTGGTGAAGCACCGGTACGCTGAGCCTTTTATGCGTGGCGACACGGTTGTGTAGGGAGGTCTCTCTTGTCCACTTTCGCGAGGATTCCGTGGTGTGCCCTGGGGGGAAGACAAAGGCACCGACCTGTTCCAGTGTCGGCGGTGGGCCTGAAAAGTCCGCTGCCAACCAGAAGACCCTCCGGTGAAGCATGCTGTCCCGTTACATTCTGCGTGTTTACACGCCAAGGCAGGCGAATCGAAAGCGATGAGCGGTGGTCGCTGCTCTCGATGGTCTGTGCTACTACTCGGCTACAAGCTTAAGGCTCACAGCCCCCAAAGAAGGCGGAAGCTGCACCATTCGTTGGAACAGACAGAAGCGAGAGGGATGAGAAGGTCAGGTAACGTCACTGATTGGGCGACGTCGTTGCCGCTTCGGGCGTTTCGACGACTCTTGCAGCTCTTCGGTCGAGAAGGTCCACAGTTCGACCATTTCAGAGTTAATGAAGGTGAGTCCGAAATGCAACAGCGTGAGAAGGTCAAGAACGGTCCTAACGGTATCAAGCAGTGGATCAGCTGCGAAGCGACCGGTAATTTCGGGAGATGCCAAGATTTAGACCGAAAGCTCAGAGTGTTCGAGGTTGATACAAACTTACTTCGGTCGGACTTTCTCGAGAACAATGGATCGCCGATGTGATGCGGACGAAGAGCGAGATTTGAGTGAAAAGGTGGGCTGAAGAGGGCGTAGCCGCATCGGCCCGTTTATGAAGCCAGCGAGGTGAAGTCGGCCGTGTGGGTCTTGAGCTTATGCCGCACAATGCTGATTCGAGCGGTTCTTGAGCTCAACCTCACCACGTCGACATTAAACCTAACGAGCTTTTTGGACTCCAGTGTTTCTAGAAGCTGGGAAAACAACGAGATGGAGGGCGAGCTTCACAGACCAAGGCAGGCAATGGAACATAGGCTCAATCGTCAGCCGACTCAGATAAATTCGGCGTACAGGCGATGGATCGATTTCGGAAACTAGTCAACTTAGCTGCCTTTGTCAGGAATTGACGTGTGAAATGGCTCTTTTTGGTCCAGTCTGGCGCTGTACCATACAATTGGCTCAAGCGACAGCCGTCATCGGTAAGAACTTGAGACGATGAACACACACATCCGACGAGATCATAGGGCCAACGAGACTTCAAAAGCTACCAGTGCTCGTACGACTGGAATAGTATGTTTTGACTCGCTGCCAGACCGTCGACTCAGTCTCAAACCCGGACAGAGCTTGTCCCGCTCACAGATGTCCCGACGCAGCGACGCTTGCCACCAGGGAAATCCACGTCATCGGCGGTTGGCGGTCACGAGACAACACGGCGGGTCGTGGCCACATAAGGTACGTGTGCACCTTCGTTGGAACGCTTGCATCTGTCGCCCCTTTGTCTCACGATGTCCTTTCGCGCAAGTACAAACGAGGATTGCTCCGGCGCACTTGCTTTTGCGCCAGCGCGAAAAAGAATGCCCCAGTGCAGATGAGGATGCCCCCGTGCAAATGAGGACTGCCACCGACGCAGAACATCCTCATCCAGTTGGCGAGGCTCTTGCAGGCGACTGTAAGCTCAGGCTCCCGTTCGGCACGCACCTTTGTCATTTCGAGAGTGTCATGTTGCTCATCAAGCCCGCGCTCGTAAGTACCACGATCCGGTCTTGATAACGTGACTCTTCTCTCGTCACAACCGCCTCTTACACAACCTTGTTGTACAACCTGTGCTCTGCCACAACCTTGTTGTACAACCTGTGCTCTGCCACAACCTTGTTGTACAACCGGTGCTTTGTCACAATTTTTTGTCACAAGTGGTCCTCGTCACAAACGATCTTTTGCGACAAGTTTTGCCAAGAACGGTCTCTGTCACAAATTTTGCCACAATCGGTGCTCTGCCACAACTTTTTGTCACAATCGCTCAGACTCCAGCAAAGAACACACCGAGTTATCGACCTCTCATCGGAGCCGCGCCAAAGATGCTGTCTGAAATGAACATGTCGCTTGCGGCTGATGAGTGCGAAGTTGCTCAAGTGTCTGGTAACGTGGGCGGTGAGTTCGCCTACCTCGTTCTGCCTTCCAGAATATCGAGCGCCTGACGAAGCTGAATCCGTGCGGTATCGAGATCTTCGAAATCCACCGCGCTTGCCGCTCCCTTTGCCAGCTTTTGGACTCGTGTGGACAGTTTCGCATCCAGTGTCTCTGGATAGACCGCTGGTGCTGGAGGTTGCGGTGCAATGGCTGGCGCAGAAGGTGCAGGTCTCTGCTGGATCAAAGCTGCAGCGGAAGGAGGCAGAGTCGAGCGTGTCGCGGGAGGTTCCGTGGGTGCCGTTGGTGCCGTGGGCGTGGCGGTCGTGGGAAAGGGACTGCTGGGACCACCGAGTTGCACACCAGGCGTTCCCGGGAGCTGCCCGGGAGTGGTTGGTAAGCTCGGTGCGCTGGGCGAAAGAGGCGGGTCAATCCTCTCGATGGCAGGATGGCCATTCAAGCCCTCATTGCCGCTAAGCGAAGGCAACCGATCCGAAGGAACTGACGGCAGCACCGAAGCTGCACCTGCAGCGTCTGGTCCATCGGCACCTGCTCCTCCCCAAAAGGAAGCGGGAGCTGCACCGGGTCCTGCGCTGCCCTGATCAAGACCTGGACTGGAGCCCAGCATGTGGTGGTGCGCGCTGATCGGTGGAATCGGGAGACCATCCCTCTGTGGTGGAGTCGGCAGTGGACGAGAGTTGGGACTTGTACCGAGACCAGAGGTGTAGCTGCTCGACGATTGGATCTGTGGTCGATCTAGGCTGTCCCGTCGTTCCTGCTGCTGTGTAGAAGGGCTGAGTGACAAGGTGTCGGCGACGTTGGACTTGCTGCTGGTCTTCCACATCTCTTCTGCGTCGGACGAAGCGCTGCCCAGCGTACCGGTCTCGACAGCGACGTCGGTGGGTGCTTGCCTGACATCATCGCCGGTCAAAGCGCTCCTGCTGGGCGGCTCAGCCCCAGTGGACGGAACAATCGAAGGCTCGTCCGTTGCTGCAGACGTCAGCTTCGCCATCTCCCTTGCCAAATACTCTTGCTCCTCCTTACTATCTACCGCACTCGGACCCATTGCCGCCTCGACATTTGCAGCTTCCTCCTTCGGATCGCCGCCAGGCGGGCCTGCCTGTGGCTTTCTCCCCTCCTTGAACGCCTTTGCAATATCTGCTGCTTTCCACTTGGCATACTTGATCTTCTCTCCCATCTCCGGTTCCAACGCACCAAAGATCTTGAGCAACTCGATGAATTGACTCGCCGCCAAGAACTTCTTCGCCGTCGCTCTCGTCGCTTTCCCCGCACGATCCTCGTTGTCTGCGCCGACGAACACCTTGAGTGCAAAGTTCTCGACGTAGGCCGAGCTAGCAGCGTCGTTGGTCACAGCGTCGTTGTCGGCGAGTTTGGTTTTGAGGTCTTCGAGCGTATCCATGAGCGTGAGCAGGTACATCTTGGCTTCGGTCTCCTTTGCGTTGCCAGAGATACCGAGCTGGGCGGCGTAGTAGCAGCACCAGTAGGCGATGACCTTGTCGGCTGTGCGTAGCTCGTTGGCTCGCTGCACGAACGGCAGCACGGCTTTGAGCTCGGCAGGTGGGTTGGCCAATGGCTCGTCCATGGTTGCGGTCTTTGTTTCGACTGAGGCTGCAGCAGCTAGGCGTGTGTCTGCGTGTGGCGTATGGTCTTTGAGTGATGAGCAGCGATGGCGATGATGGTCGATAACCGCTAGAGCTGCATATGTGCGTCTCTTGTTTGCTGCTGGGGCAGTGTCGCAACCCTGCATCGGCTGGACTGTGCACGCGTGTCAAAATAGAGCCGCGGACTCGGACATCGAGACTCTCGCTCGCGTGGCATTTTCCTCGTCTCCTCTTCATGACCCTCGGCCACATTCTTTCACAAGGCAAATGCTTCGCGTGACAGTAGTTCCGATTCGCTGTAGAGGTACAAGGTTCGCGACAGGGGGCCAGGGTCATAGAAATGGGGAACGAGCTCGATCGGGAAGCATTACAGGAAGGGTTGATACAAAACTGAAGCATGAAACGATGTTCCAATAGGGAAAAAAAGAACGCGGCAATCACGAGCTGATACGACGGACGGTCCTGCGCTCGCGCTCTCCCGCCGTCTTGACGATGCCTTCGCTTTCGAGCGTGCGCACGAGTTCGTACAGATCGTTCTGGTCCACTGGCGCCGACGATTGCTCGTTGAGCGCCTTCTGCAGATCCACGTATCGGACCGCCTTGGTAGGTTGTGTCGAGGAAGGACCCGATGGAGACGTAGCTCTCCCCGACAT
This sequence comes from Pseudozyma hubeiensis SY62, assembly GCF_000403515.1. Taxonomy (NCBI): domain Eukaryota; kingdom Fungi; phylum Basidiomycota; class Ustilaginomycetes; order Ustilaginales; family Ustilaginaceae; genus Pseudozyma; species Pseudozyma hubeiensis. The sequence goes on along the minus strand of NW_012133820.1, from coordinate 510,000 downwards.
GCTACCCATCTCGTCGAGCAGCTGCAGGAATTCGCGTCGCAGGTCACCGGCGAGCTTGCGCTGATGATGCGATCGTCCCGTGTTGATGAGGTCGAGATCGATCAGGCCGGTTCGTGGATCGGTGGCGGAAGACTTGGCTGCTTCTCGGATGAGACGAGCCGCCTCTTCCACGTCGTCTACGATGACTTCGTCGGCAAAGCGCATGCGTGCGTGCGCTTCGGAGAGACGGATCATCGATTCGAGCTGACGCGTGGTAGCGGTAATTCGACGTTCGGCGTTGCGCGGGTCTTCACCGACCTTGCGAAGCTCAACGTAGCGTGCGGCGAGCGCATCGCCGGCTTCCTTGGTCAGGATCGGTTGGATACGGTTGCGAGCGTACGAGATGTAAGCGGTGAGCGTCTCGATAGGCAGCACGTCTTTGCCGCCTGTATCCGGCTTGTCTTCGAGGTACAGGCTGACAAGGTGGCGAGCCAGGCGGCGGTCGTTCGCCTCGTCGATCTTGTCGAGCACAAGGTAGACCAGGTCGAATCGGCTGATGAGCGTCGGCGGCAGGTCGATGTTCTTGGTGATGGGCAGATTGATGTTGTAGCGAGAGCCTGTCGGGTTGGCAGCTGCCAGGATCGAGGCACGCGCATTGAGCGTCGTGATGATACCGGCTTTGGCGATACTGAGCGTCTGCTGCTCCATGACTTCGTGCAACACACTGCGCGTGGCTTCCGACATCTTGTCAAACTCGTCGATACAGCAGACACCGCCGTCAGAAAGCACAAGCGCACCCGACTCGAGCACCAGCTGCTTCGTGTCCGGGTCACGTGTGACGTAAGCGGTGAGACCGACGGCCGAAGAGCCTTTGCCCGAGGCGTACACACCACGCGGTGCGATCTTGTGCACGTACTGCAAGATCTGACTCTTGGCGATACCTGGGTCACCGACCATGAGCACGTTGATGTCGCCACGGTAGCGTGGTCCACCACCGCCGCCACCTGTGCTGATCGTCTTGTTGGTGCCTCCGAAGAGCTGCAGCAAGATCCCCTTTTTGACATCGTCCATCTCGTAGATGCTTGGCGCCAAGCTGCGCGAGAGCACTTCGTAGACGTCGTCACGCTGAGCGATCGAACGAAGCTTGTCTTCGAGGTCTTGGCTGCGAGGAGCATCGGCGTCCTCAGCATCGGCACCATAGCCGCTCTGCACCTCGACGTCCTCGTCGTCCTCCTCACCGCCGACGCCGACGGCTTGGGCGCCAGGACCAGCAGCCTGTTCCGAGGCATCTCGAGTCGAAAGGTCGACACCAAGCCTCTTGCCGTTGGTGCGCTTGATGTGAAGGATGTCGACGAATGTCTTGTACAGACTCTTGAGGCTGCGCTGTCGAGGGTTGACGCGAACCGGGGTGCTGCGGAAGATACCGGTGATCTCGACGCGGTCACCGGGCTTGCTGACATCCACCAGCTCGTCGTAGGCGCACATGCTGACCGTGTGAGGCGTCTGACCGTCAGGCACGACGTCTGGCGTCTCTTGAATACGGACGACCTGACGATCCGAAAATTCGCAGCGGTTGTGAATCAAGGACATGGAGCCTTGCAGGTTGCACACCTGTCGTGGACAGCGGTCAGGCTCGGCGATGCGGCCTCGGTCGATCTCGACGGGCACAGTGTGGTTGCAGACGAGGCAGCGGAAGAAAGCCTGCTTCATCTCGGGGATGATGGGCGTTGCTCGGATGACGAGCCCGCGGACGGTGACGAGCTTGTCAATGTCGGACGGGTTGAGTTCGCGCATGTTGATAGCGTCGGCGCCGTAGGGGCGCACCTTGTAGAGCTTGGTCTCCATGAGCTCGATTTCGGCGAGGCCCATGTCGCCGCCCATGCCATCGCGGGCTTCCTTCTGGTCTTCGTAGGCCATCTCGAGCATCTCGTCCTTGAGCACCTGATCCATGATGGGGACCATCTCCTGTGGGTACCGGATGAGCTGCATCTTGAGCCTCTTGGAAGGCGGGAAGGCCTCGAGGTCCGAGATGCGGAGGTTGAGGTTGGTCTGGTCGGTGATCCTCATGCGGCGGAGGTAGCCCTCATAGACGAGACGTTCGCCTTCCGCGGGGTTGCCGGTAGCAGCAGGCGGGAGTGGCTGTCCAAGCTTTTTGGCGTGTGCCCACCTGTACTTGAGACGGAAACCGCGAAGGAAGGAACGGAACATCTCCATGGTCTCTCCGATGGAGACGTTGGTACCCCAGATGACTTTGGAGACACCGTCCTGCCCTGGAGCAGCTGCGTCACTGGTGACGCCGTGCTGCGAGAAGCTCAGGGCATCGCTGTGGCCGTCGGCGGCTGGTTGACTGCCACCAAACACCGACGAGGAACGAGCAGGTGCACCCTGAGGCTGACTGGAGGGGTCGGCTCGGTTCCTTCTCGTCAAAGATGGCGAAGAGAGCGCGACGGAGGAGTGGATCTCACCACGACGCTGGTGACGCGGGGTAGTGCCACCGGAACTGGGGAAGAAAAGGGGCTCATCGAGCCTACTGACGCCGCTGCTGCTCGAAGGCAGACGGTTCTCTGCATTCTGGCTGCGTCGTGCCGAAGCAAGAGGTGTTCTCTGCCCCCTTGAGGTTCTAGCCGACGGGGATGAAGTGGGAAAGTGTAACGGCGACGAAGCTGTGAGCACATGTGAGAGGATAGGAGAGGTCAGTACGGGCGGCTGTGATCGTCAAGTGCACATGACAGTAAGATTGACTCACCTCCTAGTGAGCTCTGCGGCGCTCTTGCGTTGGATGCCTGGCTTTTGAACGGGCTGCTAGAGGGGAACGCTAGCGGCGACGAGGCTCCTGCTGGGCCGCGGTTCGAAAGAGATGCTGGTGCAAGAGGTGTGCGCTGCTCGACATCGCGCATCTCCGCATCGCTGGGTGGGCCGCCGGGGGTCGACATGATCTATAGTGTAAGAGCTTTCCGAGGGACAAAAATGCTTTGGGGAGCGATCCGTTGACGCTTTCGAGGTTCGCTTCGATGCGGTGACGATGCTGGTCGACGTTCGCGAGATGATGGTAAGGTGAAACAACGTTGAATGTGGCCGATGTGGATGAAGTTGGCTGTGTAAAAGAGAAGTTGCGATTGCTGGCGCTGCAGCTTTGTGCGGAAAGAGGACCTCACCAAAAAGACACACACACGCACCCAAGCGCGCACTCAGTCTTTGTGTTGATTCCGCCAGAAGACTCTCTCCGCCGTCCTCGCTGCTTCTTTTTGCGCATCGACGCTCTGTCGACTGCTTTTCTCTCGCTGCTCAAGTGCTGTGCGGGAATTCGACGGACAGCACAGACGACACAGCTGTCGTGCCGCACGACCTGCCTCTTCCTGTTGTTTTTCTACCCTCTCAACGCGAATCGTGCGCATTGCTCGACGCGTTAATTAGAAGTGCAATTTACGCGACACGTCTAGAGCAGTGACTTGTCGCGTCAAGCATGAGGTGACGCGCTATACGAACATAGCAGGGCCGAGGGCGACGTTCGCCCTGTCAGAGCACGCGATGTCGATGTCATTCTCGACACTGTTAGACAATTCATGCGGAGAATGCCGTGAAATGCATGATAGATTGCCTGTACATACGATAGCAAGATATGACTGGTATAAGAGCTGCTAAGGAAGTAAAGGGACGACGCAAAACGGTCTTCATGATATGCCTTACTCTTGCCGCAACTTTATCGAAGAGTGCGGACGTTGAGACCCCCACCGGCGCTGTGCGAGCCGAATCCAGCACTCGTTTTGGCGCCCTTGCTCGACTCTTGCGGCTTCTCGAAGATCCTCCACAACTTCAACTCCTCGTCGTCGCTGACCGTCGCTAGCACCTCGCCGTCTGGGCTGAGACTCGAGTGCAGCACGCGCTTCTCATGCGCCTCGATCTCCGCCACCTTTGTACCCTGAGGATGCGACCAGATGTTCAGCAGCCCCTTGCTCGATTCTGTGGTCCCCAATCCATGCGTCGAGACAATCTCGCGGTAGTGGGGTGCCCAGTGCAGCGACGTGATCTGCGCACCTGTCGAGATGGTCATGGTACGAGAGTTCTGGGTCGTGTTCCAAAAGTGAATGTTTCGGTCACTGGTGCCTCCTCCGGTGGCGAGGAGGCTGAGGTTGTGAGGGCACCAGGCGAGAGCCTTGACGGCAGCTTGGTGGTTCTCCTTGCGCATCTTGGCGACAGAGGTACGACGATCCCATACCTTGACCACGTTGTCGTTGCCTCCGGACGCCATCAGCGCACTGTCCGATCTCCATTCCATCCCGCAGACCGGTCCGTGATGCGCCTTTTCCAGCGTTCGGGTAACAGCGTCGCGCTCTCGGACGTCGTACTCTCGAATGATACCGGATTGGAATCCGGCGTTGAGCGTTCCATCCGGAGCCCACGCGGCTACGTTGACCGAGGCGTGATCAGCGCCACCGTCACCACTCGGCTTGAGCGTTCGCATGCGAGTGCTGCTCTCGACATCCCAGATCTGCACATAGCCTCCCTCGAGCCCGACCGCGAGGATGTTGCCATCGGCATCCCATCGAAGTCCCGTGATGAGTCCGCCTCCTCCCACCTTTTCCGCCTGCGTCGAAGTGTCCAGAAGCGCACTCGCATCACCCGTGTTGCCGTTCCAGATCCACAACCCAGTCTGCAACGCCACTGCTACCATGTTGGTCGAAGACCAGTCCAACAGATTGTAGTAAAAGTCACCCACCATGCTCGGTGCATCCAAGGTCCTTTCCGGTGTCGTTGGGATCCTACGTCGTCCTGCGCTCTGCAGACTGCTCGGCAAGGCGGACTTGGGCTTTGTCATCGCGTATCGGCTCCTCACATCGGGATTCGCCAAGGAGCTTGGAGGCGCAGCAGAGAACGACAGGATCCGCTGCCCCATTTCCGCAGAGACCGAGTCCTCGAACGACGGGTGTCCATCCAGATCTGTCGGATTCGCATTGGCTGCTGCAATGTTGGCCGCGATGTTGGGATCGGTGGCATCGCCAGACATTTGCGAACGGATCGTGTCTCCATCTGCGTCAACGTGAGAGTGCGGGGTTGTCGATCGTTTCAGTTCTCGGTTGGGGATGTATCGGTCTCCACGCTGTTTGAACCATCACGACGTGATCGTACGTTGGGAAAGAGAGCCGATGTCAGCCAATCACTGCCTGTCTCACCGAGCCACAATTGCTGATCTCGATGCGGTGTTGGGACTTACAGAAATGCTCGCTGCCACCTTGGGCTTCAAAGCCTTGTCTGGCCCTTGCCAGTCCCTCGTGATGCCAACTTTAAGGTCAGCAGACGAAGACGGCACAGAGTCAAGGCGATCTTTTCGAGACAGACCCAATCGACCCGAGTTGGCTTTGAGCGCACCACCTTTGATGGGCGAAGCGCCGAGCTTCATGTCGCGCATGTTGGCGGAAACATCCTTGAGAGGCGAGTCCATGGCGTGGTATGTGTTCGATGCCGCTCGTATAAGTGCGTGGGAGCCGGAAGCGCTCGTCCGTGTTCCAAATGGCGAATATGCTGTTAGGACGCCTTTTTTGGTCCGGATCGTGTGCGAAGGCCTTTCGGGCTTTCGGTCGAATAGACTGCTTGACGGATAGATGGATGCTTGAATGCTTCTTGCCTTTTTAAATGCCGATGTCTTGGTGGCGGGATGTGGAAAGTATCAGATGGAGAGAACATTGACGAGCTGCTGATGGAGCAGTGCCGCGCTGCCTGTGTCTGTCGCACCACGCACCAAGCTGCAGGTCAACCAAATTTCTACATGCACCAGCGAGCCTCGAAGACCAACACTTTGCGCGCCTAGACGGTCACGTGCAAATTTTTATCGATATTGATTTAACATGATGAAAAAACTCCCCACCATCAAATCGACTCGGATGCTGTTCGCAGAGGTCCGCCACTTTGGCAGAAGCATACAAGCTGACTTCGTACGGTGACTTTGATGTTGACTATAGTACATGAGCTCCCATGCGAGACAATTCAAATACACAAGATGCCACGCTGCGTGAAAGGCATCCTAAGATTGGCGAGCAGACTGAGCCTGTCCAGCCCGGTTGGCCACCGGATGCGCAAATGAGCCTTGAGCGTTCGGTTGCATGGGACGAGCCTGGTAGCTCAGTCCACCGCTTGGACTCGCAAAAGCGTATGATGCGTTGGGACCTGGCACACCTCGTTGCGTATGAGGCGACATACCTGGTACCGGACCTGGTCCATACCCGGAATGCATGCGAGCGTTCGGCGACATGGCTGCGGGTCGTGCTGCCGGTGAAGACATCTCTGCTCTCGGCATCGAGGTACGCTGCTCGCTACCTGCACCTGTCGCAGTATCTGTATGAGCGGGATCCATGTCGTGACGATCCTGCTTGTGATCATAAGTACGGCTGCCAGCAAATCGTTCCAGAGCGCCTCGACCACGGTCTTCGACGTTGCTCGCACCGTTCCGGCGTGCAGGCTTCTTGACTTTCGAGCCGCTTCCATCTGTCAGGCGTATCGTCGTGTCGTCGCGCAACACCAAGGGCGTCTCCGTGAGCACGCCGCCCGTTTTCGTAATTTTGACCACATTGGAGTCCAGTGCTCCCCAGAAGCCGTCGCGAACGTCGCCGAGGAGATCCGGATCGATCGCGCCGCTGCTGGCGGAGAAGGCGCGCAACTTCGCCGCGTCTGGAACTACGCCATCAACGACGTTGGAGCTCAGGTCTACAGCACGTGGCCGCAACGCAACGAGCGAGCTGAGAGACTCGAGGAGGAGCGATGCTGTGGCCTCTTCCTCTGCGCTCGGTGCTTCGTCTTCGACAGCCAGAGAGCTCGAACGGCCGGAGCCAGAAGGACGGTAGGTTTTGCGCAGCCTCGCCCATTGGAACTCTTGCAAGCGATGCAGAAGCATCATGTTGAAACGGAGATGCTCGGTCACGAGCTCGTCCTGGTCGAGCTTCGCCAGGCTTTTGCCGACTCGATCTTGGTCGACGTCTTGCAGCAAGCTCTGCAGCGCTTCAGCGAGTGGGTCGCCTTGTGCTTCGTCCATGGAGATGTCGCCGTCATTGTCGACGTTGCCCGACGGTGCCACGTGCGCATCCGAATCGAGATCCTCCTCTTCGTATTCTTCATCCTCGTAGGACACAAAAGGCCTCTCGCCCCACGCCAAGGAGGTCGAATGCTGGGAGCGCGCCTTATCACGCCAGAGATTGCTGCTGGGCCCATAGCTGACGGAAGAGGCAGACGAGTCATACGAGGGTGCAAACGAGCTGTAGTTGCCATAGCTGAGGAACGTGACCGGTTGAATCCGGCCGTGGTGATGGGCGGCGCGTTTGGAGTCGATACGATGTCGCGGGCCGTTTCGGCCTAGTCTTTGACCAAGGGTCGGCGTAGGTACAAGACCCGGTCGTTTGAGTGCACGCATTTGCTCTTCGCTCTGTGCGCTGATCTGCACCAAGTCAGCTTGAGCAGGGTCAAGTTGCTTGAGTTGTGCTGGATCGAGAGTGATAGCTTTGGTGAAGTAGTCTCCGCGGGGGAGTCGCATGTGCAGAGCGTACCTGTTGGCGGATGAGTCGACGTCTTCGGAGCGTCCGACATTGTTGCTTGGAGGTTGTTTGGCAATAATGGCGTTGACCTTGCTATGCTTGCGGGCGTTGCTTGCCTCCAAAGACTTCGCCCTCTCTTCTACGAACGCACTCAAAAGTCGACCTTTGAGAGCGTCAGTGCTTGTGTCTGCTTGGCGCAGATCTGAAGCCAGCTGGTCGATAAGTCCAAGGACAAGGGTGAGCGTCGAGAGCCGGGCCAGGTCCTTGGCGACTTGCGCAGATGCCGCTGCGCTGTGGCCGGCGTTGAGATGTCGAGCAATGTCGGGCTTGGCGAGGAGCGGCTCGCGAATACTTTGCAGATGTGCGCTCAGCTCGCGCAAGCTGGCACCAGGACGCAGCAAACCTTGAAGGGTCGGCGCAGGGTCCGACGTGCCATTAGCACTGCGCAATTTGCCCTTGGCAGATGTTGGAGGAGCCAGGGCGATGAGATCTGCGCTGCCGAGAGCAGCGAGGATGGTGGAGAGCTTGTGAGCGTCGTGTTGGCTGAGAAGTAGCTCTTGCACCTTAGCGGAGGCCGTTTCCAGGCCAGCTTGCGCGCTGTGGGATGCCTGCAATGATGCGGTGGAGGAGCCGGTAAAGCCGAGGAGCGACTGGATCTTTTTGGATAGCTGTGGTTTCTGTGAGCTTGGATCGATGGTAGGGGCGTCCGCGTCGTCGCCATTGGCCTGAGTAGAGTCGGCAGCGGTCCCTCTGTCGATGCTTTCCGCGCTAGAATCGGCTGCTGAGTCGGCCACCTGCCCGTTGGCTCCGTTTAGGTCGTTGGAAGGAACGGCGGGATCGTCTGCACGCTTACGTTTGCGGTCGGCTTTGCTGGGTGAGGACGACGGTGAGATAGCGGACGGCTCTGGCGTGGTGGCCGATGGGTCCGCGTTTCTGGCGCCACGCGCAGATCTGCGCAAGGGAGACGCCATAGTGTTGTACAGAGAGGTCACCTTGCTGTCTAGGGTCGATGCTTGCTGCGTGGGCAACCTGATAGCGCGTCACACCGATATGAGAATCGGTCGATGGACTCGGCACGACGAGAGCAACCACACCTTCGGCGGATGTGATCGAGTCGCGGTGCGCGGGGAGGGTATGCTCGACGCCGCGAGGGTCGAGACTGTTGCCGAAATGTCGACCCGGGCTGATACCAACGACAAGAAGAAGAGGAGACGCGCTTGCTGAGTGGAGAGAGCGCGTATGCGTAAATGAGAGTATCCAGAGACGCGGACGAAATTCGGTATAAGGTAGCGCGACGGCAGCCTGAAGGTCCCACACTCGGATCTGGACTTGCAGAGGAGCGGAAAGTAGGGAGCTGATCGAGCGGGGTCAAGCGGGATGGCTCTCGACGGGAAAGTGTTGAGGGGAAGGAGCAAGACGATGAATGCGCCGTCGCTGCTTGACTTGTGACCAGGTTGAATCTTGCAGAGCGCGGGTCACAGAGTCGTGCTTCGAGGGAGCGCATCAGCGTCGGATTGCGGAACAACAGAGTCTTCTCTCTCACCTCAGATGAGAAATGAAGCATAAATAAGAAAAATACAATAAAATCGATTAAGATTTTTAGTGACTCAAAGGGGAGCCTAAATGAAAAGTGAGCGGAAAAGCGCAACACACTGTTCCAGTGCGTTGTGACTTGCTACTTCAGAGCGTTCAAAAGAGCCTACCAAAGTGCCGCTTCGCTCGACGGGCCCGTGTTCGAAAAGCATGGTCTCCGCTGCATATGCTGCGACTCTCTCGTATTCGTTGTCAGTGTAGCGATTGTTTCGAGTTCGAGACTGTGACGCGATAGCGCTTTACTTCTGTGTGGTATGTGAGGTAGGGACGCGATTGGCATTTTTTTATCGGACTCGAGTGTGACTTCCGAATCGCTGGGTCGAGAGCGCCGCTCTGCCCAAGTGCAAGGTGATTCGACACTTTCTCAAGCCTGGTCCGCCTCAGGAAGGGGTCACAGGATTCCGGCATCAGCCGGCTGGTCACATGCACTGCTTCATTTGCATGCAGGCGCCTGCAAGATACAGCGAGTAAGCAAGACCGAAGTGTCGAGCAGAGGAGTACGATAAGCCCTTGATTGGCGTCACTGATCTCTCCCATGACGGCTGAGGAGCACGTGCCCAGAGTCACTGAGCGTTCCGGCGCGAGTGACGGAGGTTGTTGCTCGAGTGCATTCGGCGCCATCCATTAAACGTCTGTTTCGAACGACTGAGCATGCCGTTTGTGTCTTTGACCGACGAAGTGTATGTGACATTCTCCTCGGCTCCATTGGCTCTGTCATAGATCCAAAAGACAGAGCAAGAATGCGGGGATGAGACGTGGTTTGTGGAGTGTGGATTCGACGACGTGAGGCGACGAAGAAGACCGGCTGCTTGTGCAGCTCACAAAATGCCGCAAAACCAGTACAGCTATCACAAACTCATGCGTAAGCTTGTGCGCTGCGCTGCGCTACCGATAGGCTTCGGCTGGATCCGAATGGACGTCCCGCTCCTTTCTGACGCTGATCTGATACTCTACGTCGGTTTGAAGACTGTGCTGGAGGCGAGAAGATCCGCAAGTGCGAGGTCGGCTTATCCGTGACTGTGTGGCCCAACGGTCGCGCAAGGACCACCAAGGCTGGCAATTATGAGGGCCAGACGTAGACTGAATGTGCACATCCAGCGATGAATGCTGTGACTCGGCGCCGTGGAACACTCGCCATCCATATCCTTCGCTGTCCAAGACCCTTGGTGCTGTCAAAATGCTGTGGCGCGCGACTACTGTATATACAGTAGGCAAAGTCGTCATCCGTCTCCTCCGCTGCCCCTGTCTGCCTTGCTGCACTAAGCGCTTCTACACATGGTGTCTCTGTCCTTGCTTCCTGTCCATCCTATCATTCCGCAAGCTTTGTTTGCAACTGTGGCCGTTGCACGCAGTGCATTGCCTCCGCATACTGTCAGTGTCAACTCTCTCGACCCGCACCTCTTTGTACGGGATCTCAAGTCTTCGTCAATGTCGATGATCTCGATGCATGCTGGAAATGTCCTGACAAGTTCTCCTCTGTTCTAATCTCTTCGACCACGCTCTTCGCTTCCCTGCAGTTGTCTTGACGGTCCTGCTGGATGTTTTACTACGTTCCTCCTCAACGCGATGAACCCTGACGACAAAATGTTTGAGCCCAATCGCCACTGCGACAATACCCTTAGTCAGTCAACCCCCGTCCCGACCTTTGCAGCCGATCAAGAAGAGTCTATGCTGAGGTTGAGCCAGCTCAGACTGAGCGCGACTGGATCTCTTCCCCAGCAACTGCCTCCGCCTGAACTTTCCTGGCCCGAGGGAGATCTCGGATTCCACCACGAATGGTCTCTGCCGTCCTCTACTGCCCCTAATGTCAGCAGTGGGAGCACGATAACAGAATCCTCATGCCATAGCCTCGACCTCAACGCCGACCGGTACAAATGGCCCTCATTTCCCAGTTGGAACATGAATGCACCTGTTCTGAACGGCTATGATGCTACGTCCCTTTACCAGCCTACCATCGTTCCTGAGACTGGCTTCTGTCCCGGCGGCCAGGCACTGCCAAGCCTTGCCTCGAGTCAGGCTCGTCCACCTAGCCTCAGCCTCGACCTGGGTCTCGGCCAGGATTTCAATCGAATTTCGGCCTGTCACTACACTCAGCCGCTTCTTGCGCTTCAGCCCCACAGATTGTGCCAGCTCAACATCCCTAATCAAACTCCTTCTGGAACCAGCTGCCTTCGTACAAGTCTTGATACTCAGACTCCCACTCAACCCGCAGCCCTGGCAACCTCTGCGATGGCAACGTCTCAGAGCACGATGTCTTTGGCTGCTTCGCGCAACTTGCTCTCTACAGTGCCCGATCGATTCGGAATGTCCGACTGCTCTCACCAGGCTAACAATCGCAATGAACTGCATCAAAGACACCCCGGCTCTATTCAGCAACCGTCGGGCTTGGATCAGCAATGTTTCGATCAGAGGTCTGCTCAGTTCGCTCACCCCGAGCATGGATCCAGGTCGGGATACGGTGATCGAGCGGAACGACCTCAGGGATCGTCGCCATTCAACCAAAAGACGGAGGAGTACAAGTCGGAGCTGTGTCGCAACTGGGAGGAAAAGGGTTCCTACTATTACCGATCGTGAGTCGATCATCAGCCTGCTTCGACAAGTCTGTTACAGAGAGGAGACTGACGAAGGTGTCTTGCTTTCCTGACTTCTCTCTCGGTAGACGATGCCAATTTGCACACGGGGAGCACGAGCTGCGCAAAGTGGAACGCAATCCCCGATGGAAGTCCCGACTTTGCAAGCGATACCAGCTGTGAGTGGCCGATGGCTGCGAGTTCTCCTGCCACTGCCGCCAAGGTTACTGACGCTATCGCACTTGATGAAGGCAGGACTGGATCGTGTCATTTCGCAAAGCGTTGCTGGTGAGTAGCAACTTCCTTGAGATCGAGACAGATGCATGTGTGCATGATACGCTGACGCTCGTTTGACGTTTGCCTCACGACTCAGCTTCATTCACGACCCGAACTCTAAACCGGAGCAAGTTGCGTCAATCAACCGAGCTCGACGAAGCTCACTTCTGCAGAGGGTCGGCATCGTGCCTTCCCCCTCCAACAACTAGCGCTCAGTGATAGAAAAGCTCGGCCAACGAAGAGCCCAAAAGTCTTCTAAGACCCAACGAAGCAGATCAGACTCAGATGTCACGACCAAACATCAGACAGCGAACGAAAGAAACGATTCGATTGCATCTGTTAGGGTATGAATGTGCGATCGTACGATGCTAGAGGTCTGTTTGTGTGGTCTGATCCCGAACAACAGGAGTAGCGCGCGGATATACGTATTTCTCGTTGTACTCTGTGAGCACAGCTGCTTGAACGACACCTTTGTCCTTGACGAGCTGTGCGTACTGATGCAAGATCAGATGCACGGGTGCTGATACCGCCACGAGCAGAAAGGCAAAGACGAACCAGCCGAAAGCACCCATACGAATGAGTGCGGAGGCCGGGTAGATCACAGCATGCGCTGGGGAGAATGTGGCGAAGAGGTTCGCCGTGTAGGCGCTCGGATCCCACATCGAAAGCTGACGGATGCCGTGTTTCGAGTGTATGCTGGAACTCTGCGGTTCATTTGGCTTCGGCTGGGAGTAGAACTTGTACATTCTGCGTTTCGTGAAGAAGATGTACGCGTTGGCGCAACTGGTGACGAAGGCGATGAAGAAAAGGGAGGTGGATGCGAATCGAAAGAAGCGGTCGGATGCGTGGTAGACGGCGCTCTTGCGAGCATGACGTTTGAGCGCGTCTGCCATGGCGTACTCGTCACCTGTATGACTGACGAGGTATTCGTATGCGATGGCTGGGTTCTGTGCTCGTCGGTAGGCTGGCTTGTTCATGAACCACGATCCCAAGCTCGATTCGGGCGATAGTAGGAGCGCGAGCAATGCGACCGCATGCAACATGACCCCCAAGACATTGCCTGCCTGGTCGGCAAAGAGCTGCTCTTCGAGGTCGAGCACGCTCGACGTTAGACGGTAGTATGCATCCGCCGGCCACTGCTGAATACGTTCGAGGAGCGGCCGTTTGCGGACGAAACGCTTTCGAGGCGTCGTGCTGGGTATTGGCGGTGTGAGAAGCGCCTCGTTCGGCGTAGACACCACCGATTGCTGGTCGTGGTCAAAAGCGCTGGGATCCGGTGTGGCGGACGACCTTGTTGCTTGTGCGTAATGAGCGCTTAAACGTGGAGCGGCGCGAACTAGTGGAGAGCCGGGCATAGATGAGGGTGTCCCTCCTCGTACGGACGGCGAAGCGGAGCCATAGCTTGCACCGCGTTGCACGGGTGAATCCACGAGACTGGAGCGACCTCTCGAAACACGAGAAGCGCGCCATCCTGGCTGACCGAAAGCTACACCCTTGCGGTACGCTGGTGATCCAGGCGACCCGGCCGGAGACGGCGAGTAGCTTGACATGTCGTCCAGCGATCGAGATTGTCTAGGACGCTCCTGTCTCGTCGTTGCTACGATGTGGAGAGGCAACAAGCAACATCTGACACCAAACAGAAGCAACACTTCAGGGTCCAACACAACACGGGCCGCCTTCTGACACGCCTTCCTTCAGTTACAGAAGCTCAAAATTCCAGATTGGCAGAGAGGCAAAGTCTCACATTACTGGCCACTGAAAATCAAACTGCGGTTTAGCTGTCCAGAGATTTTCCGAAGGTTCGACGCCAAAGATGGATTTTTTCTTCTTGAGCAGGAGAGGCGTGCGTGAAGTCTAGAAAAGCTCGGAGAGGACAGGCAACTTCCTTCTTCTTCTCTTCGAACAAATATCCAAGAAGGTATGTCACCGTAAGCTTGGCCTCTGCCTTTGCTCGCTCATTGTAGCTCCAGATGCTGACAACAGCATTCGGCATTCACGTCTGCCTCCCGCCATCGCAAACAGACACAAAAGTTCGAGCTTGGACTTTTTCTCCGTGCCAAGTTCGCGTTCCCGTCTTCAAGAGTAACAGAAGGAGTTGGCAAAGCAGCCTTCCCTTCCGTCCTGTCTGCTCCTCGTGGCAGATGGGATGGGTCGAATAGCATCTGCTGATACCGGCGAGGTCCGATCCACCGCATTCGTCGCTCGTCGTCGATGTCTACGCGATGCGCCCGAGGATGGCGACGGTGAGTCTCTTCGTGAGACTCCCGACGCACATCGTCCCAGGATCTAGGTTATCGCGGAGGTGGTTCGGATCGTTTGCAAGTCGGCAGCGTTCTCGACCGATATTCTTTCAGCCGCGGTGCAATGTCTCGCTCGAGGCCCACTTCGCGGGATGCACTCGGCTGACGCAGGTAAGTCGTTTCTCTTTTCAATGCCTTTGTCTCGACCTAGCACTTGTGCATGGTCTTGGCAACTCAGCCATCTCTCCGTTCACAAGCAGCGGCGAGATCGGCTGATTCGATCAAGGTAAGTCTCAAATCTCTCAACCTATCGTGGACTGCGCGGCAGAACCTCTGCACGACTTCCACTGCAACGACGACAGCGATGATGAGCAACCAGTGTCGCCCCAGACTGCAATTCTATTGAAGAGTGACTATCGCATACAGCCAAACATGCATCACTGAGCTGTCGTCGTCTTGCAGCAAGGTCGTCGGAGGTAGCCCTGCCCTTCCATCGACATGCAGTTGTCGTTTATGATGAACAGCGAGCTGACCTTTGCCCACGATTCTCGCCTTGCTTGCCCCTCCGCGACAACTTCAACAGCTCATGTACCGTCAGTATGCATGTCATTCAACTTCATGTCTTGTTCTGTTCTGCCAATCGAGTGATAAACCATGAACGTCACATGTGCTTCAGCGGTTGCGGTGTGAGATCGGGTGATGGGATCGGTCGATTCAGAACCCTGCAAGAGAAATATTCGCGGTTGTCGGTTTGAATTCATTTTTGATTTAGGCAGAAACACAGACCGTAAGAGTGAGATTTCAAACTGGCACACTGCGCGTGAGCTCTCCCAGGCAAAGGTGCGGTGTGAAGCGGCGGTTTGGCCAGCGAAGGGCGCAGCTGCTACTGCTGCCTCTCATTTGTCTGGCCACTCTAGCCACTTCTGCGCGGGGTGTCGCGGCGTGCCGTGCGTTTGTGTTGCTTGATGGCTGTTCCAGACTGGCTGCAGCTCAGACACACACACCACGCACCGACAAAGCGAGACGCGGGCTATCTTTTCAGACCAGCAACGCTTTCACTCGTTTTCAACCAAGCCGCTTCCACACTACCCTTTCATCATCATCACCATCTCCTTTCTCGGCAAGCACATCGACCCTTCATCCACTCTCGCTTCATCAAATCATTTGGACCGTCTCGAAGCTGGCTTCTACAAACACAGAACACGTTCCACACCGCTGAACGTACCATTTCGAATCGACTCCTGGTCCCCGTCTCTTCTGTGTATCTTTTGCACGAAGCCTCACGTCTTGATTTCGACGGCAACGATACCTCTCCGAAGCAGACTTCTTCGCTCCTTCACTTGTGTCTGACCCGCACTGCAGACAGTCTTACCAGCAAGACTTTCCCTGACACCCACCCACCACATCGATCATCATGGCTGCGGAATCCAACTACGACTACCTCTTCAAGGTGGTGCTGATCGGAGACAGCGGTACCGGTAAATCCAACCTTCTCTCCCGTTTCACCCGCAACGAGTTCAGCCTCGAGTCCAAGTCCACCATCGGTGTCGAGTTCGCTACTCGAAGCATCTCCGTCGACGGCAAGACTGTAAAGGCTCAGATCTGGGACACTGCCGGACAGGAGCGATACCGCGCCATTACTTCGGCCTACTACCGAGGCGCCGTCGGTGCTCTCCTGGTCTACGACATTGCGAAGCACCCGACATACGTTAACGTATCCAGATGGCTCAAGGAACTGCGCGACCACGCCGACAGCAACATCGTCATCATGCTCGTAGGAAACAAGAGCGATTTGCGACACCTCCGTGCGGTCCCCACTGAGGAGGCGAAAGCCTTTGCTGCCGAGAACAACCTCTCGTTCATCGAAACTTCGGCCCTCGATGCCTCGAACGTAGAGCAAGCTTTCCAGAACATCCTCACAGAGATCTACCGCATCGTATCGAACAAGGCATTGCAGTCGTCGGACGACGTGATCAAGCCTTCCGGCGGAGAGACCATCACGGTGCAGCCCAGCGCCGACGACGGTGGCCAGACCAAGAAGAACGGATGCTGCTAAGCCGTCAAACTCAGTCACGATCCATTCTCGCTTCCCGTTGCATGTCTACAGTCTGATCCCGTTTTACCTTGTACACTTCTGAACTCCATGGCAATCGATGCAGTCTATTCCATGCGTCGTTTTGCTGCGGCCTATAGGCACACAAATCCTAGGTCTGACGTACGCAGAGCAAGATGACGAGCAGAGTTTAGGCCTTTCCGTTTGACGGCGGGTGCATCTTGGCCAAGTTCTCGTTGAGATAGGAACAAGGGGCCTTTGGTGTTAGCGGGCGTGAGTGTGTGCTCGTAGGCGGGGGTCCTGAGATGGGTAGCACTCTGCCGCCCTGCGGAGGTCGGGAGTATTTGCCGTTGTTGCGATTGCAGCCTCTGTCGATAGCGAGACTGGCGGTGATCTCGTGGCCATTGGCGGAGGGAACCCTTTGTAACGAGTTGTTAATTCGAGCAAGCTCAATGTCAAGCCGAAGCCGATTTTCGACGTGGGCGGGTATTGCGCGGCTCGCTGATCTTGTGGAGGAGACCGCGTCAGCCGAGCATTCAAGTAACACAAAACTCCTTCCGAAACTTACTTATGAAGCAAAGCAAAGCCAAGCCCAACTGCTACTCTGGCACCCACCACTAACTCAGCACCCTGTCTCGTCTCTCTTCCTCTGTACGAGAGAGCAATACAGTACACAGCTATTGAGGCTTAGTCGAGCTTCAACTCTCTGTGCCCCTTTCATCGCGACCAGGATCATCCAAGGCATCCCGCTCCGCATACATCGACCCCGCGTACATCAACCATGGACGACGATGACGTCCTCGAGGTCGATAGCCCAATGGAGCCCGCCGTCGACATCGACGAAGATGAGGATGAGGAGATGCCCATCTTGAGCCTTGACGGCGCTCCGCAGCCTGCAAAGAAGCAGAAGGGTGAAAACAGAAACCTCCAGCTCGACTATCCCAACAGCTTGCCATACACCTGCGAGACGCTCGAAGAATTTGACGCTCGCCTGGACCACATCATCCGTCGGCTTGTCGACTGCGTCCGCACCAACGATTACGACATTGGTCTAGTGCAATGGAACCACCGGCTGCAATGTCTATTGTCGCTCAAGTATCCCATCCTTCGAAAGACAAGAGCCAGGCTCGCCCGGCTTTACTACGAGCTCGCCGTGTTGCCCGGCCTCAACACGCGATGCATAGAGCTGGCCGCCAACATGTGCATGACGCTCATCGAGAACAAGAAGAAATGCGACATCAAGGATCTCGTCCTACCGTGGAGGCCGCTTTACAACATCCTCGAAAAGGAGCTCTTCCCAAAGCGTCGCAGGACGGGACTCACCAACATCGCCGACGTCCTTCTCGACCTCGCGGAGACGGCGCAACGCTTCTTTCCAGCCAGCGAGGCGGACGAAATGCTGCGCACCTTCTTGCCCAAGATGGACGGTTCCAACCTCAATTCCGTCATCGCCACACAGGCGTTCCTGGTTCACTTCTTGCCCATCAGTCACCCGCAGCGCTGGCTGCCGACCATGTTCCGCCTATGGGAAAGCTTCAACTCGTCGCTCTTTGACGACCAGATGCTCGACCTGCTCGCACGTCTCGCCGAGATGCACGTCACCGACCCTTCGATAAGCTCCGCGTCCTCTGCTCGAAAAGCCGGCTCCCTGGCCGAAGCGTCAGTGCGGCCAGAAGTGCAGCCTGCAGAAGCGGCAACAGCTTCGAAAGCTGACGGTGACGAGCCGATGCTAGTCAGCGAGCCAGCACGGCTCTCAGAAGCCAGCAACTCGACGACATCATCAGGTACAGCAAGCCCATCAGGCAAAATTGGACTGTTTAGCGAGATCGGCATCTTCACCGAGCAGCAATACTCGCTCATCATGACAAAGTGCCTCAAGTCGGCCGGCCTTCCCGTTGGCTCGTCCAAAGCAGCCAATGCTGCCCTCATGGCTCAGTCTGCAAGCGTACGAAGCGGTCCAGATGCCGCGGCATCGGGCGCCACCCTCAAGATGAAGAAGCCGACGGATCGTCTCCGGTCCTTTGCAGTCATCATCGCTTACTCGATATCCAAGGACGGACTGACTGTCGGCGAGTCTGCGACAGTTTCGGACGTTCCGACCCCGGCGGAAGGAACCTCGCCAAAACTGCAAGGCGCCACCAAACCAGTCGCGACATACCCAGCTGGTTCCAAAGCGCTCGAACATCTCGCCAAGTTCGTGCAGGCCACCGAGAGCTACTTTCACCCGTCCAATTGGGGCATGTGGCAGATGTCGCTTTCAAACCTGGTTCAGCAGATCATGTTTGAATTCCTCAAACGCGCCAAGGAGGAAGAGCGTCCGCAGTGCAAGACGCCCCAGCAGTACCGACTTACAAACGAGATGAAGACCGAAATCGTTTCGATTCTTCGCACGGTCTGCTTGCTCTCCATGTTCTCCAAGGATCCGATCACCATCGCAGCGTCACAAGCCAGCTTGAAAAGGATGGCCATTCTCGCACCAGAGATGATCTTCCCTGCTGTGCTGGACAGAGCGTTCAATTCGCTAGAGGCGCTCGAGACTACACATCGCACCAATGCCGTCATCACGGCTTTGTCGACGCTGTCGCCCGTCTTCACCTCTCGCCAACTCTACCGAGCTGGCGGAAAGCATCTTGTGCCGCTCCTGCAACTCTGCATTCCCGGTATCGATCTCAACGATCCTATGAAGACCATGAGCACGTGCATGTTCGTGCTCCTGTCTACCCTTTCGATTCGTATCGACGATTTGACCAGGCCAGAAGCTTATGCCGACGACGAAGAGGCGTTTGAGGGCATCCCGGACTTGCCGAAGCTGAATGTGGATGCTACAGAGGCATCTGCGTCTGGTGGAGAAGACGCTGTGTCGGCTTCGCCAGAGCAAGAAGATTACGAGCTGCGCATCAGCACCGCCGACTTTGACGCGTGGATTTCGGCCTTCTTCCAGAGGGTGTTGTCTCTGTTCGAGACGTTGCCCGAAGAAGGTAAGGGCGGCCGCACCGGTGGCAAGTCCGAAGAGCAAGTCATCAACATGATCATGGCTGCTTCCGATGCCGTCTGTCGAGCGATGAGCCCCTATCTGCTGCAGAAGTCGTTCGACAAGATCGCAGACTACTGTGCCAATACTGTGTCGGCCACTTCTGCCCGTGTCATCGGCTCGCTCGTTGGCTGCTTTGCCCGCGCGGACAGCAAGATGGTGCTCAAGAGGCTCGTGCCTCAATGCGTCGCTAACATCCGAACCGAAATCGCCAATGGAGCGAGTTCGACCCGAACCACCAGCACCAGTCTGCCGGCACCAAGCGACGCTGCCCTGCATTGGAACCTCAGCGTACTGACCGGAGTCGTGAACGGGCCCGGCGACAATCTCTTGGACTACAAAGACGATCTGATCTCGGTTCTGCACCTCATCACCACAAGCTGCAAGAGTGAAAGAGGCTACTCGTCGAGTGCCAAGCTGGTGCAGAAGGTCATCTCGTCCTTGACATCCGTCTATCCAAGCGAACAGCGATTCGTGAATCAGGAGACGTGGGAGAGCGAAGCGTTCGCTAAGCGATCTCACCTGTTCTGGGGCAAAATGTACGACGAGAAGAACGTCAAGATCAACTGGCACGAGCCGTCAGAAGCCGAGATCAGCATGGCGCTCGAGCTACTCGACCGCATCGTGATTCCGGCACTGGACAATGTCGAAGCCCTTCAGGCAGAGGCACTTGCTCGAGACAAGGCCTGGTCGAACGACTTCTGCCGCTATCTCATAGTGGTCAGGATGGGTCTCATCGGCATGCCAAGCCTGATCGACGAGGACGACGTTGGAGGTGGACATCCGGCCATGGACCTCGGCGACGAGGTCCCCGAGTTTATCGAGGTCCCACCCCGCTTCAGATCGCACTTCTGCTTGACTGACCGCCAGGATGGGCGTTACCAAAAGGTGGCAGAGTTCAAGAGGCGCTGCGGAGAGGTGCTGCACCTCGCAGCCCAGAGCACGCAGGACTCGGGCGCAGAAGACCAGATCGACTGTGTCAAGATGCTCGTTCGAGCCATCCGCTCCTACCTCACCTGCTACAGCTACAATGGCGAAGACTACAAGGCTCACATGCGTTCCCTCAGCTTCTTCCGCAACGTTGCCAAGCTGTACGCCAAGCAAAAGGCCTTCCCCCGCGTGCTCTTCATCCGTCGCGCGGCTTTTTACAACACCAGTCGAGCAAGGCTCAACAGCTTCCACCGCAAGCGCACTCCATTGGCCGACAAGCTGATCCTGCAGATCCTCGAGTTCTGCATGTCCAACTACGTTGGCATTCGACAGACGGCGCAGAACACGTTGGACACCATCGGCGGGGTCTACGACGGCACCTGGATCCTCTGCCTGCCCAAGCTGATTGAAGCCGTTCAGCCAGGCGTACCTGACGACAGGATGAAAGGTGCATTGTACGTGCTAGGCAGCAAAGGCGCTTCGTATCTCTGCATCACCGACGCTCGCTTCAGCGCCGAATACATCATCAGCCTCCTCGACGCTCAGCACCACTCCAAGCCTTCGATCCAGAAGCTGGTCCGTGGTATCATCAATGACTTCATCGTGCGTTTCGCCGAGCCATCGACGCTGACGGCCAAGGTCGACTCGCCAGCACTCAACGAAGCTGCGGATATCCTGGAGCGGGCACTTCCCGCTGATCTGCAGACTTCGGACGCCAAGCTCATCGAGGCTGTGGCTGCCAAACGACGTCTTCGCCTGGACAGGGTCGATGTATTGCACCAGGAGCTCACGAGCAAAGCGCTCGACTTTGCGCAGAAGGAAACCACCCATTGGGCCTTTTCGATCTTCGCGGCTCGTCTGCTGAGGGCGTTGGTGCGAAAGGACAGGCCGCTGGCGCAGGGGTCCGCGACGTATCTCTCGGAGCAGATGATATCCGAGAACCCCAAAATGCGTCACTGCGCTCAGGCCGCCGTCACCAAGATCCTTTACTACGTCAAGCTGCGCACGCTGGCTCCGACTGATGAGGATTTGCTGCTTGGTCAGAGCAAGAACCCACTCAAGCATTCCGAGAAATTACCGACTCCCGTGTCGAGTGAGTGGACGCAGCAATACATTGCATCTTTTGCTGAGCCATTGCGGCCAGATAGCAAGCTGCGGGACAAGCCATCCCAAGGCTGGCTCGTATGGGGCGAGGAGGAGGACTTCTACGAACCGCCACCTGCTGACGGTACCGTATTCGACTGGGATGCTGAGTCTCAGTCGGCGATGGCTGCGGTGCGCGCTAAGCTCACCCAGGAGTCTTGGTGGCAGTCCTTCTGCCGTCATCTGTCGCAGGAGAAGGACCGCGACTATCCGGGCAGCGACTCTGTGACTCTTCTCAAGTCGATCTTCCAGATCTTTGGCGTCGAGCTGTTGCCGTTCATCCAGACGACGACGGAGCAGTACATTGCAGAGAAGGACCGTCACAGGCATCGCGCTGCAGCGGAGCTCGTTTGCGGCGTCTACCGGGGCTCGAAGCACTGGAACATGAAGGACCAGGACAAGCTGTGGGCGTGGCTCAAGACTCTGCTGCCAAAGATCTTCGAGGGGTGCACACCGGATAGTCAGCCAGCTTGGCAGTCGTGCATCGAGTACATGCTGCAGGCTCGCGATCCGCGTCGTGCGCTCCCGCTTGTCGAGTACATTGTCCAGGCGGCTCGCGACAATATTGGCAAGGACAACAGCACGGCCAGTCCGTGGGAGCAGGCGAAGGCGCAGAATCTGTTGCGCGGTGCCATGATCTCGATGAATTTGCAGTTCGCGCCCTTCGGAGCGGATGAGTTCATCCGCATCTATTCGGAAAACTTTGACAACCACTTCCAGGAGGTGAGGAGCGTCATCAGCGAGGGACTGGCAGATTTGGAGCTGCTCCAGGTCAATCCGTCGTTTGGCAGTGTCGAGCTGATGCTGGATGCGTGCAGTACGGGTCACGGATCGCTGCTGTCGCGACCAGAGCTGTACAGCGGGCGTCTGGAGACGCTGTCGCAGCAGCTAGCGCAGTGGCGCACAGAGAGGAAGCCGACAGCCGAGGGCACTTCTCAGTACGATCGAGCGGCGATGACGGCGTTGCTGTGGATCTCGACGACCATGGGCGACCATCGCAATAGCGCGTTGGCAGGAGAGGTGATCAAGTACATCCCGGACATCTTTGGCATGCTCGAGCTGCACGACAACAAGGAGCTGTCTGCGCTCGCGCGCGCCGTGTTGACCAAGATCTCGACCTATCCGTTCACGTCCGAGTACGCGGGTAGATTGATCGAGACGCTGCTGCAGGTGACGCGTTCGTCGGTCGACTCTTGGCGTGCACGTCTCGACTCGTTGCCAGTTCTGCAGGTGATGTACTTCCAGAACCTGTTTTACTTGGATGAGAAGCTGGTCAACTCGATCGTGGAGCTGCTGTTGGAGCTGCTGAGCGACAAGCATCTCGAAGTGCGCGAGATGGCAGCGACGACGCTCTCCGGTATCGTGCGTTGCTCGCAACGACGATTGATCAAGACGCTCAAGACGCGATTCACCAAGACCGTCTCTTCGACCATGGTACCTAGAAGAGGTGACAAGGACTACGACTCGCAGCTGCTCAAACTTCACTCCGGGATCTTGGGTGCTTCGGCTCTGTTGGCTGCGTTCCCGTACGAGGTGCCGGACTGGATGCCGAGCTTGATCGTCGATACGGTGGCACAGCATACGGATGATCCGGTGCCCATTTCGACGACGGTGAGGAAGTGCGCGGCGGACTTCAAGAGGACACATCAAGATACGTGGTCGGAAGATCAGCACAAGTTTGGGGACTATTTGGCCGAGGTGAATGACTTCACGCTCGGTAGGAGTGATTATTTCGCTTGATGGTATAGGATGCATGAGCCAAAGTCTCGTGGCACGACAGGAGATGTTTCCGATCAGTTTGGATTGAACAGTGGGCAAATCTATTCGGAGTTGTATCGATACATCTTGGCCACGACGATGGCGGTGACGAGGTTGGAGAATGCAAAGATCCAAAACACAGCGCCTCCGGTGTGATTCGCATCGTAGCCTGCCAGCCAATTTTTGATGGGTAGGAATGCTGAGCCTACGACAAAGTTTGCCGTCCAGTTGAGTGTCAATCCCAACGATGTTGTGGTCGAGACTGCTCTTGAGGGGACCAGTTCTGGCAAGATGACGAACGGAATCGGACCCAGTCCAAAAGAAAACCCTGCCACCATCAAGACCATGCATACAGCACTGAGGATCTTGTAGCCGTAAATGATGCCCGCTCCCAACAGGGCGGAGGTGATACTCATGACGCATGCGGAGAAGATCATGAGCTTCTTGCGACCGACACGATGTTCGTCGATCAGGTAGATGGGTGGGAAGGTCATGATGATGTTGATGAGCGTAATGAGGATGCCGATGGAACCGGCTAGGGAGGGGAGGATGGATCCGAGGATGCCTACGCTGTAGTACAGCACGGCGTTGATGCCGGATAGCTGTTGACCCAGTTGTGTGAGGATGACGAGGAGTGTGCCTGGACGAAGCTGCGGGTCGGATAAGAGGGTGGTCAGACCGACTTTTTGGTCTGACCCGGAGACAGGGTTGTGATCCTGATCGTCGGACAGAAGTCCTTGCCGCTCCTCGTCTGCGTTTCGACCGGTGTTGCCGGTGGATCCCCGAGACTCCTTCCAACTCTGAACTTCCTTTGCCGACCACAAGACCTTTCTAACTTCGTCCGCCTCATCCCCCACCACCGGGCCATGCCTCCCTTCACCCTCCAACCATCCCGGTGACTCCAACCCGATCGTCATCGACCCCACCAGCTGCACGACGGACAACACTCCACTCACCCCGGGTACACTTCGCCACCACCACCCATCGCTCCCCAACCAACTCGCCCCAATCGCTTGAGCTACAAAGATGCCCATCACGATCGAAAACTGATTCAACACCCCGATGCTCCCCTTCAAGGCTGTAGGAGAGATCTCGTTGATGAAGATCGGAACAATGACTACACCGATTCCCGAGCCGACGCCTTGAATGAATCGACCGGTGCCGAGGCCGGAGAGGCTGGAGGAGAGGGTGAGGATGAGGCTTCCTATGATGCCAAAGGCGGCCGAGGCTGTGATACATGTCTTTCGACCCCACCCAAACGATTTGGATACGGGTGAGATGAGAAAGGATGAGGCGAGACCGCCGAGTGTGAATAGGGCTGTGACGAGCCCGAACTGCGATTCGGTGAGCGGAATGCAGTCGGAAGAGACGAGCGAAGAGGGTGAGCGGCGTTGACATGTGAGGATGGGTTGGAGTGCGTTGAGTTCGGAAATGCCGAAGCCGTAGTTGGCTGCCGAGAGCAGGATCCACAGCAGGACGATGCGGAATCGTGCAGTAACGGACGACTTGGTGTCGGAGGCGCCGTTGCTCGCTGGCCGACCGCCGCTGCGGGAGGTTGCAGATGGTGCCGACATGATGCTAATCCTCGAGGTCCTGGCAAGGTGTCGTGAAGACTTTTTGTGACCAACTATCAATACCGTCGCGCTGCGAAGGGCCGAGAAAGGTAGACAGCGCCTGCGAATGCACGAGAGCAGCTCGGAGTAGTATGATCAAGGAAGTGCGGGATTGCCGGAGGTGAACGAGCTTGGTCATGCACTCTCGTGCAGCCAATTGCGGAGGTGGAGCGTGATTTTCAGGGTCCTGACTTTCAGCTGGCCTGCTTCCTTGAGCTGTGTGCTGAGAACGACTTTTTCATTCAACAGTGAAATCCGCGTTCGGACCACCCGTCTTACTTTTAATCAATCACACATATCAAACCACCTCATCGACACCTCAATCACTCAGCTCTCATCATGAGCAGACGCAATCGCAAGGATGTCGACGATCTACTCGCAGATCTCGACAATCTCGGGACCGAGTCACCCACCAGACCCCCTCGCAAATCTGCCGACAAGTCCACGTCGGGTACTGGATCCAACGACGGCAAGGCACCCGATGACGCGCAAAGCCTGCTCGACGATCTCGACAGTCTAGTGCAGAGCAGGGCTGCATCCAGCAGTAGGGCCTCGCTGCGGAAGAAGGACGAGAGCGCAGCACCATCATCGGTAGCATCTGCAGTGGCCCCGGTGAAGACCGAGACGGAGCAGCCGACGTCGTCAGTGGTCTCAGAGACTCCTGCCGCCGCAAATGCGATGAAGTCAGACCAGCCAGCACAGACAGCAGACACAAACTTGTCTGCATCAGCGTCGGGTTCTGGCGGTGGATGGTCAGGCTGGGGAAGCTCGCTCTTCTCCCAAGCCACCAAATTTGCGGATCAAGCGCGACAGGAGTTCGAAAAACGCGCACCGACACAAGCTGAGCAAGCTCGTGAACTCGGCTCCAAGGGCTGGGACCTGGCCAAAGGCGTTCGCGGATTCGTCAAGGAGGCCAACCTGGAGAAATGGAGCGAAGAAGTGACGAAAGTGGGCAAGCGAGGCTGGACGGATATCGTCAACGCTGTGGCACCGCCGATCGCAGCTCACGAGATCATTCAGGTCACGCTGAGCCACGATATGGTCGGATACGATGGGATCTCGGACGTCACGTATCAGGTGCTGGCAAAAGTCATGGAGCAAGTGGATTCGGACGCTACGGAGCAGCAGTTGATCGTCAACAAGGCGCAGATCGAAACGCCGGCTTCCAAACCCAAGACGGCAACGACGGGTGGAGAGCAAGATCGTGACTTGAATGCCGTGGAAGGATTCGCGGCCGCTTTCAAGTTGGCGAAAGTCAACTTGGACGAGTGCATCAAACAGCACGAGGTGGCAGCTCCACCCGCAAGAGTGACGGCGGATGCGTTGCCTATCACGACGTGTCCCGTGTTCGTACGCATCCAGGCATGTCTCGCTGATCTCCCCGGAGATGCGGAAGCGGGTGCTGTTGGGAGCTCGACGGACTCCAACAAGTCGCTCTTCTTTTTGATCCTGCTCAGAGACCCGCAGCACGGGCTCAGTCACAAGACGGTTTCTCAGGCTGTTCCTACTTCTTGGCGTAAGTGTCTCACGGCTGAAGCGACTCCTACTCTCTCCCCCGGACAGAGCTTGCTGACCGTCTCATCCTCGTCTCTCTCTTCCGTTTGCGTGTCTTTGGCAAAACAGTCGATGTACCCTTTGAGGAGAACCAATGGGTCGAAGAGTCGCTCGTCGATGTCCTGTCGAATGCGCTCAGCATCGTTGGTCAGGATTATGTTCAGGGCCGAATGTCTGGTCGCACCAAGTCCTCCAAAGAAGGGCTTGCCGATGTGACTAGTGACAAGGCGGCGGAAGGCACCGTTTGACGAACGCCGATGCAAACAAATTTTGTTTCAGCTTCGTGTTGTCGAGCAATTCCAGTCTGTGGAAGAGATCGGGTTCGGGCCGGACGATGTTGGTGAGCACGCTCTTGAGAGCGCATACAATCTACCAGCTAGGCAAGTTGCCGTTGAGAATCAAGATCGATTGGGATTTATTGATCAGGACAGTGTCGAGTGATGTGAGACGGCACAGGATTATGCCTTCTTGCCAATGATCTGGGTCGAGATGATCTCCTCGCCGTTGACGTGGTACTTGATGTCAACCTATAGAATTTGACGGATGCGCGAGAGAATTGCCAGGTTAGCCAGGCTGCTGAGCACGAACCACGCTTTGTTCGAACGGGATCTACTTACGTGACCGCCAGTCTTGACGTCGATCTTCTCGATCTTGCCCGACTTGACGTCGCCGCCGAAAGGTCGGTCTGAAAGCGAAGCAAACGTCGCCGATAGGATGAGAAGGAATACAAGACGAGAAAGGTATCAGTGTCTGTTCCACCTTCAGCTGCAGCTGCACCAACATCACCGGCTGTGTCACCGATCCGCTCGATGCATGAGAAACACTTACACTCGATAACGTCACCAACAACGTAGAAAGCCATTTTGAATGATGTGAGGAAGAGTCTGTCGACGGAATGGAAAGAGAGTGTTGATAGAGAAGAGTAGAAGGAAAGTGTTGCTTCCCGGAAACGTGCGAGTTCAAAGGCTTTCTCCGAAGATCAACGGCAAAGCACGCAAAGTGTCGGAAATGTCTCGATCGATCGATAAAAATCCCCAGCAGGAGCTGGCGGGCCAGCATCGACCGTCATTGTACACCGGTATCTCGCTGTGATTGGAGCTTTGGCCATGCTGAACATGTCACGATGCAGCCAGGATCTACGGTCCGGTAATTTCACATTTTGGACGAGGTGTTTCTCGCACGGTTGAGAAAGCCAGGTAAAAAATCTACTTCGTTGAAACGACGTTCTAACATTTTTATCTTGCAATGGATCAGCAGGGTCCAGTCCTCCTAACGGTGTCGCAACGATCTTCGTTGTGTCTCGACATTGCACAAAAACGCACGCTACTCCGGCCTTGATGGTTGCGAGGTGGGTTCGGTGCACACACAATTGTTCCAAGTACCGCCGTGGGAACAATCGAAACCTCGTGGTGGGTGAGAAGATGTCCAACCCACCCCCACCGCATGGACCTGCCCGAAAAGGAAATGCGAAGTGTCACGATCCGACCATTGCTCGGCGATGTAGCAACCATCGGCATGACCCTGCCGACCAGCAAAACACCATGGTTTTACCACTGGATGGCCCGACCGCCCTGCGGATTCCACTGCTTTTGCAGTCGCGAAGCCCCATCCCGTACCCTAACGCTTCTTTTTCGGAAAGGTCCATGATCGACGCACTGCATGAAAGTCGCGGATTTCTTTTTTAGAGTTTGCACTAATGTGACAGCTATCAGCTGCGAGCCCCTGATTCAGTGGTGCTAGCTTATTCGATGGTCGAGCTTGGCGCGCAGCCGATCAGCTTCACCCCATCTAGGGAGAGAGACGTACCTCGGAAGCTTGCACTGTGCCTCGCTGATGGGACATGAGACGAGGGCCAGACTAGCCGTTCGGAGGTGCGTTTCCGGGGGCAAAGCATCGCGCGGTGGACCTTTTCGAGGGGCGACCCCCTTCAATCAATGTATAAGTATAAGTTGTCTTGTCAACAAGCCCTGTCTCCTCGTTGTCGTACAGGGTCAGCCGCTCCTGTCCTTCTCGTGTATCTCCCTCGTCATTACCGTCATTCCAACCTCGCGGAAATCTCAGCCCAGAACAAGACATAGAAGCCTTATAGGTTCGACTTCTCCTCGTCGGAAAATCCATCCGGGCGGACATCGTCCTTTGCCAGTAACTAAGTCTGTAAGAGCCATGGACAAGACAGCGAATAGTGTGCAAGGATGCTTCGCCGGTTTCAAATCGTGGGTACAGATACCGGAATTCACTTAGGCTCCCTTACTTGACCTCTTGCTGATCATGATACCTCTAATTCCGTCAGGCTCTTCTCTAAGAAGGCGGGGATCCTGCTTCCTTCGCAAGATCCTTTCTACACTGACCGGCCATCCGACTTCTCCGCTCTTGCCAGCGGCTCCATACTACGTTCGCGTCCCATCGAAGTCGTCTACTTCCCCGGCTTCGACGATCCACCGCTCCAAGCATGGCAGGTCGCCTACAAGACCAAAGCCCAAGATGGAATGACACCCCAAGTCACCGTTCTCACCATTCTATGTCCATCCACAGCAGCACCAGACAGCGACGGCAAGTATCGCGTCATGATCTACGGCGCCAAAAGCGATTCCGCCGCAACGAATTTCAGGACCAGCTACGCTTTGAGAGCGGGGAACGATTACACCCTGGGAGCGGCTTCGGAACAAGTGTTTATCGCTCCTTGTCTGGACAGAGGTTGGATCACGGTGGTACCGGATTACGAGAGCGAGACGTGCGCGTTTGGTGCTGGATATCAGTCCGGGTATGCTTTCTTGGACTCCATCCGTGCAGCTTTGAACTTCGAGCCGATGGGCGTGGGTAAGGATGCGGAAGGAAAGTTCAAAGCAAAGATCACGATGTGGGGTTATTCAGGAGGCGCGCTTGCAGTGGGTTGGGCTGCACAGTTGCAGCTGACGTACGCTGCCGAACTAACACAATACATTGTGGGAGCTAGCATGGGTGGCTTGCCGAACGATCTCAAGGCCATCGCCGAGCACACGAACAAAGGTGTAGCAGCAGGACTGATCGTAGGAGTCATGCAAGGTCTCGCCAACGCCTATACGTATCTGCAAGAATGGCTCGATCAGCATGCCAACAAGACCGGAAAAGCCGCACTTCAGATGGCTCGGACGCAGAGCTTCAAGGACGTCATGGCCCATAACATAGAAAAGGACGTGCTCGGAACCTATTTTGACGTGCAGGACATCTTGACCACTGGTATTCCTGCTCAAGTGCTCGGCGAAAACAAGATGGGCAACTACGGCCTCGTACCAACTATGCCGTGTCAGATCTACCAATCGCTCCACGATGAGGTCGTACCTTTCAAAACAACAGACGACCTCGTTACGACGTGGAGCGCCGCAGGTGCTTGCATCGACTACACGCGGGACGAGCTGTCGGCACACATCATCCTGTGCTTCACCGGATGTGCTGCAGCGATCGACTGGATGCAGGATCGCTTCGACGGGAAAAAGACCAGGGCGAAAAAGGGAGAGCCAAATATCGAAACGGTGGTGACAAGCCTGGATACGAACGAAGCTAGTGCGACGTTGGGCAAGCAGCGACAGACCGATCTGCAGAATCTGTTGGAGAATCAGTACGTAAAGCCTGGGCGCATCTGGTGGACTTGATGGCCAGGTAGTCTTTGTGAATCCCTCCTTGCGTGCCTGCCAACTACATTCAGGTCGGAGCTCCCCCTTTCATTGTCCATATAGATTCCAGCAGTACCGTTGATTGTCCATCCTGCTGATGCTTGCTTCTTCTGAATTGGACAAGGTCTTTGAGATGACTCAAAGCCTTGTGTGATCTGGACCTACCTGTGCCCCGATCGGGACGACTCATGTAGGAACGAGAAGATGCTCGGACGAACGGTTGCAGTACCCTTGGCTTTCGCGGCCATGTCCGTCTGAATCTGAGTCGGACCGCTCGGTCGGTACACGGCTCGCTAAGCCGCAATTTCGGTCGTCAAGACTCGAAAGCGACGCTTGGCAACGATGATTTTTGAGCGCGAAGGAAGAATTCGTCGCAGCTGCAAGTCAGTCTCACATTATGGGCTGCAGAATGGGTATCGGCTACTTTTTCAACCGACAGCCAATCCTGCTGCAGGAGAAGGAGCAATGGTGCCGATGGATTCGGAAGGTGGTTTGTTCGAATGCACGCGTGCAGGTCGTGAGCAAGGTCTTGTCGTTCTTGGCGGAGAGAAGCGCGATGACGTCGGCGATCGGAGTTGTTGCGGCTTTTGGTCGAACTCCAATTTGACTCTGTTATTTTTTTTCGAGCGGCCAAAAGGGCGTTCTGAGTTGACCAGAATGCCGGTTCTTGCGCACTTGTACCGGTACAAGACAGGGACCCTGCTTCCTCGATCTCGTCTGTGATCAGCTGAGCGTAGAATCACACTTTTTCAGGTTCCTGATGACGGCGTTGTTGCTAGCGTGATGCTGTCGCTGCCGGTCGGAGAATGAACTCGATAAAAATTGAGGTACTAAGTAAGGGCTGCCGGGGTGCAATGATCTTGACGATTCCGATGCCGTTCCCGATCAGTGACCTTACTTTAGGCGATGGGCCCGAAGCTTTCTTTCTTCCTCTGCTTTCGACGAGATCGTTCTTCATTCGCGCGGAAGGCGGCTACGATTCGGGACGAATTCGCCGGACAAGTTTGGATTTAGTCGCCGCAGCTGCGGCCTGAGAGGGGGTGCGTGCGCGCGCTAAACACTTAGGCAAGCGGAGGGCACACGACCGGCGATGTGCAGAGAGTATTGATTTGATGAATCAAGGCGGAATGGTACAGCGTGCAGGACGGAAGGCCTCGGTAGAATAAATGTTTCGTTGTGGGTGCGTCTTAGCTGGAGCACAGCCCTCATTGGACATCGACCAATGGTACGGTGCGAGTTGGCAAATTCGAGGGTGTGGTGAGGAGGACCTCGGCAAAAGAGCGTGTGAATTTAGCGAGCCGCAGTCGCGTCGTGACCGCTTCAAATGCGGAGAGGCTCCCTTCGAGCGAAAGACGTTCTGGCGAACGCCGCCGATCTTGTGCTGTGAACGAGCACCTTAATCTACGGCCATCGAACTTCAAAATCTCCGCCTGCAAATGAAGGATGAAGAGCAAGGACGAGGTGGGAAAGCTACCAGGTACGGTGGTGCGTGGAAACGTTCGCTTGCGAGAGCCTGCGTGGCGTTAAGCGAGCTCCGGATCAAAGTCGACGCAGGATCAGAACGAGCGGTTCGGCGCGCGCCGAAAGAGGATGCGGCTCTAAGCCGAGCCAGCTGCTTACCCCGCACTGGTCAGTGGTCCACAGGGTCTTGCGATCAGGACGCCAGAACGAAGGCAGTTGAACGAAACTCCAGTGTGGCAAGGGCAGTCAACCAGCTCATGTAATCTAATGTTGGTCGGTAGCGTGTGAAGCCAAACGGATAAGCGAGTCGCTTGGTATGTTGGACGATGGGAAGCGTTCCTAGCTCGTCCAGGGTGCAACCCACGAGACTCCCTGGAGAGAATTTCGTGCTCCGTTCTGCCTGTTTCGCTGTCCATCGTGTCCGAAACCATCCGATCCTCGCTCCGCAGGTCCGTCCTTTGAGCCTTGAAATCCGACAATCGCGACACCATGGTATCCAGTGCAGCATGCGGCATATACATGGTCGCGACGGCGAAATAAGGCGAGCGGCCGATCAGGCGGCGGAGTCTGCTGGGAAGAACGTCATTTTGCCGCTCATGTTCCAACTCCGCTGCGCGGAAATTTTTTTGTTCATCGAAATAATGGACTGTTTTAATTATTGAAATCGTAAAAAAAAAATGAGCAACGATCGGAGGTCATCCGCCTCTGTGCGTGGTCTGCAAGCTCTTAGCGCGCGCCAAGGGCAATCGCCTCTTAGCTCAGGAACTATAACTGCTAGCGCCGCCCAAAGGGGCCTCGTTGCTCGTACACGTTGTG
The DNA here is from genome assembly GCF_000403515.1 of Pseudozyma hubeiensis SY62. Taxonomy (NCBI): domain Eukaryota; kingdom Fungi; phylum Basidiomycota; class Ustilaginomycetes; order Ustilaginales; family Ustilaginaceae; genus Pseudozyma; species Pseudozyma hubeiensis. The sequence goes on along the minus strand of NW_012133820.1, from coordinate 477,813 downwards.
CGTGGACAAGCAGCGCTGACACTTTGAGCATTTATGGCCGAAGGCGGCGCCGAAAAAGAAGCAAAGGCGGCTTCGGTGTCGTTTGATCGCCGGCATGCTGCATGCAAAGAGGAAAAGAAAAGGAGGCGGCGCATCTCAACCCCGCTTTGCGGGCTCATTGGCTGGGGCGCATGCTCGCTTTTTTCTCCGTTGTAAACACCCTCAAGCCTCGCAGAAAACCCCCTATGCACCTCCGCAGAGCTTCGCGCCACTGTGCTACTGCCCGCCTTCACGCTGTTCCCCCACTTTGAGCACGAGAAAGAAGCAAAGAAACAAGGCTCGACAGCCATGCCAGATCGACGAGGTTTCCAGTTCCGCCGTCGTGTTCCGCTGCAATTCTACTGGAGCATCCGCCTCTGCTCGCCCGCCCTTCCTGTCCTTGCCGCTAGAAAGGTCAGAGCACCCTCGTCAGGCGCTTGCAAATTCAAGGTCAGACGGTGGGATGATACGACACAACGCGACGTGATGTGATGTGATGAGAGCACTCCGACGGGATCACGGCCTTATTCTTGGCGTAGATGTCACTCTCATTCCGTGGGTTCGCAATGGAAGGGCCGGTCACTCGACACACGCGCGTAAACGACGAGCATCCAGCAGTACCGTCAAGGCTGAATCCCTCCAAGTCCGGTTCTCGGTTTGTCCCCCCTCATTCGGCTAAAGCATCCTTGCAGCGCGAGTGCAGCCAATCGTTCGACACCGTCAAGGCCTTCTGCCTCCCGCTTCCTTTCATCTTCCTCTGCTGCACTGCATCGTCGTCGCCGCATTGCGAGCTGCACCGGTGCCGCTTTCATTTCGCCCGTCTGCCAACTCATCTTGAGCTGCTACGCTCCTCTCGTACTGTGCCTTGTGTTCCGTCGTAGCCGCCCAGTCTTGGCTTTCGACATCACTTGGGCTCGCACAACAACCTCAGACTTTACCCTCGCCCGTGTCGGATCTGTCTGCATACTTTATATATAAGGTAGGGGTCCTTTGTTCTCATCACCTCTCTTCTCCTCACCACACCTCGCTCGATCAAGCAAACGGCGTCTCCTCTTCAAATACGCCCATCACAAGGTCTCCCCTCACTATCCTTCTTCCACACGTGTCTTTTTCCCCTGGCCGCTTGTTCTCCATATCGACATCATGGGTCTCGCGGGTATGAAAGAAGGCACGCCCGAGACCGGTGGAGTTCCTACCTTCATCGGCCTTCGCGGTATCAAGCTCAACTGGGCCATTGGATTCGCTGCTTCGGCTGGTTTCCTCTTGTTCGGTTACGATCAGGGTGTGCTCGGTTCGCTCTACACGCTTCCTTCATGGCTGAAACAGTTCCCCGAGATCGACACCACCGGAACCAGCGCTACTTCCAATGCTGCCGTGCTTCAAGGTCTTGTGACCGGTGTCTACGAGCTCGGATGCTTTGTGGGTGCCATCTCCATGCTCTACTTGGGTAACCTGCTCGGTCGTCGTGCCAACATTTGGATTGGATCCATCATCATGGCCATCGGTGCCATCGGCTGCACCGCTTCGTACAGTTTGGCCCAGCTCTTTGTCTTCCGTGTCATCCTCGGCATCGGCAACGGCATGCACACCGCAACCATCCCCGTTTGGCAGAGTGAATGCTCGCCGCCTCATAAGCGAGGCATGCTCATCATGGTCGAAGGTGCCATGATCACTGGTGGTATCGCCATGGCCTACTGGGTCGATTTTGGCTGCTTTTTCCTCGAGCCCAGCGAAGCCTCGTGGCGTCTGCCCCTCGCCCTCCAGCTCGTGCTCATCTTGCCCACCTTCGTCACCGCCTTCCTTCCCGAGTCGCCTCGTTGGCTCATGCTCAAGGGCCGCGAAGAGGAGGCTCGTGTCGTTGTGGCTGCTCTTGACGATGTCCCCGTCGATGACCCCATTGTCAGCAAGAAGCTCCGCGAGATTGCTGCTTCGCTCGAGGCTGCCAAGACGACCCGCATTTCCGACATCTTCACCAATGGTCCCGAGCGCAACTTCCACCGAACCGTGCTCGGTTTCATCTCGCAGATGTTCCAGCAGATCTCGGGTATCAACCTGATCACCTACTACATCGGAAAGACGCTCCAGGAGAACCTCGGCTTCTCGGACATCAACTCTCGCATCCTCGCCGCCGCCAATGGTACCGAGTACTTTATCGCCTCCTGGGCCGCCGTCTTCTTCATCGAAAAGATGGGCCGTCGCCCGCTCATGCTTGGTGGTGCCGCCGGCCAGTGCATCTGCATGATCGTGCTCGCCGTTCTCGACGTTCCCCGCATCAAGAACTCGGGCAACGGTCCTCCTGTCGCCTCGGTCGTATTCTACTTCCTCTTCAACACTTCGTTTGCCTGGGGTTGGCTCGGCATGACATGGCTTTACCCTGCCGAAATCACGCCTCTCGCTATCCGTGCTCAGGCTAACGGTATCTCGACGAGTGCGAACTGGTTGTTCAACTTCATGGTCGTCATGGTAACGCCGGTTATGTTCCAAAACATCGGCTATCAGACGTACGTCGTTTTCGCAGTGCTCAACTTCGTCATTCTCGTCACCACCTTCTTCATCTTCCCCGAGACAGCCGGTCGATCGCTCGAGGAGATGTCAGCTATTTTTGCGCACTCGAGCAAGATCAACCCTTACGATGTCGTGCGCAAGGAAAAGATCACGCCCCGACGATACGACAAGCAGGGTCACCTCATCAGCGACGACGTGGACATCATCGAAGACGGTGCCAGCGACCTCGAGAAGGGCGCAAAGCGTGGCGACCACACCAACGTCGCTACTGACGATGCTGTCGGCACACCTACCTCGGAGGGTGCCAGCTCCTCAGAGCAGGCTGCTCATTCTTGATGTCCTTTCCGCCGTAGGAATGTAGAGATGTTCTGCAAGATGCTCTGTTTCTCTTGCGATTCCTTCTAGCTATACGAGCTACCCGTTCACGCTTCTGACTACCTTTTGACGTGTTTTGCGACGTCCTATACCACGTATTCCTAGCCTCTCTTTCCTTCGTAAATGAAGAGCCTGATCCATCTGATCATCGTCTCGCTGTGCCGTGTAACTCTTTGAAGGGTCCGAGATCTCGGCAGTGCAGTCCAACGGTCGGTACTGAGGACAGGGAAGACTCTTGTGTGTGATGATTCGAGTGCAGTCTCGTATCTGCTGACACCTGAATTCTTTGACCTCTCCGATCCTGGGACCAGCCTGGCTCGATGCGCTTAAGAGAAACATTGGAATCACTTCTGAAAACATAAAACTCGTTTCCAGTAGCGAGAGCTGGGTTGCACAAGCGTAGGAGCTAGAAGGGATTGCAATGCATCTCGGCATTCACGTCTGTGTGACCCTCTTCGGACATCGCCACACCACCTTCGCACCGCATTGCTGGCGTCGCAAGTTCGCCACTCGAGGTACACCATCCTCAGCACGCCGAACTCAATCTTCGCCGCTCACAGCTCACACTCACTCAAAACCATGAATCAGAAACAAATGTAATGAAAATGTCAAAAAGATTCCTTCCCAAAACAACTAGCCTGCTTTCTACCATACACCCGCGCCGGTCGAAAAAGCAGAGTATCCCGCACCGGAGCCATACGCGCCACCAGACGCAGTCGTTTGACCGTACTGTCCACTCTCACGCTGATCGATCGGACCAACGCTGTTGCTGCTCGGTGTGGGATCGAGCGAGTAGTCCGACTGCGCGTGGTGGTGCGACTGAAGCTGCTGCTGCGACGCGGGCGACGTGTGTTGCCCGAGCCGTGCTTGCTGCGATTGCGATGCTCGCTGCGCCGTGTACTTGGACGGGTTGAAGACGCTAGCTGCAGGTCGCAGCACGCTACCGGCAACACTGATGCTGCTGTTGCCACCAGCGCCGGTGGCCGAGGTAGGCCAGGTGCCTGAAGCACCTGTCGCATTCTGCTGGCTTGACGACTGCTGCTGCTGCTGCGACGGGTAGCCGCGAGCGCCGTAAAATTGGCTCCTGCCCGTCCCGAACGCGGTGTCGTCCAAGACACCCAGTCCGTCCATCCCGTTGCTCGTCTGCGAGTTCCTCGAGCCGACGTTGTTGCTAGTCGAGGTGCCGCTGCCGCCAGTGGGGAAGAGTGAATAGCCCGAGACGCCGCTGTTCAGGCTGCCCGCGTGACGGCTCATTCCGCCGTAAGGTGATCCGGGCGCAGAGCGAGCAGTTGAAGCGTGCGAGCCGTACTGTCCATACGACTGGCGGTTAGGCGTCATTGAACCTGCGCTGTAAGTTGAATACAGTGCGTCGGTCGTGACACTTGATCCCTGGTTGCCAGACGCACCGCCACCATAGCCACTGTACGCTCCAAAGGCGCTTTTCCCCAGACCGCTCCCTCCATCCTGCTGCCGCTCTAGTGGAGAGTAGGAGGACGTCTGATGCTGTCCGTAACCCCCACCATTAAGAGACGAGTAGGCATTGGATGCTTGCTGTGAGACCGAAGAGTAATGCTGTCCGGCTTCACGGGCGCGTGCCGCAGCCGCCGCAGAGGCGTCCATACCCAGAGCTGGGCTGCGAGAGGTCGGATCAAACCCGTTGGATCGACTGTTCACGGGAGACAGGTCGCGCGAGTGCGAGCTCATCTCGTGCTGACCGCGACTGTACTGCTGCTGCTGCTGGTATCGGTTGAAGGTGGCCCACGAGTCATTGTCATCCTGGGCGCCTCTTGCGTGACCGTCGTCCGCGCGGAAGTCGTGTACGCTCATAGGCAGGGTGGTAGGCATGAAGTCGTCTCCAATGTCCTTGAGCGAGTTTTGCAGCTCGCCAGCATTCGAATTGGTGGTGAGCGACCATACGCTTTTGATGTGGTCACGGTCTGCCAGATTGGAAGAACGCGTCTCCAGGACGGGGAAGGTGAGCGAGCTCTGGCCCCACGTCCCCTGCGTAGACATGCTGGGTGATGGTAGCATCGATCCCGCACTGGCTGGTGTTTGGGTCTGCGATGCTCGAGTGGAACCGGGGATGGCAAAGGGCGAGAGCGAGCCTCGCGCGCCTGCTGCGTCGCCCTTGATCTCGCTGTTGACCATGAACGAGACAGGCGAGGGCGTGCTGACTTGGCGTTCGTCATAAAACGCCACAGCAGCATTCGATCCACGGCGCCCCTTGGCCCGGTAGGCGCCGGTGCCGTTTTGAGAACCGAAGCTGTCGACGGAGTATCCGTTCTGTGGATAATCGAGAGGGCCAAGCGAGCCAGGAGCAGCTGCTGCTGGTGCTGGTGCTGTACGGAAGGCCGCCCTGGTGCGATCGTCGAAGGCAGACTGAGGCGCGCCGGAGGAGAGAACTTCACCGATGATGGCGTCAGTGGTCGCATCGACCTGACGGTCGCGTCGATCCGCCTGCAGGCCACCAGACACGTGGCCTCCAGCGTGAGGTTGGACGACAGTGCCGTGATGACCGGGCAAGCGGACTTGAATCTGACTTGCCGGCGACAAGGTCGTTGAGGGTGCGTCCGCGGCAAATCGTGAACCCAGTCCGGACGCGCTCTGAGCCTCTGACTGGTGGGCAGTCAGATCGAAACGAGCCTGCTTTCGCGAACCCGGACCGGCGGTCTGCGACATGATATGCGGCACAATGGGAGGAAGCCCGCGCGGCAACACGCGCGACGGCAGCTTGACTGGCGCAATCACAGTGCCACGATGATAACGCTTGGGAAACAATTGATCGTCCCGTGAGAGCGTCTTGAACGAGAGATGGGCAAGAGGAGGATCCCACGTGAGGGGATAGACCGCTCGGCCGGAGGCTTTCATGGCCGCAATACGGGCGAAAAGCTGCTTTTGCTGGTAGCGGTTTAGCTTGGGTCGTGGGCGCGAAGGCTTCAGGTGAACCACGAAGCGGTTCCAGGCAGGTGGTGCATCCAGTGCGGCTTCCTGTCTAGTCTCGAGGCTCTCCTTGGGCACGACGGGGTGCAAGCGCACCGGAACCGGCGCCGCAACAGGCACTGCCGGAGTTTCAGACGTGGCTGCTGCGATCCGAGGCGATCTATCTTGCGTCGCGGCGTCTTTAGGCTTCGAGGCGGAAGGAATTCTGGAAGTGGACCGGTCTGCAATCTTCTGTGACCTTGCGTCTGTGCTCGGTCTCGGCGCGGATGGATCAACGCGAATTTCCGGGGCAGAGGGTGTGGCAGGTGCAGAAGCTTGTTTGACGGGTCTCGAAAGAATGGTTTTGGGAGCGTCAGCTACTTGAGCTTTGGCGACGAACTCTGCGAATCGTGCCTCGCTTTCGGGATCCAGACCAGATCGAGTGAGCTGATTATTGATAAGTGCGCTTCTCTGCTCATGCTGGTCCTTATACTGTGCCGTCCTCTGGTCTCGTCGATGAAGAATGCGCTCGTCATCAAGACGAGGCGCACGCTGCGACGACACGGTTCTGCCGTCGCGAATCTGCTCGCTTGGACTCGTGGCTGAGGTGGCAACGATGCGGTCGGTCGGCGACACTGGCGCCTGCTGCTGACGCGCTTTCCTGAAGTCCGGGTGTGCTGCGAAACCCTCTGGGCGCGCGGTCCTCCAGGACGCAACGCTGTCTGCCGGACCCGACTTTCTGAGTGACGAGGAGTCTTCGCTGGCGAGGGCGATGGCGGCTGTTTTGGCCTCTACCGCTTGCTTCTGCGCAGCTGCTTGCGCCTCGGCTTCTTTCTGCTGTTGTGCTGCCCGAATTCTGTCCTCGATGGCGAGAGCCTTTTGGCGAGCACGTTCCCTCTCGGCAAGTCGCGCTTGCTCTTCCTCCTGGCGTCGCTTTCGAGCACGCTCGATGGAAGCATGCACGTCCTCTTCCTGAACGGCTTCGGACGAAGGAGGCAGTACTTGCGTTGGAGGAGGTGGCTGACGCTCGGGCGCATCAGCCGAAGACTGAATTCTGGTCTGAGCCATGGCTTTGGGACCCCAGGGCGCTCGAGGCTGGCTATCTGTGCGCCCGATCGATGCTTGCTGGGACTGAGAGGTAGACGGCTCGCGATCCGATGGAATGCGATTCGCAGCGTTCGCGGATGGCGCCGACAACGATCCAGCGGTGACGTCCGGTCGACTCACCTCCTCGTAAGCATGAGAAGTCTTGCGGCCGACAGAGTCGGGAGCTTGCGCAGGTACAGCGGGGCGTAGGTTCTGGGCGAGGTGAGGAGGCAGAGGCCTGTTCGTCGTCGCTTGCATAGGTGGACGGCTGTCGCCAGAACCAGCAACGAGGAGATGAGGCGGGAGCGGGCGGCCATTGGCACCGAGCGGCTTGGCGGCTGAGGTTTGAGGCTCGCGAGCGGGCACCTCGTGCCTCTCGCGAATCGGCTGTGGCGCAGATTGTGACTGCTGCTGCTGCTGTTGCTGTTGTTGCTGCTCAGCGGAGGGGAGCGGGGCGACAGCTCTGGCCGGCTCAGGTACGGCGGTTGTCGGAGCCGCGCTTACACGCGGTACGCTGATATCAGCGGCGGTGGGTGCTTTGGTGGGTGCGACAGGGGGTGGTGCGGATCCTGGATTGAGGGAAGCCTGTCGTTGAGCAAGAGGACCCCAAGACCTTGCGGCCTGTGTGGAGGTAGGGTTGGAAGATGGCGGAGGGCCGGATTGCTCTTGTCGGCCACCATAGGGTGTTGCGCCAAGTCCCGGCCTTCTCTCGCGACCGTACGAGAACCCTGACACGTCTCTACTTTCTGTTGGCGACCGGAGTGAGACGGAAGCACCCGTGGTGGGGATTATGACCTTTTCGGCTCGTTGCTCTGAGCGAGACGGTCGAGCCGAAGGTTGCGAAGATTCATTCGGAGTTGATGTTGCCATCTCACGATTCTTCATGGGACCCCACGCGGGTGGCTGAGCTGCTGCTGGTCTGGCTCGTTCGGCCGGAGCTGTCGGAGCAGGTCGTGCCAGATCGCGCTGAGGCCAGCTGCGGTCGTGACTGACGTCCTTGAAGCGGTCCTCTTTGGACACAGGCGGACCATCATCCGCTTCTCCGCGAGAACCATCGTTGGATGTAGGGATCTTGTACTGCGACCCGTCACCAAATTCGACGACCTCACCGAGGAAGCCTCCGTCTTCGTCCTCCATCTCGTCCCAGTGCTTTCCTGAACCAAGCGATGTGCCTCTGAAACGGTCGAGGGCCTGAAGTGCGGCTTGCTGTCTGGCAGACTCCCTGGCAGCAGCGGCTGCAGCCCTCTCCTCCTGCTCCTGCTTTGCGCGTGCGGCTTCGGCGGCGGTGGGAAAGTCGGACAATTTGGTTCCTCGCGTGGAAGGAGGATGAGGTGAGAGGCCAGACTTGACACCGGCCCAGGGAGCTCGACTGACGTTGGCAGGACTCGGAGCTCGCAAAGACGAGCCGAGCGCGGCGTTGCGAAGACCTGGACTAGCTCTGCCTTGGCCGGAGCCACTGTCAAGACCAGCAGAGCCTGGCCTCGGCGAATCCCTACCCATGCTAACCAACCGTGGCGAGGCAACGGCCGCCGTAGCACCATTCGCGGCCTGTGACGTTGAAAGATTGCTGGGCTTAGGACTCGGCGCCGCCTTCGGCAGAGGTGCAGATGCTTCTGCGGGCAACGGGTCTGCGGATGCGGGAGCAGCTGGAGTTGCATCGGAGGCGGGAGCAGGCACTGCCGTCGACTCGGCAAGTGCGGGAGGCTGCGACGACGGAGCTGTCTTTGTGGTTGGCGCAGTCGCCGGCTTGGTTGTGGCCCAACCGGCCGGCTGAGGTTTAGGAACGCTGGAAAGCTTCGCGGATGTCAATCGAGAGGTGGCGGATGGCGACGAGAGACGATGGGTTGGCAGGGGCGAGGCCGAGGTGCCGAGCTTGAGAGTGGCTGGCGAAGCGACAGAAGGGGTCGGGCTCGCCTTTTCGAGGAAGCGCTTGTTGACATTGAGCGAAGTGAACTTCTTTGCAGGTATACCCGCCATTTGCGATGACGACGCTGCTGCTGCCAGGTTGAACGCTGCTGAGGCGGTTGCACTGTTGTCGGACAGATTCTCGGCGCGTTCGTGCAGGGCGGTCAAGGCTTCGACGTCACGCTCGGACGTGGATGCCGTGATGGTTGAGTGCAGCGCTTCATCATTGACCGCAGCTGTATGTGATGCGGCAGATTGCTGGGCCCCTGTGTCATTTACGCTTTGGTGATCAGGCGTGGCAGATGCGTCGACGGGGCCGACATGCTGCTCAGCATTGTCGACCGCTTGCTGTTCGGAAGGAGGAGGTTGGGCGGCCGCCACCTCACCTGTCCGTTCCTCGCTCATGTGTGTGTGCAGATGGGAAAAGCCAGGCTGTTGAGTATGGCCATGAAGATTGTGCCCTCAGCCGAGGTTGTTCGAAGCGGACAAATGCAGGTCTTTCGAATGGCTGAGACTACGCCAAGGTGCGTCTGATGGTTGTTGCAATATGCGGCAAGCTGGCAACGGGAGAAGAGCAAATGCTTATCGCCAGAGGCTGGAAGCTGAGTCGACCGAGATGCCGAATAATCGAGATGGACGAGAGAGTGCCCACTGGAGCGTACAGGTCGAAAACGTTGGGCGCAGCTTCTTGATGAAGGGAGATGTAGAATGCGCAAAGGTCTGCGTGCAGAGACCGGTACGATTCGAAAGAGCTAGAGAGAGGGTCGTCCGAGACGAATGGACGAGGAGGAAGCGAGGGATGCCGGGAGCGGTTGGCACAGACGGGCTTCCGTATAGCACGCAGACTGTGCGACACCGAACAGAGAGGGAAAGACAGACACACAGCGAGAGGGTCCTTTCGCTCGCGTTGCTCGGACTGCGTGACTGGAAATGGAGGCTAGAAAGGGCGTCTGGCTCTTGCCCGTCTTGCCCGCCTGACCTGTCAGTCGCAAAAGAAAAGGGAAAAGGCCATGGAGCAGCAGCTTTAGCTGCCGCTCGACCGACGCTGATTTCTCTCGCCGTCGTAGAGAACCTTTTTCTTTCTTTGCTCAGCAGCCAAAGCCTTTCCGCCCACAGCGACACGGCAAGTCTGGAAAATTGGTTTTTGCCCTGTACGCGCTCGCTATATGTCTGTCTGAACGGAGCCGAGTCGTCGTGGGTCTAGCAGCCCAACAAGATCGGAGCAAATAGATCGGGGCGATGCAAGACCTGCAAGGGTCTGCGAGAAGCTCGCATGCTTGGACCACCTTTGGGTCAAGTCACACTTGATGCTTCAACCACCAACGAATCTTGGCTCAATCGACCATCGCGCACATCTGTCGGATCATCCGTCTCGTCATTGCTCTGGGAACGCACAGCATACTTTGGGAGGAGAGCGCGCCGCCATGGCTGCTTTGCAGCAGCATGTAGCCAACATCAAGCGTGCGTACTACTCGCAAGATGCTCGTTCCCTTTTGGCCGCCTTTCGCGTGGATGCGACAACCTTCTCCGCTTTGCAGAACGACTTGAACAAGACCGTGAGTGTCGTGTTTCCCTGCCAGAAAGCACGCTCGATGCAATGTCTGACCTTTACCGCTTCTTTGTCACCCTGCAGCCACGCCGAGACCTCGCTGATTGGGTTATGGGCCAGATTCCGTTATCTGGAGCACCGACCGACTCGGATCGCTTCCAGACGCTCGTCGCCGACTTTCTCTCGTACATTCGCGATCATGCTCCCCTTCAATACGCCGCACCGTCCACAGAGCCCCCGCACCCGACCGATTGGGATCGCGCGTACGATGCATGGGCGCTCGTCTACTCGCGCGCTTCCGCCTTCTTTTCGCTACCCGATGCGACTTGGTTCGTCCCCTGCCTCCGCTTCTTCGCCTCGAGCCTTGTCACGCTGGCTATGGCTGTAGATCAACGCAACGACGCAGTACGAAAGCGCAAGACCACAGACGCAGCAGGCAAGCTCTCTAAGGCAGCCGGTATGGCGGGCAACGATCGGTCGCAGGCTCCCGGGTCCGAGACCAAACGTGCTGCGGTGCTCATGCTGGCCAACCTCAGCTTCAAGGCGTACTTCAAGCTCAACAACACTCGCCTATGCGAGACTGTGCTGGGCAGCGTAGAGAACGCTCTCAAAGTGAATCGCCTCTTTGCGCGCAACAACGGCGTCGACGACGATTCGGGGGAAGCCTGTTACTCCAAGGCGGATCGTGTCACCTATCGCTACTACCTTGGACGCTTGCGTCTCTTTCAACACAACATCCGAGCCGCATCTACCCACCTTCGTTGGGCATTCGACAACTGCACGCTCAGGAATCTCCAGAACAAGAGGTCGATATTGATCCCACTCGTGGCCACGTACCTCATTTTGGGCAGATATCCACACGGTTCCCTTCTCGATGCAGCCAACCTGTCGCCTGTCTACGGCAGGTTGACGCACTACCTCAAGAGCGGGCAGGCATCTGCAGCGCTCAACGAACTCGAACGACACATGGACTGGTTTAGAGCGCGTGGACTCTACTTGATCCTGCGCGAAAAGCTGCAGATCAGCCTCTGGCGCAATCTGTCCCGCAAATGGTGAGTAGTTGCCAACTTCAAGTGGTAAGAAAGGGCCTAATTACTGACGGCGGCTTCCTTTGTTCGTGACGAACGATTCGCACAGCTTGGGTCTCTCGCATGGACCTGCGCATGCTTCATCGGCCCCTCCGACCATGCGCCTCGATGTCCTGCTTTCGGCCGCACGTATAGCCTGGAACGACGCTGGTCTGCAATCCGAAGATGTCGAAGCTATCGTCGCAAGCATGGTCGATCAGGGCTACATCAAGGGATACATTCTTCATTCAAAGGCCATGCTCGTCTTGCAAAAGGGCCCACACATGGGCTTTCCTCCAATATGGAGCGTGTTCGAGGCTCGATGACAAAAGCTGCATGCAGCACGCAATTCAAGACACAAACATCTGACAAACAGCGTGCATGGTATGAATGACGGGAAGCGGGATACAAGTACAGGGTGATGTTAAAGTGAATGCTGTGCGAAGCGTCTCAAAGAGACACGAAAGTGCGCTCGGGGCTCAATAATCATCGTCTGAATCTTGCTGACTTCGAGCGAAGCCCACTGAAGGTGCGCCGCGGCTTCGTGCGCGCAGCACAGAGACAGCATCTTTGCGCACGCCTCCGCCGCGGAAGGCAAGACGTGCCGAAGCTGCCTCTTGCTGACGACCCGACTTTTCGCTTTTGGATTTTGCGCTCTTGTTCATCAGGTGGTAGAATTCGCCCCCAGGCATGAAAGCGGGGTCGTTGAGTCCCAGAGGGTCGTCCTCGTTCTTTTGAGGCTTGGCGTTGGAGCCTTTGGTGGAAGCAGATCCTTTCGAGGCTCCCTTCTTGGACAAGGTTCGCTTCTTGAATGCTCTCGCCTTGGCGTTCGGCAACGAAATAGACGGATCGAGTGGTGTGGCTTTCTTCATCTCGTCAAGTGGCTCCTCGATCTGCGTGTCTTGTGGCTCATCAAAGCTCGTCTTGTGGTTGCTCGAGGTGTTGAGTGCACGGAGGATGGTTCCTTCGGAGGTCATCTTCATTGGCATTCCATCCCGACCCTGGACCACACCGCCTGCCCTCTGCTTCTTGCGCTTCAGTCTGCGCTCCTTTTGGAGCCTGGCTACCTCATCAGCTTCTTGATCGGCCGAGCGCTTCTTCAAGATGGATCGCGGTGTCGAAACGGGTCTGGAGAAGACCTCGGCAAAGAGCGAAGGGTCAAGTCGATTGGACGGGCCAGCTTCGGCGTCGCTATCCGCATCTCTTGCTTCGCTGCTGCTTTGAGCAAGGTCTTCCTCATCCTTCGCCCCCGTCAGCCCCTCCGAGGTGTCCTGAGCTGCTTCTTTCTGATTCTGCTTCTCGACCTTCTTCCTCCCTGCTGCTCGACGCTTCGCCTTTTCGGCCTTCTCTTGTGCTCGGAGCCTAGCCGAGTCTTGCGAAGCCTGCTTGCGTGATGTCTTATTGCTCACGACTTCGATGGGAGCGTCGTCATCCTCGCTGTCATCATCGGGACCTGCGTTTGTCTGCTCGCCAAGTTTAGGATCTGAAGTAGATGGAGCGCTGCGAACGGCGTCGGCGTCATCGTCCTCGTCGTCATCGAAGGAAACATGATTGCTAGCTGGCTTGGAGTCGGTGAGCGCCTTGGAGATCTGCTGCTCCTGCAACTTCTGCGCTTGTCGCTGCCTGCGTGCTGCGACCATGTTTGAGCTATACTTGAGGCGCAATGTAGATGAGGAGGAGGCTTACACGAGAAGCAAGGAGCAGCAACATGGATTTTGACTGGAACTTCGAAAAGTTGGCAAATTTCGCTTAGTCAGGCTGATTACGCGGAGGTCAGCTCGGGTCACGGAACCTACGCGTCTCACGACTCGAGACTGCCGCCGAGGGGCAAGAGCAGCAAGAGTGCGGATGTGCACTCTGTCTGTGTCGCTCTCTGTCCCTGGTTTGGCTAGACCGCTTTTCGAAAGCGGAGAAGCAGCAAGTCGAAGCCAACCATCTCGTCCACATCCATCCTCGCGACTTCACCGCATCCTCTCCCATTCGGCGAGCAAGCCTCTTGTCCGCTCTCGACTTATTCTGTATCCCCCCTACACCGCCGTCGGCTGCCTCGAGACCTCTTGCTCGCGCACGGAACGTTGGCCGGCTCCATTCGATCAATATTCTGCAGGTGTTCAGAGGAACAGCACAGCGACAGATCGACGCTGCCCGACCTTCACTCGTCATCCATCATGTCACAGCCAGGCTCGTCAGCGAATATCTCGCCCCTTGCTTCGGCAGGCAATGCCGCCGATGCCCCAGCAATCGTTCCGGCAAAAGCAGTGTACGACGAAGAGGCCGAGGAGGGCGAAATCGTCGACGAGGAAGAAGGCGAGATCTCCGAGAGTCAAGCCACCAAACCCACAGACTCTCGAGCAGCACCGTCACAGTCGGTTGCTGCAGTTATCGCTGATCCAGATGCGGACTCACCAAAACAACCAATGACTCCAGAGCTGCCGACAGATCCAATCGTTACCGTCGACAATGAGCAGAAAAAAGACAGCATAGAGACAGATCTCGATCAAGCCTCGGCTCCTGAAGCAATCGATTCAAAGGCTCAGGCATCGCAAGCAACGGAATCTGGCGGTACAGGGTCTGGGCAAGTTCCTCCCATAAATGACGCCGCCCCCGTCTCATCCTCCGGGGTGAGCACGCCACAGGCACCTGTTCCGGAGCTGACCGGCTCTGAGAATGCTGCTGCTTTCGCCTCCGCTGAAACTTCTGACAAGCCTCAAGATCCAGCGGCGGAGTCGTCCGCACCACAAACGACTGAAGACCGAACGACACCCGCGCTTACTGCTACAGCTGCGCCAGACGCAGATGCAGCAACTGGTAGCGCTACCCCAGCAAAGGAGCAAACCGACTCTGTTCCCGTCGAAGAAGTCTCGCAAATCGTGGAAAAAGCAACGACCGACGACGCGAGTCCGTCTGCAGCCAAAGCGCGGCCCACGGAGAGTGGCGCTGCAGATGCGGTCGCCGACACTGTCTCTACAGCAGACGAGGCAAGCGGCATGGAAGTCGACGACAAGGTCGTCACTCCAGCGCAGCCTTCGGTGGTCGCCTCTCGAGCACCTGCCGAGCCCGAGCCCGAGCCGATGCAGATCGATGACTCTGTTCACACGCCTGCGCTTCCATCGGATGGCCCCGAAGCTCCCGCTCCAGCGGAACCAGCCGGCGAGTTCGCAACCGCAGAGGCGGAAATGCAGGACGCGGCACTGCAGGAGCGTCCTCAGTCTCAACCTCGAATCAAGGGCGAGCCACAGTCACAGGCCTTCGAGCAATCGCAAGCAGAGCCGACGCAGGCGCCTGAGACAGTTGTATCTGAGACGATCAACGCCGCCCCTTCTGAGGGCTCAGAGCTGGCACGAAAGGAAGAGTCGAGCCATGCTAGCCTCGCGCCTGGTCGAAGGCAGTCGAGGGATCTGCAGAAGCCATCCGAGGTTCGTCAACGATCTGCGACACCGCGAGTGGGCACCGATGCACAGATGTCGGAGGCGCCGGCGCCGACAGAGTCGCAGAGTCGTGCCACGGTCGAGAGGGACGACCCGTCTACGTCAAGACCTTCGAACCTGGATCCTGACCGCTCAAGAACAGCCAACAGAGGCTCGGCCGCACCCAGCTCGGGTCATGAGAGACGCCTTGAGAGGGAGAGGACTAAGGATCGATCTCATCCGTCCGAGCGGTCTCAGGATCGAGAGCAGCGCGCTCGCGAGAAGGACCGACGGCGCGAGCTCGAGCGTGCGGAGCGCGAACGGGAACGCGAGCGCGAACGAATCCGCGAATCAGAGCGTGACCGCGAGATTATGATCGCTCGCGAGAACGAAGAGGCTCGACTCATTTGGCTCTCGCTGCCCGGCAACGATCACCCTCAGTACTATACCGACACGGACTCAGACTCGTGCTATGGTGTCGGCGGTGCTCTCGGTGTTGACCTGACGGACGAGGAGGACAAGGACCTGAACCCGCCCCTGCCTCTCTCGCTCCAGACCTACCACCCTGCGCCATCCTACTCGCAGATTTACTTTGACGACGGCTACTACACCTCGAAGAGGAAGCGCACCGACGGAGCGGATGGAGACGACGTTGCTGCTTCCTCTCGCCGCTACCGTCGCAAGCCTGTCTCGAAGCCGTCGCCCGCCGATCGCTTCGCACCCATGCCACGCAACGCGCTTCCTTCGACCACGATGATCGACATTGACGACTTCCCCGTCCCAGACTCGAGCATACGCGGTGAGCCGTCCGAGCGTCCCTTTGCGAGCAGGATCGAGCGCGCCTCACTGCCACATATCCCTCCCGCTGCCCGCCTGGACGATGCTGTGGAGGATTTCGACAGCTCCGACTCGGACGAGGAGGCGATGCGCCTCGCCCACGAACGCAAGCGACGCCACGGCAACCGCAGCGGCAATCGAGGCAACAAGCTCTCGCGCGACAAGGGAGCTCGTTGGGTGCGCCGCGGTAAGCTGGGCGGATGGACCGAGATGCGCATGGAGAAGGAGATCGGAGATCGAGTACGACACCGTGTCGAGGCGATGCAGAAGGACAACATGCGCGCACTCTTGTCTGCCATGCCCGAGGAAGACAAGGCGATGCTGGCGCAGTTCCCTGCTCTCCGCAACGGTCTCATCCCGAGCGACGCTCCGAGCAATGCGCGACGAGATGCACGAGGTCGACTCTTGCCTTCCGATGTGTCCGAGGCAGCACGGATCGATGCCGAGCTAGGACTTGACGGTGGAATTGCAGGTCTGAGCGGAACGAGACTCGATCGACCCGAGCATCTCACATCCACCTCGCTCGCACCGACGCTTCTGAAGCCCGCGATCACGCCACGACAGTTGCTGACGAGCCACACCCTCCGTCACACGTTCCGCAACCCTCACATTGCTGCTCTCGGCAAGACGGCGCTGGACCTGATCGAAAGCGAAGGGGTGGTGGGCCGTGCCGTGGGACGATGCTGGGCTGCGATGGAACGTGGCGGATGGAATCAAGACCCCGAACCCAAAGGCGACGAGGCAGAGCAAGGCGAACGTCATCAGAACGGTGTCAACGGCATGGACGTAGACGGATCGGATGCGGAGGAGGCAGACGGTTCGTCTGCGAGTGTCTTTGGCTCTGTCACCGACAACCCCGCACTATCGCATCTGGACAGACTGTTCGTAACCAAGCAAGGTCTGGCGATCCCCCGTCTCGACGATATGGGTCAGCCCATCTTTGTGCCGCCTTCGCCAGCGACGCAGACTGCACGTGCGCAAGCTGGCCTGGCAGAAGAAGCAGCCAACGAAGCGGCGATCGAGACGACCTTGTTGCCGGCACCCGAACAACGATCGATTGTGCTAGCGGCGCTCGAGTGTCTGCAGGACTTGGCGGCGGACTCGAGGGAATACGTGGAGAGGCTGGAGGAGGTACGTTCGCGACTGGCTGCGGTCAAGCGACGCCGGGTCCAGGTGTGGAATGCAGTGCGGCAGTGGGCGCTGGACAAGGACGAGGCTGCGGAGCCGGCTGGCGGAGCGAGGGCAGACAATGCATCGTGGGTGGTAGAATCCCCGGGTGGTGCGTCGGTATTGTCCGCAGCCGCGGCAGCTGGTGGGGTAAACGGCACCTCGCCTAGGAAGCGGAAGTGAGTCGATCACCGAGACGATGGACTGTATAGCACAGCAATGTGCTTTGTATCAACATGTGCCTTGGACGATATCATTTCATCATGCAGCACGCACGGATGAGCTTGTTTGTTCGCGGCAGGTGCATCTGCGAGGTGTAGGCTGTGCAGAGAATGGCTGCCTTGTCGAGACCGAGTTGGACTCGAGCGGTCGAGTCAGCCTGCATGTGGGCTGGTGCGTCCACGAGGCTGTCATGCAAAAGACGTCCGTTTGATAAGGCAAAGTTAGCTCCAAGCTCAAATGCAGCGGAAATCCGGATTGGCAGCTGCGGCTACCGGGGCGATGCGCGCATATCTGTTCGCCCATGCAATCAGCTGATCGCAGTGTAATGAAACAGCCTCATAGAGCATGAGCGAAGAAGAGGGCTGCATTGGATTCGTTCGATGCAGCATGTACTGCATAGCACACCTGAAGCTAACATATTTGCATGTTCGACAGGTGCAGCTGGGTTCGACGCTTGCCTGTATGGATCGATGCAAGATTTATGCGTTGATTTTCCGCATCAATTCTTGGGCATCTTTTTCATGACCCCTTTTTTTGTGGTACAACGTTTAAACTGTAAACAAAAACCCTGGAAGTGCTGCACGTCGATCACGAAGCACATCACGCACGAGACAGGCAAGAAAACTGTAAGCGAGATTGGATTTTGATGCAAGTTCGGGTTTGGCCCGCAGTTCCGCGCTGCCGCTTGGGGTCTGCAGTGTCGGTGACATGGCACCACCCGAATCGGCGAAGGCGTTGGCTGAATCATTCTGAAGCGATGAGAGCTGTTTCGCAAGGCCAAGTGGATCAAGGAAAGTAACGCCTCTACACAGTATCATCGAAGGGAAATGGAAGGGAAGGGGACGAGAGACGAGGCTGTGTTCTGTGCAACATGAGTGTGTCACTCGGCGGGAAGGCACATCCGAACGAAGCTCGGCCAAAAGTCGCTCCAGATATGACCGCCGCTTTCGCGAGTCTCTCTCGCAATGCTCGTTCGAGCTCACGAGCGTGGATTGGACCATGCCGACGGACAAGCTCGTTCCGGACACGAAATGAAGCCGGTCGTGGGGGCTGCGTGTCACTCTTTGCCTCGACGCGGACTAGTCTTGCGACACTGCAGCAGGCAGAGGAACTAAGCGAGGATGCCACGAGCTGTCTACTCTACAGTATGCCTACAAGCCCCATCCGCTCCCTTGGGAGGAGGCATAACTACCATGTGCCGCACTGTTTCAGAGCCCAGGTGCATTCCACCATCTTCTTAGACCGCATCGTGTGCTGCTCTGGGACGCGACCAAGACATGAAACAAGGCTCCGTAGGACAGGTCAAATCGCAGCATGTAGGGTCTCTCTCACCCGAAGTCCCTGCACGCTATGAAAGATCATAGCTTTTGAGCTTTTGTGCTGCTGGGCGAAAGTCTCTGCCACTGATCGGTTCCGATCTGACAGCCGCAACTGGATGCCTCGCGTCGTAAAGATGTGCCGAGCAGACGCCTTCGTCAGCATCACGCCGCACGATGCAACCCTGAACTGCACGGCCAGAGGGCGGGACGCGGAGAACTTGAACGGGTCATCTCAGAGTGAATGAAAAAGTGGGAGAAAGAGAGCGGTGGCCCTTGCCGGTCATGTTCGGAGATGACAGGACCAGAGACATCTTTTCAGCGGCCGAACTGCGGCACTGGCATACAGAAGATCGGACTCACAAAAAATAGTCTACTTCCTCGTCAAAGCGCAACGGTGTCCTCCGCAAGATAAGGCATGCACTGCACTCGTCCTGCAGCCAGCTTCCACTGGTGCCCCTCCGTGGGTGTAGATCTGTCCATCTTCGTCTCACTGTGCACGAAAAGTGACAACGACTCGCTCATCTCTGGGACAAGCAGGGCAAAACGTTTGCACGGCTATACTCATGTAGTCCTGCATGGAGTTACAATATACAAGCCCTGTCTCGGCTACCCGGTTCGACTGTTCGACGAATCACGCTCAGAAACGTTCCTTTTCCGTGACAGAGAGGTGTTCAAAAGATAGTTGCAGACTGGGAGCGAAGAAAAGGAAGCAAATATTTTTTTGGGGGGAGGGGGGGGGAGATGAATTTATTCATTGTGTTAATCGAAATTTCTGCCCAGCCCAGCATTCTCAAGGCCTCGAATAGCGAGGATTCAGTTGACCGCTGGAACCTTCCTCGGGCTGTCTTGATGCCGAGCGAGGGAGAGCATTGGTGCAGACTTTGCCAAGAGCCATGCGATCCTTCTCGTCCTCTGTGTGGACGAAACAAGGTGCCGAATCCGCAAAAAAAGTGCCGAGCTAGGGCTTTGCTGGCGTGCTCGCTGTAATTTAATACAGGTCGCGCTATTTGAATGTGATTTTGTAGTGAGAAATGGAAAGCCAATCAAGTTGGGTCGCGGTTTGGGGTGAACCGACGTAGTAACTCACTTAGCGATAGGTCGCAACGAGGCGCAGGCCGACTCGCTCTTCCTTCGAATATTCCACGGCTTGGCCTCGCTCTCGCCAATCAAGCGCTGTCTCAATTTCTCTGCCGCTGCACTGCCTTGTTCAGAAACGGGGTCAAGGCAAGGGACGTCGGTGTTAGAACAGCAAGCTTGAGCTCAATCGAACTGGGAAAAGATGAATCACGAGCCCGAGAGGGATCGACATTCCGCGAATTCCCCCCAGGGGCCACCACCGGCTCGTTGCAGCTCCTGAGCGTCAGTATTCGAGCATGTGCGTGCATACATGCGTGTGGATGCGTGCATGCGTGTGTGTGCACATCCCAATGTGCGTGGCGAGCGAGGTGGAAGGCTAGGACGGCCATGATTTGCGAAGAGGCGTCGTCGCTCGCCGGTGCAAAGGCACTTTGGCACAGACATTCAGATTGGCGGGCCAAGCACCTTGCGGTGGCGGCAGCGGATCAGCCTATCTGACCCGAAGTCGGCCAGCGCAGGCCGAGCACGCTCGAACGCGCTAAATTTTCTTCTTGCAACCCTGCGTGACCATGGGGCATGGTCGCTGCGCAGATCTGAGGCACTGGAGCGGCGACACACTCTCTTTCCTTTTTTTCCCCCTGGTGCTTGTCTTGTCAAAAAATTAGACCTCTCTGAGAAATTCCGCCTGGTTTTTCTTCCTCCTTTCTTCCTGCCTGCCCGGCTGCCTGTCCTGCATTGCGCCGCGAGTGACCGCTGATGCTGCTCTTCTGGAGCTGCAGGTGCGCCTGTTTCTGCGTCTCGCTGCTCCTCGTGCTTCTTTGGCTGCCGTCGACTTCTGCCGCAATCTGCTTGGCTGCTGCTTTGTGGCTTCTGGCTGCCATTTACAAGCAAAAGCAAGCTGCAAGTGCGTGTCGTTTTCCGGTACTTGCTTTCTCTTTCCTCGTCCCTTCCCCTCCCCTTTCTTCTGCTCGACACTCACACCATACCGATTCAACTTTGTCGTCGTCGTCGTCCGATCGTTCCTCAACGCCACTTGATCGCTGTCACCGCCACTGTCGCTCGAGGCACAGCTTGGTTCACTCAGCTCGTCGCGGTCTCTTTTTCGATCGCGAGCTTCGGTCATTCCACCCCACCTTGCCCAGCCTCGGCCATTCTTGCTCCTGACGCGTCTGGAAGGTCCCTTCGACTCGCAACCCATCTCTCCTTGGTTCATACTCTTCTTCATCACGTCGCACCTCGATAACGCGGGCACAGGTCTCCAGTCCAAGGTATTCACCTGTATTTCTGGACGTTCTCTGGTCCTTTTCGACATCGTCTCTCGCTGACGCTCCTGGTCTTTCTCGCGCATCTTCCGGCGAGTCCCGCTTAGTACGGAAACATCATCGGACCGCTCATTCGTGAGACCCCCTTTTGATCTCCTCACCCTCAATTGTAGTCGGTCCCGTCGGCCTTCTTCAGGAAAAGCATCTCGCAACGATCCTCGTTCGGACAAGCATCAGCCCTTCCCCTCAGCCACGAAGGATTTAGTCTTTCACGTCATTTCTCCCTCTTCTCTTCACTGAAAAGCATAATTTCACGTTGTAGTAGGCTCCCCTTAGCAGTCCACATCATCATTCCGCTCAGCATCATGTCTACAGCTTCTCCCCTTCACCACGGCCATGGCAACACCAGCTACGCCAACTCTCCCGCCCCCACTGGCGTGACTGGCCGAGACGCTGGCGTCGCAGCAGCAGCTGTCGCTGATTCTGCCGTCCGCTCTGGCTCCGTGCCTGGCTCCGCGTCTGGCAGCGCTCCCGGCTCGGCCTCTGGATCCATGTACGGCGAAGGACACGCGGCTCATCACGCTGGCCACCACCACCACTCGGCTCACCACGCCCACTCGCACGGAGCGCTCGCCAGCCCCGTCAACGGTGGTCACAGCTCGAGCTGGTCGCCCTACGGCTACCCTTCTGCCCCCGTCTACGGAGGCAGTCCCAGCCCTTATGGTCACAACGCCTACTCGCAGTATGCAAGCGG
Organism: Pseudozyma hubeiensis SY62; assembly: GCF_000403515.1. Classification (NCBI taxonomy): domain Eukaryota; kingdom Fungi; phylum Basidiomycota; class Ustilaginomycetes; order Ustilaginales; family Ustilaginaceae; genus Pseudozyma; species Pseudozyma hubeiensis. The sequence goes on along the minus strand of NW_012133820.1, from coordinate 456,344 downwards.
CTACGGTTACCCTACCGGCACCGCCCATCACGTCGCCACTGCCCCCACTACGCCGTCTGCCACTGGCACCGCCTACCATGCCGGTGTCAACGGCATGATGATGCACCACGGACAGCATGCTGGCTACGGCTACGGCAGCCACCACCTCGGATCGCACACGCCCACCCACACCCACAACCACTCGTCCACCTACTTCATGAACGGCGACGGCTCTCACAGCCATCTCAATGGCTCCGCACACCTCTCGTCTCCTTCGTACACCACCGCTCCTCAATACTCGACCCAGCTTCCCCTCGCTGGACGACACCGCGTCACCACTACGCTGTGGGAGGATGAAGGCACGCTCTGCTTCCAGGTCGACGCCCGCGGCGTCTGCGTAGCTCGAAGGCACGACAACAACATGATCAACGGCACAAAGCTCCTCAACGTCTGCGGCATGTCGCGTGGCAAGCGAGACGGAATCCTCAAGAACGAGAAGGAGCGAATCGTCGTCAAGGTCGGCGCCATGCATCTCAAGGGTGTCTGGATTTCGTTTGCCCGTGCCAAACAGCTCGCCGAGCAGAACGGAATCGCTGACGCGCTCTATCCTCTCTTTGAGCCCAACATCCAGTCGTTCCTCTACCACCCTGACAACTACCCGAGGACCGCTGCCGTTATTGCAGCCGCTCAAGAGCGACAGGCGCAGCGCCAGCGAGCTCCTGGACAGCCCAGCCCAGGCGCCAATGGCGCTTCGCAAGCACCTCCGCTCATGCGCGCCAACACCACCCCATCCAACGGCGACACGGCGGGGTTTGGTAGCGGACTGAGCAGCAGCACCAGCTGGACCGGCTCTCACGACCAGGGCCACGCCTCGGCTCCCACTACGACCCAGCCCTCGCCCTCGTCGATGCACAACGGTGCTGCCACGCAGATGCACATGAGCCTTTCGAGCCACGGTACCGCCTCGCCCACCTACTCCCAGCAGCAGCAGCAGCAGTACCCCATGACCGCAGCGCAGCAACTCGCGCGTCCTGCCGCTGGCGATCGCCGCCAATCAGCTCCGATCTCGCTCAACAACAGCGTCGGCCACGCTGAGAACCCCTACGGTGCCACCAATCTCGGTGCTGCAGCCAACGCAAGTCTCGTGAACGGAGCACGCAAGGTCTCTGGCCTGAAGCGTTCTTGGAACGATGGCGAGGACCTCAATGGATCCGTCACTGCCTCGCCCTCGGAGCGCGACATGCAGCGAAGCGGCAGCGGTGCTTCCAACGGCTACAAATTCGAAGGCGACGACTCGCACAGTCCTGACACCTCGGACGACCGCCTGTCCAAGAAGAGCAAGGGTGTGGCTCAACGCGGTGGCGCTAGTGCTGCCACCTCTGGTATGCCCTCCCTGTCGAACAACATGCTCATGGGCGTTGGCAACGGCAACGGCATCCACCACGAGTGAAGGGTCCGTGTTCTTGGTTTCTGCTCCGCAGCCTCCGATGTGGCCCTCTCTTCTGCTGGAACCATCTCGTTCCTTCAAAAAGTTCGCGCGTCTTGTCGCCTTTCCCGCGTCCTGCAGTTCCAGCATCCTTGCATCTCATGATTTTCTGGCACCTCGACCGTTCGTCGAGCATCCGGACCGGCCTTTTCAACTCCTACATCATCGCTAATCAATCGGATGGAGGGTGGCGTTCCGGCTGGCCATATGTCCGTTCGACACGTTGCCACCCGACATCGCTAACATCCACCTTCATCGTCATCGTCACCTTCGTCACCATCAATCGTCACAATGAACCTCTCAAACATCATTCACCACAACAACAAACAACACCACATGACGCTAATTTTGTGAAATAAAAAACTCAATGTTCTGGTCCAATTTGTCTTTTGGATGCTGTGAACCTGTTTGTGATGATCACACGAGTCGAGGCGCTGAGGTTTATGAGTCACGGACTGAAATGGAGTCGTATTTTAAAGAGCTGTCCAGACAGACAGTCGGTGCTCGACTTCGGCTGTCTGGCACGTCGATCGCAACCCGCGAACGGTGAAGCGGCGAAAACAAGCTTCTCAACCACACCTTGGAACCACGCATCCGCTCTCTCGTGATGATTCAAAAGCAGCAAGCTGCTTGATTGGAGGAAGGGTATCAAATAAATTCACCACAAGAGCGCCTACTTTACCTTTGCAAACTCCTCCACAGAGCACTCTGACTAAACTCCCATCCGTCATCCGGAACGCTAAAGACGTGATCCAACAGCCTCTGCGCCGTGGGTCGCTTGGCCGGATCGACCTCGAAGCAGTTCTTCAAAAAGTGAGCCGCCTGCTTGCTCAGCTTGACATCCGCCGGGATCGGCGGCGCCTTCCTCTCTGCACCGATCTTGAACATGGCCTGCACCGCCTCGTCGTCGCTCCACGGTCTCCTCCCCGCAAACATCTCCAACACAACACATCCCAACGACCAGATGTCAATCTTGGCCGAATACCCCTTCTTGGACAAACTCACCACTTCGGGTGCCATCCAAAAGATCGATCCTTGCAACGACATGTTCTCCACATTGCCGTAGATGTCGTCCGAGCGACGAACCGTTCCGAAATCACTGATCTTGCAGATACCCTCGAAATCGACGAGGATGTTGTCCGCCTTGAGATCTCGATGCAGGATCCCCTGCGAGTGCAGATAGGCGAGACCTTCCAAGATCTGGTGCAGGAAGGACTTGATCGTAGGTTCTTCGAACTTGCCGTGCTTGCGAAGACAGCTGCCCACCGATCCACCGGGGACGTACTCGAGGAAAATACTCAAGAACTGCGTGGTCTCCTCGAATCCCAAATACGAGACAATGTGAGGATGATCCAGATCCTTCAACGTCTCGATCTCGGATTTGAGCGCTGCCACCACCCCCTTCTGCCTCGAGTCCTCCCGATCACTCGCCGTGCGCGGCAATTCGACCTGCTTCACAGCAATCATCTCACCCGTAGTCGCATTCAGCGCCAAGTACACTCGACCATAAGTACCCTTGCCGATGAGATCACCCTTGACCCATTTGAACACCGGTTTCGGCGAGGCAGTGTCCGATGAAGGCGATTCGGCCAACGTCGCCGACGCCGGCGTAGCAATCTCTTGCCCGGGAGTCATCTCGACCACCTTGGTACCCCAAAGCTTGGTGCTGCGCCGTCGCACCAGTCCGTTGCTCGCCTCTGTGCCCTGTGCCGCAGGTCGCTTGTCCGCACGATCGAGGATCCGTTTGCGATCCTGCGCAACGAGTCGGATGGATTTCTTGTGGCGACTGCGTTGATTCATAGCTTGCTGAGGACCAAGCGATGGTAGGCTCGGTGGACTCGCCTCGGATCGAGGACTGCTGACCATCGGACTCTCTGGCACTGCAGCGGTGTCGAGCAGAGGTTTGTCGAGATCGTGCTTGGGGAAGAAGTCGTCGAGGTTCTCGTACAGCTGTTCGGGTGGAGGACGGAAGGCCCAGTCGTCATCTCTGCGGGCAAACGAGGTGCTGCGCGTAATGCCTCCGCTGCTCAGCGCCGTCGACATGAGGTGAGAAGAGCCAGGTTGCGGTGAGCTGCTGCTGCTTGCATGGGCCTGATTGGGGGTCACCAACGTCGGACCGGCGGCTGGATCGATGGTCAGGCGCAGTTCCGGACGCTTGGGGCTGGTCGAGGGAGCAGTCGAGGAGCCTCGCACAGAAGACAGGAGAACGGTTCCTTCACCTGGCAGAAGAGTGCGATGATCGTCCGACGACTTTTCGCCCTCGGGCTCAAGCCGCAAGGGGAGGCGTGGTGCATTGGCGTCCGAGTCGAGCGGCTGAGCCCACGTCCCGGATTCGCTCTCGTCGTCGTCAAAGGCTCCAAACGACGCAAAGGTGCCATTCTCGTCCGGTGACAGACTCGGGCTCGCCACTCGAGGCGGGTCCAGAGTTGCTGGAGGGGTGCTACCGTCCTTGGTCATAGGCCTTGAAGCTCCTGGCGTGCTTGGCTCTGCTCTGACGGTATCACCGTCACCGCCGCTACTGCCACTGATCGCAGTGCCGCTCACTGTGCCGTCCAATTTCGGGTCGAGAGCGCGCCACAGCTTTGCCCATTCACCTGCACGCAACGTGTCTTCGTCCTCCGACCGCCTCACGTTCCCGCGCGCTGCGCCATCGGCACTCGAGGATCCACGGTGAGATGGATCCGTCGGCGTCGTAGCCGAAGATTGAGGCAATCTGGGCAAAGGTCGGACATTCTCGAGCTCGTCATCGGCCAGATCGCGGTCTTGGTCGGCGTAAGAGGAACGATTTTCAGCATCGGGAGGCTTGGCCGAGGCAGGTCCGCTCTGTGAGCTTCTTGCCGATGTGGGAGCACTGAAAGATTCTTCGATCGAGTTGCGACTGTTGCGATCCTCGGTATAATGCCGTCCGTGCTGGGAACTTCCCTGACTCGAGAACGACGATCCCGAAGAGCGCTCCGAAGCATTCGTTCGAATGGGTGGGTCGCGCCTTTGGGCCTCGACGCCAGGCGCAGCTTGGCCGTACCCTGACTGGTGCTGGTGCTGGTGCTGATGCTGGCGCTGGTGTTGATGCTGCTGCTGATGCTGATGGTGCTGTTGCTGCGCGGGACCTCGACCTGCCGAAGACGCTGAAGACTGAGGTCTCATCTGCGGACTGGCATGATGCGCAGGTGGAGTCTGGTGTCTGTCGTGAACGCTGCGCAGGGGCTGAGCCTGCGTCGCGGGATGAAGCTGCTGCGGATGCGAAGTAGAGTTTTGATGCGGATTCCCCATCGCTGGTCCCTGTTGGATGGGTCGCTGCATTTGAGTAGCCGCTGACGCATTCGAGTAGGCTTGCTGACCTGCATACTGGTTGTATTGTGCAGGATGACGGGGATCGCGAGGGCCATATGAGGGTGCCGGCGGATGCGCGTGTGCCATCTGGTACGGTTGACCGGGAGATCCGACTGGAGCCGAGCCGCGAATCGCTTCTTGTGTGCGAAGCGTTTGCTGGACGGTCATGCCAGGTTCCAAGCGGCCGGCCTGCATCTGAAACTCTGAGACCTGTCGTGAGCTCGAGGCAGGAAAGTAGCGCGTAGTGAAAGGATCCTCACGCGACCGGTACTGGGGAGCGGTGCCAAGATTGGGCTGCCCGTAAGGCAGGTACACGGGCTGTTGATGCATAGAGGGCTGCTCATGGTAAGAGTAAGGCCGTGGCGTGAGCGATCCTTGCATGACGTTGCCATTCATTCGCGGATCATGACCGTGATAGGTGTTGAAGACAGGCCCGGAAATGGGGGCTCGGACGCCAAACTCGTTCATGTGTCCCTGACCCATGGTTCGTGGACCGCCGTGTCCAAAGGACTGCGCCTGGTATGCTGGCTGACCTGCGAACGATGGAGGAGCGCTGTACTGCGGACGCGCCCCCATGTTGGATGGGGCTGCATTCATGGGATGCGCAGAGTGGGGAGGTTGGGTGTGGAAGCGAGGATCGATTTGTCCTTGCCCGACGTACGCGTTTTGCATGGGCGGCGATCGGATCTGGGGTGTGCTCGACATCCTCGTTGGGCCATGACCCACGACTTGCTGACCGCCTGGTATGGATGCCTGCGCACTGCGATTGCGCTGCAACAGCCTCGGATCAACAGGTTCCGGTGGGGCTCGACCGCTGCCTTGGGCATCGGAGCTGTATTGACGGTGCGATGAGCCGCCTTCGCGAGCGCCTGTACCGGCCGGTGCCGCAGTAGAGGGCCTCAGGATGGCCGGTGGCGGATATCGACCGTCTCGATCCATACTCGCTTGCTTGCGCACCTCGGCCTGCATTGCCGTCGCGGACGGCTGAGACGCATGCTGCGCAGGACGATGCAGATCATCCATGCTCCTTGCATTGTGTAAGGTGAGGGCGTGCGTCTGTTCTGCCGTGCGTACTCGGAGGGAATCGCGCGCGCCTTCATCCGATTGATCTTGATGATGGCCGGAGCCATTGGCAGGAGTATGCAGCGATCTTTGTGCGCGAGGGTTCGCATCTGGCCGAGACCTTTCGTCATCCACGTTGCTTGGACGACGTCCGCTACCAGGGCCGGTGGATTCTGCAACTGATGCAGTGGTGGCATTGATGGAGCTAGACCGCTGATTGAGGACCAACGAAGGGGCGCCTTCACTTGCTGAGGCGCCGTGCATTGCGCGAGATTCGGTGGCGGAGCCGTCACCAGATGAGGCGATTGACCTGCGATCTTGGATGGCGCTCTGAGTCGTCGAATGGACACCGGCTTGGGTAGGGGAGCGCAGATCATCGATGGGCGGGGCGCTTGGCAACGCGCGCCTTGCCTGGGCTCTGGACCGCGTCAGACTGCTGCCTGAATTGCGATTCGAGCCCTCGTGACTCGTGTCGGCGCCAAATGTCTCGGGATACACCAGAGCGTCGCTCAGCGAGCTCTTCGACGACTGGCTCTCGGTGCGGAGATGCTGGCTGGCCGCCGAACCGTTGCCAGATGTTCTACGAATCTCGTTGAGCGCCCTCTGTGGGGCGACGACAGATGTCGGCGGTGGCATGGCTCGCACTGTCGAATTAGATGAAGGTGCGGTTTGATGCACCAGAAATTTGAGGGTGCCACGATCGTCGCCCATCTGGAGGCAAAGCACGAGCAAGGCATCGTCGCTCACAACGGGGCCGGTAGCTTCTGATTGACCGATTTCGGTGCGGAAGAGCTGGAAGCTAGAGTGTTCCGCATCAAAGAGATGCAGCTTGGCGAGCATTCTCTCCTTGATCGCATCCGCCGAATCGACGCCGGAGATGTCGACGACAGAGAATCTTTCGTTGTCGTCGGTCACTTGAATGAGAACACGTTCAAAGAGGCTTGAATCTCTGCGATTTGACGTGGCTGATCGTTGACCACTCGCGACTCGAGGCGAGCCGATTGGACCCACGCTTTGTGTCTGCTGTCCAGGCGATTCGGGAGCCAGGTATGGCAGCTCTTCGATCTCGTCTTGCTGTGATGCGTTCGCGGGCGAACTTGCCGCACTCACATGTGCAAAAGCTGGAGCTGATGGGAGAGGTTGAGGTGTGACTAATGGTGCCGATGGCTCGCCGCTGGGAGTTGCAGGGGTACGACCGTCTGAGTCGGTGGTGGTGGATTGCGAAGGAGATGCTTGCGAGGTAACGGAGCCAGACGGCGAGGCGTGAGCCGTTTCGAAAGAATCTGCCGCTTCGGGTGTAAGTCCGATGGGGGGTGAGGCCTGACTGGCGGAGCGACGATTCTGCGAAGACGAGCCCGGCTGCTGCTCCGAGGTCGCAGTGCGTGTGTGATGGACCTTGCGTCCAAACCGCTCCCAAACGTTGCCAACGTGTTCGAAGACGCTGCTGGGTCTCCTAGGCTTGGCAGCTGCATCACCATCTTGAGCCCTGGACATCGAGATGCTGAGGTTGCCTGGAGACGAGGGGCGCAAAGAAGCGAAGAAGCCGCCGCCACTCGTTGCAGATTTGCTCGATAAGGTGGGCGACAACGGTGTAGCCGAAGGCGCAGTGGGGCTCGAACCGACGGCACTGACGGAAGAGCGTCGATTTGAAAGAGCATCATGGGAAGAGCCGGCGAGATGGGGGGCAGACTGCGCATCAGGAGGTAGCAAAGGCGATAGCTGCGCTTGGGCGACTAGTGAAGGCTCGATGGGTGCACCGGTGAAGGTAATAGTGGGGCTAGTGGCAGACGATGTGCGATTGGGCGTTTGGAAGTATAGCTTGCTGAAGTAGGAAGGCGACACTGAGCGCTCGGGACTAGTGGTGTGGCCATCGTGCGGCAGCACAGAGGCGATGTCGGTGCCTTGCGGTTCTCCGGGCGTTTGAGCGCCGAGAGCAGAAGTGGTAGCGACAGAGCCGGTGGAGCGTAGCCTGGACATGGGTGGCGCAGTGGTCGTGGTTGAGCTGTGAGGTCTCTGCTGGCTGTCGGTCGGCTTCGTGTTGGCGTCCCAGCCAAGGTACGAGTCAGTACTCGAGTGCAACTGCCAAGGTGGGCTCTGATCCGCAGAGGCCGGACTTGCGACGAATGAGCTTGGCTGGAAAGACATGCTGATGCCGTGCGCAAAGAAGGGCAAAAGGATCGGAGCGTGCGCATAGAACTACTGCCAAGGTAGGCAGCGACGAGGGCAGCTCTTACTCGACAAGTGTGAGAGAAAGAAGTGCGTATTCCTTGACTGTGCTTAGCATCGCTTTGAGTGTCGCAAACGAAGAGACAACGTTCGTGGAGCAGAGTGCCCAATGGGTCTTCAAGGCAACCAACGACGAATGATGTCGGGGCGCGAAGATTCAGCTAGGTCTGTGAGGGCCGAGCTTAGCAAGGGCCCATGTCACTACGGGAAAGAGGATGGTAAAGAGAACCGATCACCGCTGATTGCATGTGTCGGTGAGGAAGAGATGGCGTACCAGGTCGGGGCAGCTTGCAAAGCAGTGATAATGTCTTACAGAGCTCGCTCGAGAAACAAATAGTCAAGCTGATCCCGAGCCGGGTATTGCCAGAGACGTCCGGAAAGACGGAAAAGCTGAAGGAGCTAGATTGCGACAAGGAAAGTGAGCAGAGAACGTGTTGAGGGTCGAATCGAAATGACCACTTCGAAGGTATGCGGCTAAGACCACGAAGGCGCTGTTGCAGATCAGTAGGGATTGTTGTCCGCACAGGCCGCGAGGGTCGCAATGGCGTTTGTGCGAACGTAGGAGGCGATCGCTTCTGATCTGCTGGCAGGTCGGCTCAGGCAGCCGTCGCAGGCTGGGATCGCAGACGAGCCTCGAAGCGGGAGAAGGACGGGAGAAGGACGGGAGATGGAGCTGAAGGGCGAGTGTTGATGAATGGAAGAAGTGTGCAGAGTGTGCTACCATCAATCGACGATGATCCTGTGGATGCTGCTGCTGCCGCCGCCTTCTGCAGTGCTACGGTCCCACAATTGACTGACGGAATGACCGACTGACTGAGTGACACGGCTAAGCTCGCGCAACTGCTCTTGCACACGCTTTCCTTGCTACAGTAAATATTGGGCGGCGCAAGCGCCGTTGCACGATAAATTAAAATAATAAATGGTTTAATCGCGGTAAGCAGGGTCATATTCATAGAAAAAGGCTCCGTTTCCGGCGGACTTCTCTTCACAATCACATCTCCTTGGTGCTGCTATCTTCTTCTGTCAATCGACATGATCTCGTCGTTGTCGCAATCACATGGTGTTCGGTGGTGCAATGGGTATCTGACTTTATATCGTGTACGTAAAGGGGTGTGTGTGGGGTTGTGCGTTCGTGCGTGTGTGCGTGCAATCCTATCTAAGGCTGTGGAGCATCGTCATGCGTTTCTGAGCGCGCAGGTCGACTTGTTTCTGTCCTGCTCTGACCAGCTTGCGCGACACCTTGTCCGCATGGCGCTCGCATAGACGTTGACCGCCTACGACGTAGTAGTCCGCCAGCGGCTCCGCACACGCGCCTCTCTTGCTACTACTGTATTGACAGCAGAAACACGTTGGATGGAAGCGATCGCCTGCGTCCGTCTGACGGCAGTCTCCCTCGATGCCGGTCTCGCACTCGCGGCAGAGACTGCCGTTCAGCCGGTGGTAGTGGCGAGAACAGTACGGCTGGTTGTTGAACACGTAGAAGCTGCCATCAGTGAATGGCGCCTCGCACGCCGCGCACGAGAAGCAGCTTCGATGAAACACGCCGCGAAGTGCACCGTCCGACGACTTGACGGCGCCTTTCTCAACGATGAGGTTGCACTTGCGACATTTCGGCAGGTACAGCTCCTTCCAATCGCGCGCACACAGCAACTTGCCGTCGCGCTCCACAAATGGCGTTCGACTCGATGAGAGCGAGCAGTCGCACACGCAGCACCGTTTCGCCGCGCGTTCCCGCTTCTTCTTCTCCTTGAACCGCAACACCTGCAGCTGCCTCGTACGTTCTCTATCTCGCATTCGTTCCAGCTCCAGCTCCAGTAGACGCTCCCGATCGCTTCTCTCGCCGGAGGGTGCAGCAGCTCTTGGACGTTGAGACGCGTCAGCAGCTACGGTACCCTTCTGCCCAAGCCTCTGTGGCGAATCGACCAGCGTTCGCTTCAACGGCTCAGGACTCGCTGTCAAGTCCTTCATCATCTCCTCGATGCTACTCAGGTCCACATGCCCCCGTTCGCGAGGCAGCTTTGATGCCGTAGGACTCGGCGAGGCTCTTATACTCGTGCCACTGCCTTTCGCTGAGGGGCCTGATTGCTCAAACGATTCTGCATCCGGCGATGTCCGAGATTCTGCCAATCGAGGTTTTGATGTCGTCGGCGAAACAGCCTTCACGGTTCTAACTGCGCTAGGCGAGGCTCCCACCGAAGCTGACCTCGACAGGTCTTCGGTCAAGATGCTTTGCTGGACCAGGCTCGAGGTCGTTGCTGCTCTGGGGATGGGCGAAGTCATGGTGTGTTTTACCTTGGCTGCCCTCTGCTCTTCGATCATCTTTCGTCGCGCTACCGCGTCTGCTTGCGTGTCGCTCGCTGATCGTTGCACTGAGGGTGGTTGCAGCGGCGGCGAAATCTCCCCCTGAGCGGGGGAACAGGATGCCTTTGAAGGCGATACCTTGAACGCCGCCTGCATGCCCACGACCCTGACCGCATGTGCTTTGGGAGTCGCATCGTCAGGATCCCCTCCACGACGTGCGTCGGTGTGTGTGGCCTTTGCGAAGACGACCGGGCTCATGGGCCTCGAGTCGTTGACCAAGGAATCGTATCGATCAAAGAACGGCGACCGTGGCGTAGTCAGAGCAGACGACGTTGCGCTTGAAGACACGCTCGAATCACTCGAGGATGCCGGAAGCTGAATTGTCAACAAAGGCGGCCGGACTGCGCTCGACGGCTGGCAGGTGTGGTTGGCGAGCTCTTCAAAATCGAGCTGCTCTCCGCAGTCGGCACATTTGGCCTTCGGCAGATCAGGTTCTAGGACCGTGGCACGCACGATTTTGAATGACGCATCGGCCGATACGTCGTCCAGCAGTGCACCGGCAGGAGGGTGTGATGGATTCGCTGTAACGTCAGTCGGATCGACCGTTGGTAAGGTGGCAGGCTCTTCGTAATCATCGTCGTAGATGGTGGTTCGATCCTCCAACCTGATCTGTGGGATTTGAGCCCTTGCGTTGGGCCTGGCCGTCTGAACGGAGTTTGATTGCTCGCTGAGGGAATAGTTGCTGTCGCCGCTGCGTTCGTATGCGAGACGAGCTGTCGAATCGGTCGCGGAAGAATCGAGACCATCAGATCGCCACGCTGCGGCTGAGGTGGCATCTTTGCGCGAATCTACAGCAGCGTCATCTCCTGCTGCCCTCGCCTGGTGATTGTGGGCGGCTTGAGCGTATCTCACCTCGTGACGAGCCTGCTGAGGGTAGCGAGGTATATCGGCAGCCGCCGTGTGATGCGAAGACGACGTGGATCTCGACGTCGTCGCAGGAAGTGCATTCAGCTGAGTGGGTGGACTATGATGATAGCTATGGTTGGTGTTGCCGTGGAACGGCGCATGTGCGCGTCTGTCTTGGTTGCGGCGATACGACGCGTCTGTCGATGAATGGTTGGCCTGGTGGTGATGATGACGATGGTCGTTTCCACTCTGCTGGGGATAGTTGTGCTGCTGCTGGTACATATCTTGCATGAACCTGCGAGCTCCGAAGCCAGCCATATTGTCAGACCCCATTGCGCCGGGATGGACGGCTACGGATGGGGTGTGTTGGTAGCTGCCCATTGCGATCATACCGTCTCCATCGAAATGAGCGTGTCTCGACGAGTGATAGCTGCTCGGCGCAAGTCGAAAGAATTGGCGTGAGGAAAGACGTGGTATAAAGCGTGTTTGCAAGATTGCGTCGACGGACAGCACAGATGGCGGAGGGAGTGTGCAATGCAAGGATCACCGGTTCATGAATGGGGTTGGAACGGCCACCGATGCGCTAAAGAGAGCGCTCAGACCGCCATGGAAGCTCCGAGGACCCTATGTGATGCCGTTGAGAGATGAAACAGCTCCGCCGAAAGCGATCCTAGCGCTGAAGGCGAGTCAGTAATTGTCGCCTCTGATCCTGCGTGCGATGAGGCGGTCCAAGCGTTTCCGGTGCAGATGAAGCCCTTCTGGGAGATGATGGGCTTTGTAGGCCGAAGAGGTCGAAGTGTCGTGGGCGGGTAAAGTAGATGAGCGGTCGAAGGATGAGGTGGTGAAGGTCGTCCGAGAATGAATACGTTCCAGATCGAGCTGGCAACAGCAACGTGGTCGTTGAAGCCAGATGGGCGGAACGACGCTTGCAGCCGATTCAGAGTCGATGGCAGCCTGAATCGTCGGAGGACATCCCGAATCGCGGCGAGTTTGACTGTGGCGCCTTGCATCGGGTTGACACGCTATCAAGACGGGATGACCGAAGCAAACAAAAGACGAGGGTGCGGCGTTTTCCTCAACACTCCGCTTCTGCAACCCCAGCCAGCGTCTTAACGCATGTAACGCGCGCTTGTGCAAACGAACCAGAGTCAGGGCATGCCGCTTCGGCAGTCGACATGCAGGTTGCAAGACCGGCAGACAGGGGCTTTGTCAAAACGAGTCAAGATCGGCGCAGGACAGCCATGGCCGGAACAACAATGGAATGTCACTTCTTGAATAGACTTGGCTGCAGCTCGAGAGGCGCAGCAGCATGCAAGAGGAGCATGCAGCACACCTTGATTTTTGCAGAGCCGAGCCGGAATTCCGGACGCAAGGAGGGTGGCGTACAGGCTGCCCTCACCAGCGGGGCAGAGCAGGAGGAGGAAAGTGCTTGGCGCACACGACGTTGTCGCAACTGCACGGTTCCAGCAACATCAGCCCCCCATCGGCCAATTCTTGAAAGCCATGAGCATGCCTGGACAGCGTGGTCGCCTGCGTGCACCACCTTGCCGACACTCCGACGCCTCGGCCACAGCAAGAGAATTCGCCAGCATGCAGGTCGGGCCGTCCCACACCTGGCCGGCCACGCGACACGCGGCAAGCGCTGGAATTGTCTCATGGAAAATCTCTGGAAATTTCTGGCTTTGTTTGTGTGCAGCTGTCATTGGAGGACTCACAAATCCAGGAGATTTCCTGTGTAATATACACATTTTGGCTGCTTGGATCGCGAGGAGGCGCTGATGGTAGCCAGCGCTTCACTATGGTCGTGGCGCAGAGAGCGACAGGTTCTCGCGATCGTACAGAGAAAGCTCAGGAGCCATCGACGGCTGTCGCTGTTACAATCTGCACAGCTTGTTACCCTCATCTTGAAAACATGCGCGATTCGCAATGCCAAGGAAGCTTCTCGGTGTCGGAGATCGTCACAAGAAAATCTGCATTCTGCAGCGGACGCGATGATGTCGTGCACAATTCATTCCTCTTGCAGGAACTGCCAAAGTCCAATTCATCGAGACATCGAGATCTGTCAGCCCGATCACTGAAACCATTGTACTCTACATACATCATCGATACTTCACAGGTGGCCACGACCCTCCTCTTCGAGCGCCTTTCGTACGGCGTCGATCACCTTGGAGTGATGCTCTCTGCTTGAAGCTACTACTCCGCGGTTCTCGCGAAGCGTTCGCCCAACGCCAAAGTTGAGGTCCTTGCCTCGAATGTCAGAAACCCTACCTCCAGCTTCTTCGACGAGCAGAGATCCAGCGGCGTGGTCCCAGATCTTTTCCTGGTAGCTGCCATCGCCGACGGGCAGACGCAGGTAGACGTCGCCATCACCTCGGGCGATGCTGGCGTACTTGGCTTGGCTGTCCATCCTGACCGAGGGGGCGGTGATGCCGAGCAGCTCCGCGATCCTAGCGTTGGTACCGTGCGAGGAGTGCCCCGCCTCGACCGACTCGCAGAATGAAGCCTCCGATAGCGAGCTGATCTGTCGCATCGAGATCTTCTCCTCCTTTCCACCCTGAATGGGCCGCTGGAAGGCGCCTTGGCCACGCACCGCGATGAACAGGGTGCCGAGATCCTTTCTCCGGTCACCCGCCCCGAATTCGCCTTCTTTGGGCTTGGCAGACGAGGCATCGTGTGGCAGGTTGGGGCAGCCCATGACACCCACCTGGACGAGACCGTCGACCATGAAGGCGAGGCACACAGCATATTGACCTCCTCGCAGAAAGCCCTTGGTGCCGTCGATTGGATCCAGGGCCCAGCATCTGCCCTTGGGACCACCCTCTGCGCTGCCTCTGTCGATAGCTGCGAGGAGCTCGTTCTGGGACAGCTCGCGTTCGCCCCATGCTTGTGTGCTGGCCTTGGACTCGGCCTCAGCTACAGCCGGGCACTCTTGTGCGGGGTTCTTTAGCGCTTCGTTAGCGAGGCCAAAGATCTGTGTGCGAAGCGCCTCAGACTCTGGCTTTTGAAGATCCTTCGAGTCCTCTTCTCCCACAATGGGATCCTCTGGGAAGTGTGATCCGAGGATGGCGTTGACGACCGCCTGTGCCGAGTAGTCGCCGACCGTTACAGGCGACTTGTCCTTCTTGGTGACGGTGTCTGCTGTAACGAGGTTGCGAAAGACCTTGTCTGTCAGGGAGCAAGCTCGCTCAACTGCCGAAATGGCCACCGCTCGCTCCAAGGCGTATTGTGCTGACGAGGACGAAGACATGTTGATGTATCGTTGTGGATTTGTATGCTTGAAGGTGTGTGGAAGAGATCGAGTGATTCGTCCAGTGATGGAAGAGAAGATCGACATGCACGATTTTCTAGCTCACCTTGATCGTTGAGAAGGGAGCCTGTTCCAATGGGCGATCAACGAACTTGTTGACGCAACCTGCAGGTGATGATCAATGCTCAGACGCCATCTCGCCGCCCAAGTCCGTCACGCCGGATCTCGCTTACTTTTTCTTCTTCGCAATTCTTCCGAACGGTGGCACGAGCCGATTCGACAGCCACACAAAAAAATGGTATAACAATGAAAATTGTCAAAGTCGAAAAGGGCTAACATATCAGAGACAAAAAACCTCGATCGGGCAAGAACAAGATCGGGAGATTGGATCAGGATGTGTCGGCGAGCCTGCTACGTGGGCGAATCTGGCTCCAAGGTCTGCACCAGACTTGCGAGCGACATTTTGAACTTGGCTACCTGCTCGCGGAGAGCTGCCAGCTCTGCTCACTCAAAAACGATCCGCTGAGGATGGTGTGTCCGGCGGTATTCGGCAGGACAATTGTGAGCATACTGGACCTCCGTGGTTACTCTTGTGTCTTCCGCCGGACGGAGTTGGTTTGTGCGGTATCAATGCTTTGCGCGCGGATCGTCCTCCACAGGCCGCGTCATCAACAGCTCTCGCAACGTGGAGGACAAAGCCACGATGCAGGGAGAAGCGCTTCGCGGACACGCGCAGGAGCGACCAAGGTTTCCGCTGCGATAAGAATGCAAAAAGAGTGCCACAAGATCGACGTGGAGCTTCTTCGAACAAGGCACGAGGCTGTGCTTGTTTCTCAGTATCGTCATTCATCTAACTCGGAGCAGATGGATCCGAAGCAGAGGCTGCTACGTGGAGGATCGTGTAGCAAAGCGTCGGAGCTCGAAACTGTCGGTCAGCAGGAAGGGGCTACAGTTGGACAGCTGATCGACCTGGCTGGACTGGCTAGGAGGAGGATCCAAGTCGAGTCACGTCGGATGCCGTGCTCCACGTCTCGGCCCTGTCTCGCAAAGAAAATAAAATGCAAGCGAGGCGCGCACCTAGGAGTGGACGCCGTGGGTGAAAGGTTCGGCGACGTTGTTAATCTGATAAGGGCTTGCTCATGCCTGTTGCTGTCGTGCTGAGCTGACGCTCTCCACTCGCTCGCTTCCGCGGGAAGCGTGACGGTATCGCGTAGAGCGGACACTGGCAAGCGAGGAGGCCTGCCGCGTGAGAAGCAAGGAATCAAGCATGGCGCCCTTATGAAGCTTCTACCTCACAACCTCTTCATCCGTTCCAGCGGAATACTGCAACAAACACGGGAATTGGATTGTCGGATCTCAGGCGTCCGAACCAGATTTGCTTGCTCCAATAGTGGGAAAGCGACAATCGAAGAGAGTGTGGCCAGAATGAAAGCGGGAGCGAGGCACCGAAGCAGGCATGTTCGGAAAGCGGCATTGGCTGTCGCTCGAGTCACCAACCAAGGCAGAACAAAGACATAATTCTCAACGAGACAACAAGCAATATTCGACAGGCTAACTGCCGTTGTGCTTCTCCACACTTTCCACCGAGTTGGATCACGTATATGTGCTGGTACACTTCCACGGAGCAAGAAATTCGCGTTTATCGGCAACCTCAGGGTTTGACGGGCGCGGCGTGAACTGCACAACTGCACAAGCTTCGACGAGGGAAGGCCGTGGAAGCGAAAGAAAAAATTTCCAAGCTGACTGTGTTTGGGGCATTTTCAGGAAATTTTAGGTCCACGGACTTGGCTAATGACCGAAAATTGAACCCTGTATGCATGGGATGTCGTCGTGGTCAGTTGGTAAGCTACCTCTTCTCCGCTTGCGAGGCTGCTCGACTTTCCATTGCGTACGATCGGCTGGCATGTGAGCGAACCTGCCGAAGAAACCTTCAATGAAACACCGAGTCAGCAATCTCTGACTATATGATAAAAGAGAGGCGGTCCATGGAGAACAAAAAGTCGGTGGCGGTCAGTGGGGTCTACGATCGCGGGCTTTCGGATGACTAGGATAAGTTAGGAGACGCGCGCGCGTTGCATAGCCAGGCGAAGACCCTGCAGACCCTGGAGGCCAATTTTATAATTAAAGATAAAATTTATTTCTTAAACAGCCTCCACCCAGCTGCACTGCTGTGTGCTGTGGCGCCGTCTTCAATATTCTTGCGCATCGGAAAATTCACACTTTACGATAAAATGTGCTCTCGGAAATATCGCCCGCCACCCGACTCTGATCCCTTGAGGTCCCACCAACCCCGGAAAGTCCCCAAGTGTGACATCTCTACTTTAGCGTCTCTCTCGCTCTCGGATCTTGTCTTTCTCCCACCATCACCATCCATCTACATCGACATCATCACTCGCTAGCGAAACCATTTCACTACCAACCACCACCATACACCGCTTCGTGATCACGCCCACCCGCACTTCGACTTCCCACCGTCACCGTCACCGTCACCGTCACCCTCTTCCTCACCGCTCACCAGCCACCACACTGTTTTCACCGCCAGTCGACCAGTCGTCTGCAGAGATCAGCGCACCCATGCCCGCATTCTCTCTTCCTTCCGCTGGCGCCATCCTCTACGGCTCGCCACCTTCCACCGACAGCTACACCAAGTCGACCGACTCCAACCCTTCGGACCGCATTGACGAGCTTCAAAAGTTCCTCCTCGGCAGCGACTGGTCCTCTCTCTCCTCACTTAGTCCTCCCACCGCATCCATACATTCCGTCGCCGAGGATTCAACACCCTGGCCTTCATCCCAGGCCAACGTACCTATCATCTCTTGCTCGGTAGAGACCGTCAAGCCCGCCATGCAGAGCGTATTCGCGGCCTCGAACGACACTGCTTCGCCCGCCGCCATCTCTGAGCCCAACGAGGCATTGCCCATCATCTCATCTGAGCACGCCTTTACCGCCACCGTGCCAGCATCGATTCCTGCAGCCGCTATGGCCACAACTGCATACCCTTCCCCTATGACACCTCCTCACCGTCACTCCTTCGACACCTGCTACAGCGACTCAGTCGGCTCGCCAGACTCGGAGCGCGACTTCCTCACATCGCCTTCCATGTTCGACGACAACGACTTTGAGTTCGAAGGAGATGCGCTCGCCAACATCCCTCTCTTCCCGGATCAGTCCTTCGAGGATTCGGCAGAGGCTCCCGCCGAAGATCCCGTTTCCTCCTTCGTATCCAACCTCGAGAATGTCAAACTCGAGGCCGGCGAGCAAGACAACTCGGGTCTGACCGAGACCGACCTCGACGCCAGCCAGTCCACCGTCATGGCCCCCCACAGTCAGGTCAAGGTCGAAGAGGACGTCCACAACATATCCTCCACCCTCGACGACGCCTTCAAGACCGAAGCCGAAGCTTTCAAACTCGAGCCCAAGTGCGAAGACGAGCTCGACATGTGGTCGGCAGAGGACCTCAAGCCCTACTTCAACGACGAGGAGGCCAAGGCTGCTGTGCTCAGCACTCTCGCTCATGCTTTTGGACACGACTTTGCCGAGCCCATCAAGGTGTCTTCCAGCCAGGAAGAGGTGCAAAAGCCTTCGCACGTCGGCCCTATCCGCGCCACTCGCACCAACCGAGAACGTCGCTCCTCGCCGACCAAAGCCACCGCCACCATCTCTTCGTCTGCAAGCCCCGCTCCGATCATCGACCCAGTCACCAAGGCCAAGCGCTGGCAGTGTCTCGAGTGTGGCAAGTGGTTCGATCGCGCCTACAACCTCAAGACGCACCGCTACACCCACGAGGACCCTGACACTCGTGCTCGTCCCTTCCCTTGCCCCGACGCCGAGTGTCAGAAGCAGTTCGCTCGAAAGCACGACATGCAGCGTCACTTTGAGAACGTCCATCGTGGCGAATCGAGAAGAGCCAAAGGCGGCTCCGTCAAACGGAGCCGCACCGACGACCTTGGTTAAGCCAAGGCGTCCGGTCGACCCATCTATTTTGAATGTCTTTGTCTGCAACAGTAAGTTTCCTCTGCCACGGTGATACGATTCTCTCGCCGTTTGCGCAGTCCGCATGCCATCGAGGGTATCGTCTTTTTTTCGGCACAAGATCCTTACCCTCCTCCTTCTCGTCTTGCTTCTGCTCCCCAGCCACTCAACCTTTGCACTCCTGAACAGATCGCTGTCTTTGCTCCCGCGGGACGCTCACCGTCACGCCGGACCTCGATGCGACTGTCGAATTCCCAAACGCCTCGAGCGGGCCGCCGCTCTTCCAGCTCTTCGCCTCTTTTCCGCAAGGCTGGAGCTCAAGAAGTCGGCTCTTTGAGCGCACATTCGCACTCTTACAGCCACCGCTCCCACAGCATCACGACGAGGTCGCTCGATTCTCCACCCCGTTCGGGCGGCGTCAACTGCGGCCCACGTCTGCCGTCGACCTCTCATAGATGCTCGAAACGCTACTGCAGCCATTGCCTTGAGCAACGCTTTCTCGCCTGCAACGAGCAACCGATATCAACGGAGACCTCGTTCGCTCCCGTGGAAAGCTTCTGGCTGCCACATCAGCAACGTTTTTTTGATGATCTTCGTTCTGAGCTCCCTTGCTCGTGCTCAAACCAAGCAACGACAAGGCTTCTCTCTCTGCCTCGCGATCGGCTCGGCTCCAGTAGCGTTTTCCTGGCCCGCTCTCGTCTTCTTGCGTAACTCATACTCTGGGTGATCTGAAGGGTCATTAGGAGTAGTCCTCCTCGCAACACCCTGTTCTTCGCCACGGTTGAGTTACGCTGTAGCGTGGTTCTCGTCCGTAAAGGACGTTGACCTGCCACGCTCGACTGCTTCTTTTTCCGCTCTGTCCCTTGTCTGTGCTCTTGTCCGAGGTCTAGTTGTCTTTCTGCGCTCGCCTTTCCGCGTGCATGCCATTCTGCGTGCGAGTAGAAGAGACTCTACGTCCCCAGTCAAGAGCTCATGTGTCTACTGTACCACAATCGCAAGTAAAACCCACAAAAAAATTTCTTCTTCGACGGTGCTTACGAATGGTCGCCTGTACTACTGTCGATCGTTTGCTAGCACACTTCTCTCTCGTCTCGTCCATCACAGTCTCGATGATGTTTCTTTCACGATAGCTTCATTCGCGAAATTCCAGGTTCAGGTTCAGTCACAAGCTTTGATTGTGTTTTCTGTCTGTGCGGCGATTGAAAGTGTCATTGCGGTTTGTGCCGTCACGGCAGCTCAAGTGGGCTGCATGTGTCGCCGCCTGGAGTTGCAGTGTCCCGCCTCTCGCCGGCGGTATGTGCTTGACAGCAATCAGCTCTTCTGCAGCGCGAACAGTGGATCTCAAACATTGGGAGGGAAGAGGGAGCGGCTCTCAGGATGTGTTTGGTTGCGCTGATAAGGTGTCTAATTTACGCAACCTTGTGCTGCTGTCATTGACGGCTGTGGATAGGGCATGGCAGTCGTGGGAGGGGCGGTCATCGGTCTTTTTCGGCGGTCGGTAATGGGTTTATTTGCCGGCTCAACTTTTTTTTTTGGCCGCCACGGGAGAGGGCCGAAATCGGGGGCGGTGATGACAGATAGAGGTGCGGATTATTGGATCTTTCCGCATCGACGTGGGAGCAGCTCCCTCTCTCTCTCCACCTTGAACGCACGGAAAATGAAGTTTTGTGACGTCGGGTTTTTTCTTTCTTCGTTCGACCCTTGATTTTTTTTGGTACCGTTGTGTGACCCTTGGATGTTTGCCTTGCTGCTTGTTGACTATCACCTAATGTACGGCGTGCAGTTCTCGATCATCATTGGCAGAGACGGAAACGGAGACAAAGGAGCAACCATCAACCTATACTTGATACAAAGCCAGGAGTTGGCGCGGAAGAAACCAGGACTCTATCTGCTCATCGCGAAGACTCTTACCGTTCGACGAGGACCTCGGACACCTGTACTATCTGGATCGCTCAACCAGTGTACATCGATCTCTCACCCACCCCTACCCTCATACCTGGCTCGACTAGAAACGCACACGATTGATCATGTCTGCATCAATATCATCGCCGTCGAAACGGCCACCACCACCACCTCCAACCTCCAAACCCAAAAAGTACCCCTTCTACCTCGGCGGTACCGCAGCATCAATAGCGGCACTCTTTACACATCCGCTCGATCTCACCAAGACCCGCATGCAGACCGCCTCCGCTCGACAAAACATGTTTTCGCTCATGCTCAAGACTCTACGCGAAGAAGGACCTCGGGGGCTGTACGTCGGACTCACCGCGTCGTTGCTGCGACAGATGACGTACAGCGTCACACGGTTCGGCGCGTACGATAAACTCAAGGAGATGACGTTGAAGCAGAATGCGGATGGAAAGGCGTTGGGGCCGTTGCAGATGGCGTTGTGTGCGTCGGCGGCGGGGGCAGCTGGTGGTTTGGCGGGCAACCCAGCGGATATTTTGCTCGTTAGGATGACGAGTGATGTCAACAAGCCAGCGGCGGAAAGGTACAATTACCCGAACGCCATCACTGGACTCGTGAGGATGACGAGGGACGAAGGAATCGGCTCGCTCTTCCGTGGCCTGGGTCCGAATACAGTGAGAGCCGTTCTCATGAACGCTTCCCAACTAGCAACCTACGACGTCTTCAAGAACATCCTCCTCGGCACCGGCTACTTTTCCGAAGGAACCCCCCTCCACTTCAGCGCGAGCTTCATGGCCGGAACCGTCGCCACCACTGTATGCAGTCCAGCGGACGTCATCAAGAGCAGAGTCATGAACGCCGCCGGCTCCGGAGACGGCATCCTGAAGACGTTGAAGGGCGATTTGCGCAAGGAAGGCGTCGGCTTCCTCTTCAGAGGTTGGACTCCGGCTTGGATGAGGTTGAGCCCCAATACGATCATCGTATTTGTGGTGTTGGAGAAGCTGAGGTTGTTGGTGGATTACACGAGGGAGAAGAAGGAGCAGGCGATTGCCGAGGTTCAATCCAAGGCGTGATGGGAGGGAGGGGCGAGGAGAGGGTTAGAATGTACAGTTCGTCAAATTGACATGGATGGCTGCTTCGTATAGACGATCTCTGGATCACTCATCACATTCGCAATGCACATAGACCATGTTACATCACATTTTCATCGCAGCAGCAACGCTCGTGTGTTCATTGCGTCGAGGAAGACAAGTGACAGCCGAGTGAAGACAGGCCTTGAGTGAAGCAAGCAAAGTGGAGATCGATCGGGGAATCGTTGCGCCCCGATGCAGCTGCGGAAAAAATTGGCCCGACATTCTCCACTTTGACATGCAATCACAATCCTTCGTCATTTGGACGACTTCTCTCTACCATCACCCCAAAGTCGTTCGTCTACATACAATCATGTCTGGTCAAGGATCATATCTGTGAGTCATCAAGTCGACACGGGCTAGCATAGGGACGATGGAGACACCGACGAACGTAAATAAGGGCGAGAACGGCCTTCGAAATCACGGGGAAGTGAAGCAGACGGTGCAGCGTTCCTGCGGCTGACGGGCGGGATCGATCGACAGCGTGGACCATGAAGCGAGATCTGGCCCTGATGGAACTACTCCTCTACGACGCCAGGCCAAAAAGCTGCGACACCTCGGGGCCTCACATCCTTCTCTCATCGACTGAACATCAACATGGCGCTACACCGACACCGTCGCTCGTACCTCCTCATCCCACCCGCCAATCGAGCCATGGCAACTGACACCAATCATCCTCAACCATCCTTCTCTCTCCTCGCCATACCCTGCATTTATGACATGACCACCAGCTCGGCACAAAAGGGCTTCCTCTCCTCCCCCTCCGGAGGTCGTCCCGCGCCCAAGCAAAACTTCCTCATCAGGTTCATCAACACCCAGATCCTCGCACCCGAACACCGTCCAGGAAACCTCTCCATCGTTTGGGGTCTCGGCGTCTTCACAGCAGGCATCATCGTCGCCCGCAAGTTCGGCGACCTCATCACCCCTGTCTTCTGAACACCATTTGCAATTTCATACTCTCACTTCTTTCCATCAAATCACACAAATGGACTCGTGATCCTTGGCGTAAGTCTGGGACCGTTGCAGATCAGGTCATCGGCTGCAACGCACGCCGCTATCCCAGGATTTCAGCTGGACGCGAGACCAGATGTACACTGAAGGTCTGATCGACACATCACTGAAACGACGGATCTGCACAGACTGCAATTGAAACAGTCATTTGTGTTTCGGAACAAGATTCAAATGCGAATGCGACAAAAGACGACAGAACATACTTGACAGTGATACCAGACGAGAACGCAGCGGAAACCGGTCAAAAGAAAGCGCCGAAGGGAACAGAAGCTTTTTCGTCCTTTCACTTGCGGCCTCCATTCTTGCTCTTCTTCTTGTGCGACGCCTTCTTACCGCCATTGCCGCCACCACTACCACCGCCACCACCTGGCAGCTGATTGTCCTTCTTGAGTACATCATAGAGAGACTGCTTTGCCGAGTCAGCATGAGCATGTCCGTGCTCGTGCACCTCATGGGTGACGATGTCGATCTCTTTGGCCTGCGGATGCTGCGTACCGTCTTCCGAGGCGCCCACCACGACTGTGGCGTGGGGACGCTCCTCTGTGCCGTTTCCACCGGCCTGATCGGGCGTGGGTCGGTCGGTCTGCGCTTCATCGGTCGAGTGCTGCTTGTTGGACTGTTCACCATCTTTGTGCTTATTTTCGCCAGTCGAAGCACCAGAGACCTTGCTCTTTGGAGAGTGAGGTCCTTCGATGTCCACGTTGGTCGCCTCTTGCGTCTTGTTTGAGGCAACTTTCACAGCATCGGTGGCCATGTCGGACACCTTCTTGGCCATCTGGCGGACCTGAGATTTGAGCTTGGACGATTCGGCCCGTCCGGTGCCACTGCCTTGGCTGAAGACAGAGGGATAAGGCAGCTGCAGCTGATGAGGAAGGGCGAGATTGAACACCACCGTTGTCGTGCGGGCCAAGTCTTCGACGAGTCTCAAAGGTCCGTGTGTCACGCGAGAGACAACATGAGCGCCATGCTGGCGAACATGTTCGGCAGTTTGGACGCCGGCGTCGAATCCCTTGACGAGGCTGGGAGGAAGACGGGGCTGAATCTTGCGCTGGAAGGCCTCATTGGCCTGCCGGGCGTAGCGGTACTCCACCAACTCGACCTTGGAATGGAGCCAGAAAGCCACGTTGCTGGCCCAGAGGAAGACGAGGGTCAGCAGCGGCACTAGCAGAGAGCCGTACAGGGTGCGTACAACGGGCACGCTTCGGATCACCTGCTCCAATGGCCATTCGTCCCTCCACTGGGTGCAGTAGAGTGTCTTTTTGGCACCTTCCTCGGCGTTGAAATTGAGCACCACTTTCGTAGGCACTGCGAAAGAGAAGAGCGGGAAGAAGAAGGGGCGAACGTAGCGGGTGGCCTTGACGATAGCAGTCGAGCTTGCAGCGTCCCAACGAATGTCTCTATCGTCAATGTCTGCTGCGGAGCCAAAGTCGAGGACGTTGAGCAAGTATGCGGTATGCTTGATCTGGCTGGCGCCCTCGATCTTGAGCCCTCTGCCTTGGTATGTGGAGCTCCCGGCAAAGTAGGCATTGATGGTCGAGTTGAACTTGACCGGGTCTCTGGAGAGCAGGTCTCGAACGACATCTATAGAAGGAAAGGAGGACAAAAGGTTAAAGCAATCGTTGAGCGATGCATGTTCCGCTGTGAGCTCAGACTTATGAAGAACACTCACGTTGGATATCTTGGTGGGCTTTGGAGGCGTTCATGATGGCAGAGACTACTTTGTTCGATGAAGACAAAGTGACCAAATGCAAGGAGAATGCGACTCCAACCGGACGACGTGATGGAACAGAGTGAAGCCAGTACCGTCGGTGCAGATTCGACTATCCTTGGAGAACGAACCTCTGGAGCAGAGCTGGTTTGACTTGACGAGAATCTTCGGCAGAGCAACACTGGAACAGCCAACAGAGGTGTTGGTTCGGATAGCTCTGCAGCGGGCGCCTCACAGCGTGCACGCGCCAAGCACCTCGAGGTCAACCTTGACGTGACAACGCAGACGTCACACCATCTTCTTCAAAGTCACAATCGAGAAGCTCAGCCTGCGTGGGAAGCGGTGCAGTGTGTGACGCGCTGAGTGATGCGGCCGTGCATTTCACGGGCATTACTTCCGAGCCTCACTTTCAAAAGCTAGGGTGACCCGAGAGTGTTGCTCTCGGGCTGATTTGCAAGAAAAAATCCAGCTCTCGCCGTTGCTTGGCCACTACCTCGTGTGATCAGACAGTGAAGGTGGCTGCGAAGACGTTGTATTGGAATCGCAGCGATGGTTGAAAGCTAGGCAAGGTCATCAACATCGTCTAGACCGGCATGCACAATGGCCGACGAAGGGGGTATCTCATAGCCCTGGTGGATGCTCTCAATTCGTTCCTCTTTCCCGGCGGCAGCCTCGCGTGGTCTTCGCAGCTGCTTCTCGCCCTCGCTTCCTTCGAAGATAGACTCGCTCCTCAAGACGCCCTCTTTCCAATCCGCGTAGCTTGTCTCTGTGTCTCCATCAGCCCGATAATCTCCGCCCGAATCGGCGCCTCCATCAAGTTCCGTATCCTGAAGAATGCCACCCATCGCACGTTGTCTCGCCCAGAGATCCTCAGCCGCATCCAAGCTTCGGCACTTTGCGATGTTGCGCAGCATCTGCATCTCGCGCCGTCGGTGAAGTTGTCTGCGGAGGCTTTGTGTCAAGAATGTCTCGAGTGTCTGCAAGGACCAGTCTGTGGGCACGAGCTCGAGCACCTCGCGGTTGTCGAGGTGAAGGGCTTGCGTGTTGAGCAGATGTGCCGTGGCGACGCGGAACTTCTCTTCGGCACCGTTGAGCATGTAGACCGACAGAAGCTGCTTGAGCAGCTCCTGCTTGCGTTGTTCCGCGGTGATCCCACGTTGCGCTGTCGCCTTGGCATGTGCCTTGACGCGCTGTGCGTACGTGCGGCTCAGCGTGGCTGCGAAAGGCTGCAGCGTCGGATGATCTTCGGCGATCGAGGCGGCCAGCATCGGCGAGAGCACTTCGCCATTTTGCGAGCAGTATGCCTCGGCGCTGTTGGCGTCTCTGAGCTCGATTGCTAGCAACGAGAGTGCGTCCGAATCGCGACCGAGCTTGCCGAGGATGATGGCTTTCTCGTAAGCTAGCGAGTCTAGCGGCGCGACTGTGGCGAGCAGTGCCTCAAAGTCAAGCACGGTCGAGCCTTGCAATAGCATCGCCAGCTTGAGGCGGTCTGCTTCTCTTGGCCGGCCGCCGATGGCCAGCGCAAGATGTGCAAAGAACGACTCCGCATACGACCCTTGTGCGTAGTCTCGTGTCACGGCGTCCATCTTGTCGCGGTATACATCATCCGTGAGGTGTTGCGCCACACGTTTGAGCAGCGCTGCTGCTAGCTCGCGATGCATCTGCTCGTCCTGCACCTTGACCGTCGATAGCGCCACCGCCTCGAGGTACTTTGTTGCCGCATCGTCGTCGATTCCGCGCAGTTCTTCGATGGTCGCTTTCTGCGCTGAGATTGACTCGAGCTCTTGTGCCTTGCTCCGCGTCGCCGCCTTCTGCGATGTGTCGTCCTCGGGCCTCGCAGTGTGTTTTGTGAGGATTTTGATACCCGCCTCCGCATCTTTTTGCACGAGCCAACGTCCGTATGTGGAAAGCAAATTTGGGTCGGTTTGATCCTCGAGGAGGCTGGCGACCTTTGCGAGCGCGGTCGGAACATCGACTGTTGCGTGGATGCCATCGACGATGTCACCGTCAATCAGCGCGGTCCAAGTCTTGAGCGAGCCCTCGATGTCGCCGATCCGTTCGTAGTGGTCTGCGAGCAGGGTGAAGAACCGCTGTCCTTTCAGCCCGCCCTCCACCTTGGAAGGCTCACAGGCGTGCTTGGACGACAGGAACGTCGCAAGTTGATCTTGAACGGCAACGACGTCTCGCTCCGAGACCCCGCGTCGCTCGGCGATAAGCGTCAGATACGCAGAGTCGACGAAAGTGTTGACATTGACCAACATCTGTTCGTCCATGAAGGATCCAGCATAGAAATACGATCCTGTCGTGCCCTCGTTGGCGATCGCGGACGCTGATGCCGTACGCCACCCTTCCAGCAAGATGCGCAGCATTCTTTCAGAGCCTTGGAGGAGGTTGGCTCGCAGCTGAAGGAGTGCCTTGTCCTTTGTGATGTCCAGAGGTGGGCAATAGTTGAGGGTGAGGTTCGAGGCTATGAGCTCTTCCATGCTTTGCAGCCGATTGGAGGTATCATTCCTCAACCTCTCAAGGCTGCCGAGCAAGATTGCCGGCATGATAGCGTCCTCTATCACCTGATCTCCTCTCAGCAAGGAAGGAAAGAACGCGATAAACAGTCGTGGATCGAGGTTGGCATGGAGCAAGACGTCGGCGGCTGCGGCAAAGTCCGTGCGGTGCAAGAGCTCGATACCGAGGAGTGCGTGTGCGGCCGAAGCTTCGATGAAAGCACGCGCCGTATTGTGGTGCTCTGAGCTTCGCTCGCGACTTGATCTGTAAGCGGCAAGATCCTTCCGCAGATTCGTCAGTCGGCCTCGATCCAGCTGATCAACCGTCCACCGAAGGATAGGATCTTGCTGGATGGCCGAAGTCGAATTCTTGCCGCAGAGGAGAATTTGCCTCCGTTGAGAAGAAGTTGCGCCATCCTGCTCTGATGCACGATGCAATACCGATGCGCTGTCACTCGTAAATGCGTTGAGTGGAACTTTGACCATGTCGAATTCATCGTGAGCATCTGTGACCGCTTTGAGCTGTTCTGAGCTGCTTGGTCGCGGTTGGGAAGCTGGATCTTGCACGACATGTAAGAATCGTGGATCAAGGCCAGGAGGCAATTGCAGCGTCTGAACCCTGTCTACCGAGTTCGCACCGAGATGGTGGACTTCGAGGGTGTCGTTCCTCAGCAGTGAGACGAGATGCTCGCCGTCGTACGTGACAGAGCGAGGGTGAGAGGGCCACTCGAGCAGCTTAGGAGCTGGCTCGCCCGAAGGCTTGACGAAAACGCCCAAGGTGATGGAACCGGTATGAGATGTAACGAGAAACTCGCATTTGGCAGTGGACGCTGGGACAGAGGTCGAGCGAGAGGTGACCGGCGATGTGCTGCCCTCTCTGCTGCTTGCAGCGGTGGCGGCAATTGTGACGATGCTAGGCCTCACTTGTGCGGAAGGCGATTCGCCAGTCTGACTGATAGGAAGCTGCAAGGGCGTGACATGGCCAGAAGACAGGTTGACGAGACTGTACTCGGTGGCGTTGGCAATGCAGAGGGTGTCAGCGAAGCGGCGTGCAAAGATGGCGCCTCCAGGGAGTTGAATGTCTTTAATGGTGGCCCAAAGCAGGCCGGACTGTCCTTCCGCTCCGATCTTGCCAAGGATGATGTTTTTCCTCCTCACGAGACAGATGCTGATCATGCCAGCGGCGTCGGTACCAGATCCATTGTCGGACTCCTCGTCATCGAGGACAATGGTGCTGACAGCTCTTGTGGATGGGAGAGACCGGATCGGTGACCAGTGAGGAAGCGAAAAGAAGCTGACAACGCCCTCGCAGAGCACTGCAGCTGCGTTGAACGGGCGCAGCAGCACGATCTTTTCGACTGGCTTGGCATGGTTTGATATCGAGCGGCTATACTTGAGGCGATAGCTCACGGTTGTCGGCAAGATGATTCTCGACGAGCTCGCCTGCGAAGGGGCCGGTGACACAATTTCGAAAGAGTGTATGAGACCATCAGAGGCACCGATATACAGAAAGGAGCCGTCGGATTCAGAGCAGCGGATGGCTCGCTGCGAGCTTTGCTGGATCGCAGTGGGAGACGATTGATTCGCCTGATCGGCCACATCTTCAGAAGGCAGGGTCGGAAAAAGCAGCGGCGTGAGGGAGTACGGTGGTACCGGCTCCTGCGAGGCGGGCGCTTGAGGCGAAGCCATGATGGGCAGAGCAGGACCGTGCTTGCCGCGTGTCGGGGGCTTGCCGGCTATGAGCGAGGGCTTGCAGTCATCTGCATGAGCGCGCGACTGCCTTGTCGGGCGTGTTGGCTGGTGTTGCGGAGAAGCGTAGGAAAGGTAGAGGTGCGCTGGGACCACCAAGCTCTTCTCCATGGTGCAGCTGCGTCGTCTCGGATTTCGGTTGACAGGGTCCAGATCTGTGAGATTTGGCTGGCCATGTTAGGTTGCACTATTGCTGTGATGGCTGAGTGCGATCTTGGAAATTCCGATCGAGGACAGAAGACGGAGCTGAAACACACCGACACAAGGCAGCTGAGCAGCACAACGCGTCTGCCTCGAACCCCCGCTGTAAGCCCGAAGTAACTCCACAGAGAGTCGCAGAGTGTTACAGAGACGCAGTGCATAGGCGAGCCCCGGAACCCTGGCCAGGGCACGAGGCTGATGATGTCGTTGCAACCAAGCACATGCGCTGCAGTCCACGTCAATCACCGTCCAACTCTGTTCGTCACCTTCCTCCGTCACTACTCACACCCCGACACTCTGCATCACTACCATCGAAACACAACAGGACATCGACACTGGCGAGATCTGCGACCAGCATCATCCGCTCGGCACACTTCTGTATCAGCCGCAGGGACGTACGATCCAGCATCGTGCTCGTCACATCAATCTCGGACTGCGACGCAAGCTCGCCTCACACATCCACACAGATCTAATACCGTACAGCTCAGTGCTCGCTGCGTCGAAGTCCATTCTCTCGGACATCCTTTCTTCACGCACGCTCGTTGTCGCCCGCTGCTGATATCGTATCTCGCTTTTCACCATGGCCAACTCGGACTTCTTGAACAAGGCGATCGAGATCGTCCAAAAAGCGATCGACGAAGATGTCAAGCAGAACTACCAAGAAGCGTACAAGCTCTATCAGAACAGCTTGGACTATTTCATGATGGCCATGAAGTACGAAAAGAACGACAAGCTCAAGGACCTCATTCGTAAAAAGTTCACAGAATACCTCGACCGCGCTGAAAAACTCAAGGAGCACCTTGCTAAGAGCTCAGAAGACCGCGGTAGAGCTGCAGTAGGGGCGAATGGTGCCGAAAAAGGTGTCGGTGGTAGCACAGGCGGCAAGAAGGATGGCGACGATGACGATGTCGACCCAGAAACCAAGAAGCTGCGGGCGGGCTTGTCGAGCGCGGTGCTATCAGAGACTCCCAACGTTCGATGGGACGACGTAGCTGGTCTGCATACAGCAAAGGAAGCGCTCAAGGAGGCCGTCATTCTACCTATCAAGTTCCCACAGATGTTCACAGGCAAGAGAACGCCGTGGCGCGGCATTCTCATGTACGGACCTCCAGGAACCGGAAAGTCTTTCCTCGCAAAAGCCGTGGCCACCGAAGCCAAGTCAACCTTCTTCAGTGTCTCGAGTTCGGATCTGGTCAGCAAGTGGATGGGAGAGTCGGAACGACTGGTCAAGCAGCTCTTCCAAATGGCGCGAGAGGCGAAACCCTCCATCATCTTTATCGACGAGGTCGACTCGCTCTGTGGTACGAGAGGCGAGGGCGAGTCGGAAGCATCGAGGCGAATCAAAACCGAGTTCTTGGTGCAGATGAACGGTGTAGGTAACGACGAAACCGGCGTGCTGGTGCTCGGCGCCACCAATATTCCATGGGCACTCGATCTGGCCATCAAGCGTCGCTTCGAAAAGCGTATCTACATCCCACTGCCTGATCTCGAGGCGAGGAAGCGCATGTTCGAGCTTAACGTGGGCGAGACACCGTGCGCCCTCGAAAGCAAGGACTACCGCAAGCTCGCCTCGCTGACAGACGGCTACTCCGGATCCGACATCAGCGTCCTGGTCCGAGATGCGCTCATGCAGCCTGTACGCAAGGTTACCGGTGCCACGCACTTCAAGAAGGTCATGGCACCCGCAAAGCTCAAGACGCAGCAGGACAAGGCAAAGAATGGCAGCGCCGATAAGGGAGCGCATGGAGATGCTGCTCAACAGGACGGTGACGAAGCGGCTGTCGAGGAAGAGGTGCAGGAGATGAAAGAGTTCCTCACTCCCTGCTCTCCAGGCGATGCCAACGCAATCGAGATGACATGGGACGACATTGAGGGCGAGCAGCTCTTGGAACCGAAGCTGGTAATGAACGACTTTTTGCGGGCCATCCAAGCGGTGCGTCCGACGGTCACAAAAGCCGACATTGAGAAGCACATCGAATTCACCAACGAGGCTGGTCTCGAATGATGGCGTACGCATCACCTTTGCCAACTCAGTGCTCATTGTCTCGTTGTACTATATCGTAGACACGCTCAGGCTCAGCACTGTACGTAGCTCTTGTCACCTTCCCTCATAGACCATGATCTTGTATGAGTGCCTTGGCGAATTACGCTTTTTTGTGTCTCTGCAGCTCTACACACGTCTCGAAAACATCACTGAGCGAGCCGCGATCCTTACTGTGCAGACCTTCCATAAGGTCACTTCGGATCGTACCGTCGGCCAAATTTTGAGAAGGCCTGTGTGTCGCAAGACTCGAATGTGCGAAATCCGAAATTCCAACACGAGCCAGAAGAAGACCTCTTTGCATGTTACACGAACACACACAAACCAATCTTCTTACCAATCCCACTGTTCCGCTTGTTCAGTCTTTTCTCTCTCGTCATCCTTCACCTTCTGCAAGACACCCGCGGTGAGGGTTTCAGCATACCTCAGGCCGCTCGCCAGCCTCGAAAGCCCCTCTGCAGCGAGGCTGTGGTGCCGTTCATTCGTTCGAAGGAAAGCTGGAGGTTCGCGAGCGACCCTGAACCGCACATATCGACATAACACCAACCAAACCAGCAGTCTCCGCCATCATGTCTTCGACACCAGGCTCAAGCTTGACGAACCCTGCGTCAACAGAGCAGCAGGCCACACAGGCGGTGATGCAGGCTCTCAATACTCTGTACACCGATCCAAACAACCAGGCAAAAGCTTCCGCCAATGCGTGGCTTCAAAACTTCCAACAGACCTCGGAAGCTTGGCAAACCGCCAACTCTCTGCTCTTGGCCTCCGAGCTGCCCATCGAACCTCGACTTTTTGCCGCCCAGACCTTCCGATCGAAAATCACCTTCGATCTCGAGCAGGTGCCCAGCGAGCAACGGATATCTTTGCGCGATACCCTCCTCACGGCGCTCTCAGCCTATGCATCGGGACCTCGCGTCATTCAAACACAGCTCAGTCTGGCACTCTCGGGCCTAGCCCTCCAACTTGATGAGTCCGAATGGCCTACCGTGGTGCCGGGAATGATCGAAAGATTCGGCTCGAGCCCAGAAGCCGTCCCCGTCCTGCTCGAATTCCTCACCGTGCTCCCTGAAGAGGTCATCACCAACCACCGAATTCCTATCGACAACGACTTTTATAATGCCCGATGCCACTTCCTGCTTTCGGCTGCGGCATCCGAGGTTCTCAAACTGCTTTCCATGTATGTTCAGGCTTCCGGCTTGACCTCGCAGATCCAAAACGGTATCTTTCAATGTCTGCGGTCCTGGCTCAAGAGCGGCGAGGTGTCGGCAGGTCAGATGGCCGAGACGCCTCTCTTTGACTTGTCATTCGATGCGCTCGCGTCGGACGAGCTCTTTGACGTGGCAACCGACGTCGTCTGCGACCTCATCAACGAAACGCAAGAGGTAGAGGAGAACATGCAGGTGATTCAACGCGTGCTGGCGCGCCTCCATCCTCTGCGCCAAGAGTTGTCCTCCGCTGGTGACGACGAGGACAAAGTGCGAGGGCTCTGTCGTATCTTTGTCCAAGCGGGCGAGGCTTACCATCGCATCATTGTGCGTCACCAGAACGAGCTTTTCCCAATCGTCGAAGCCATCGCCGAGTGCACGGCGTATCACGATCTCGACATCGTCCAGATTACCTTCCGCTTCTGGTACCTGTTGTCAGGTGCCCTGTCATACGCGCGTGATCAGTCCGGAAGCGCTGAGATTGCACGATTCTACCCGCTCTACGAGAGGCTGCTCGAAGTCATCATCCGGCATCTCCGTTTCCCTGATGACCCGGATGCGCTCACAGGGCAGGAGCGCGACGACTTCCGATCCTTCCGCCACTTTATGGGCGACACGCTCAAGGACTGCTGCCACGTGCTCGGTTCACGCCAGTGTCTTTCGCGGTCCCTCGGTATCATCCAGGCGACCATTTCGCAATCGACACCGCAAACGCTCAAGTGGCAAGATGTTGAGGCACCGCTGTTCAGCATGCGTGCCATGGGCGCCGAGGCGGATCCTAGGGACGACGAGATCCTTCCGCAGATCATGAATATCATCCCTACGCTTCCTGATCATCCCAAGCTCAAGTACGCCGGACTGCTTGTGATCTCGAGATACACGGAATGGATCGACAATCATCCCGAGCAGATCCCTGCGCAGCTCTCTTACATCAGCGCCGGTCTGGGAGAAGCCGAAAAGGATGTTGCAGCTGCCGCA
Organism: Pseudozyma hubeiensis SY62; assembly: GCF_000403515.1. Lineage (NCBI taxonomy): Eukaryota > Fungi > Basidiomycota > Ustilaginomycetes > Ustilaginales > Ustilaginaceae > Pseudozyma > Pseudozyma hubeiensis. Next base: position 423,406 of record NW_012133820.1, on the reverse strand, counting down.
GCACAGGCGATGAACTTTCTCTGCCAAGACTGCTATCGCCATCTCGTGACGTACTTACCCCAGCTCTACGAGTTCTTCCGCTCGGTCAACGACAAACTCGGTCCTGACGATCTGGTCTCGATCTCTGAAGCAATTGCATATGTGATCGCCGGCATGCAGCCCAACGAGGCACCGCAGGCGCTCATGCAATTCGCACAGCCGCTGCTCGAGTCGCTCAGTCAAATCCTGGCCCTCGAAAACCCGGGCAAGGATCAGCTGCGCAGAGCAGCTGACAGGATGGAGCAGCTGGAAAAAATGCTTGCAGTTGTCGGACCCGAAGTCGCGCGCAGCTTGCCGCAGGCGTGTTCCAAGACCTGCGATGAGGCGTACTCGGTCGTCGATCGTGTGCTTGCCTCGCATGGTCATCACTATTTCATTTCGGAGCGCGCATGTGGACTGCTTCGACGCGGTCTCCAGCTGTTTGGCCAGCTTGCTGCGTCGACGCTGGTACCGCTTCTGGAGCGTCTGGCATCGTGCTTCGAGCAAACTGGCAACCCAGGCTACGTGTGGATCGTAGGCAAGTGCTTCGATGCGTTTGGTAGGGATAGCAGTATGGCCACCGGCGCAGCGCTTCGAGGCGCGTTTGAACGGATCAACGCCAAGGTGACGCAGTTGATGGAGAACACGATGCCCGCCGAGATGGGTGACGTGCTGGATGACTACATCAACACGTGCCTAACTGTTCTACACAGCGCCCCTTCGATCCTGCTACTGTCGCCACAGTTCGCGCAGGTCTTCCGAGCGGCGCTAGCTGCGCTGACTTTGCTCAAGACAGAGACCGTCTCGACGGCGTTGGACTTCGTACTGGGTGTCGTAGGACACGATGCACTGATGATGCCGGTGACCGGATCGCAACCGGGTACACCTCTGGCGGCGGCAAATGCTCAGGGCTCCGACGGGACGCCGTCGATGGATGACATGACAAGCTTCGCAGCAGCCATCCGACACGTGGTGGGACAACAGGGTTTCCAGCTGGCATCGGTGCTGCTGAACGGCCTGGTCACGCAGTTCAGTCCCGACGTGGTTCCGGTGGTCAACACGACGCTCAAGGTGATCTCTTCGGGCTTTGCTCAGGAGATGGCGGCTTGGGTGCCAGGCATCGTGGAGCAGCTGCCAACGAGCTACGTGCCAGAGAAGGACAAGGAGGCTTTCCTCAAACGATACCTGCGCGCCATCGGTGGTGTCAAGAGCTTGGAGGAGATCACACAGTGTCTGCGTGGATTGTTTGCGGCTTCGCGCCAGGCGCGAGAGAGGAGCCGTGCAAACAGGGAAGGAGGACCAGCCGGGTTGTTGGATCGTTGAGCTTCAAGCTTGCGATCGATGGAGAAGCTACCAATCAAACATGCGTTGCGAGTACTCTACACCTGTGCTGAGAAGCGACTTACCAGACTCCGATATCGCAATGCTGTGAGTGCTGTACGACCCTGAGAGAGACGCACGTCAGTAAGGCGTTAAAAGTCCGCGGTGAATGGCAGGTGCAAGTCAGCTCTGTTCTAGAGGGCGAGAATTTCCAAGCGAAAAAGAGGTGAGAACGTCATGCATGATGAGGCAGAGTCAAAATGCGCGCTCGGGCCGGTGTCAGCCTGCTTGGCTCGAAAATGCCTCCACAGCATGCCACAAAACCCTAAACCCGGCTGGCTTCGTGTGCCCTGTTCTGACGGCAATGGGAGTTTCTCATTCATCGTGACGCTGACGTTCTGTGTATAACTTGGCAGATGGCCGGCAATGCTGCGCTCATGAGCACAATCCTTGGCTGAATCCTTCATCCCCGAGTATTCTCCGAACAAGTTTGCACAGCCGAGGTCAAGAAGCTAGCTGCGCAGCGGCCCGTCCTGACCGTCATATCCCCCGGCCCGGTCCTAGATCCTTTCCCCACATTCAAGACCGCTCGACGCTCTGACCTACGATATACGCTTGGCCCTGTTTCTTCTCTGGCAACCACGGACCTCTCAGTCCTCGCCACCTAGCATCGACTTCACCACATTTCTTGCAGCCTCGTCATCGATAGCGCCCACAACCATCCGCCACGCTCGTGAACAGGTTCCCCTCAAGTCTGTTCAACTTTCGTTACATATTGCCACTATCATCAGCGAGGTTGGGCTTCTGAGACACCCTAAGCGGATCTGCTTTGCTTGGAATAGTACCTCCCAACCCGCAGCCTCGTCATACCATCTCCGCCGACAGGGTTCGGAGCCAAACTGCACAGCATGGGAAACCCCATCCCCGTCCACCTAGAGCAAGAGTGCCGCAAGGCGACCAAGATCCTCAACGACTTTGTCGACCCTGTCAACGGGCTTGACAAGATTGTGCCCCTCAGCGTGCTTCAGCGAGCTCGTGGCTTTGCCATCTTCTCCGTCTTCCGCATCGGCTTTCTCTTGTCAGCACGAGCCGGATCCGGCGTTGTCATTGGACGCACCGACGATGGTCGTTGGTCTGCACCGGCCGCGATCGGCATCGGTGGACTGGGAGGCGGCTTCAACGCCGGAGCAGAGGTGACCGATTTCTTGATCGTGCTCAACTCAAAAGCCGCCGTTCGCTCCTTCATGGCTACGGGGTCGCTTCAACTCGGTGGCAACCTGTCTGTCGCCGTCGGTCCCTTGGGAAGGTCGGCAGAGGCGAGTGGAAGCGTCAACACCAAGGGTCGTGTGGCAGCCATGTTTTCGTACTCCAAATCGAAAGGATTGTACGGCGGTATCTCGGTGGAAGGAACGGTCCTCGTCAACCGCGAGGACGCCAATGTGAAAGCTTACGGCATGTACGGGAAGAATCCGAAGCAGATTCTGTCTGGTGGCGTGGAGCGGCCCCAGTGGGCGAGAGGCCTGATTCAGACTATCGATCGCTTCACGCTCGCCAACACACCCAGCAAGGATCTCGACGGCGAGTACTTCAACTACGACGACACGAGCAGCTTTGACAAGCGTGGTCTGAGCGGCAGCGGCGGACGCCGGGATAGCTACGACTCGATCGACAGCCGCGATAACGACTTCCCGTCCTCATCACGGCCTAGCGCTGGACAACGTAGAGCATCTGGCAATGGCGGAGGACTCGAGGATCTTCCCAATCGATTCGATGCGTTTGACCTGAACGACCGGGACCGCGACCGTAACCGCACGGACGACTGGGACGACCGCGACCGGCGAAGAAAAGAAGACGACTACGACAGCCGCAACTACGGTTCCTATGCATTCTCGCCCTCGTCTGCGATCAGCAACGTCCCCGCTCGCGTCGGTTCCGCGTCGTCCCAGAAAAAGCGTCCTGGCATCCGCCAACGATCCAGCAGCATCGCCAGCAATCTCAGCTTTTCCAGCCTGGGTAAGAAGAAGCTCGATCGATCCGGTCCAACACCTCCACCGGACTGGAATGAGATACCCGGGCACAGTTCGGGCAGCAACGTCTGGGACGAACGTCAGCACGACGGGATGGACGCTCTGGATCGAGAGCTCCAAGGTGGCAGCCCTTCCGCTGCACGCAGATCTCCTTCCGCCAACAGGAGCTACAATACTGGTTCTGCAAGTCCCTTTGCGGCGCCGGACAATCGCATTCGGAGCGGAAGCATCGGCGGTAGGGGTAGCTCGAATACGCCAGTAGGTTGGTCGCAGTTCAGTGCGTCGGATGATGCGAACGACGATCTGTTTGGCGCGCAAGATACCCACGCCGGCGCTTCCGTTCGCGATCCATTCGACGACCTCGATGCACGGGTCGAATCACGCTACACGGGAACCAGCAGCAGCTATCAGGACTACAACAGCCCTAACAGCAACGGTAACACCCGCACCAAGTCTCCCTTCGACAAGGACCAGCGAGCACCTCCTCCTTCCAAAAGCAACCGTTTCGGACGATTCCGCACCCCCAGTCCTGGAAATTCCGCCTTTGGCCGTAAAAATACCCCCACCATCGCGGAAGACGACGCTTTCGACAACCTCATCTCCCCCTCTTCGGAGGAATATCACTCGCCGCCAACAACAACAGCATCAGCGATGTTGGCCAACGGTGGCAGGAGGGAAAGCTTTTCACTATCGAGCGAAAACGCTGCAGTGCCGGTGATCGAAAGGGTGATCGCACTGTACGACTTTGAAGCGCAGGAAGAGGGCGATTTGGGTTTCCAAAAGGGTCAGGTGATCGCAGTGACGAAGAAGACCGAGAGTAGGGACGACTGGTGGCAGGGACGCGTGGAAGCAGGGTTGACCGCAAGCCGCATTGGAATTTTCCCCGCGACGTACACAGAACCGCTGTAGAACATCGGTGAAGCGGAGGGGGATCCTCAAAGATGGACATGATCGCGGTAGACTCTAGCATCCAAGGGTACTTCTTTGTTGCCTGTCTCGGTTTATGTTTGTGATGCAATGGTAATCTCATCCTCTCTCAATGAAGGACCGAATGCAGCTTCTGGACGGATCCATGCGTTTCGCCTTTTTCAGTTCTGTCCCAAGTAAATCGTTACTGAGCCTGCGACCGCGTCCTGAGTCTTGCAGATGATCCGCTGATCGCACGCATACCAACACACAAGATCGGAGAACGCATAGAATGATTGCAACGAAATCCAGAGGGATGAACAAGTGTCTTAAACGCCAACTCGTATGGCCGCGATCCATCTTGCCATCGAGAGTTTGCCGTTCTACGACAGTTTAAGCGAGACCTGCCTTCTGCATGGCCTCCTTCATGAGAGCGCCAATCTTGGCAGGCGAGTCGGCAACGATGGCGCCCGCGTCCGTGAGAGCCTTGACCTTGTCGTCCGCACCACCTTTGCCGCCAGCAATGATGGCTCCAGCACTGTAAAAATATAAGAAATAAAAAAATAAAAAATAAAGAACAACACCAAGAAGGAAGATACGATGGTCAGTACGTCGTCTGTGACATGGTCTTCGTATCATGGGATGATGGGTAATGATGCTCGCTGACCCATTCGCCTACCTGGCGGTGCGGTTCGTCCTGCGATGAAAGCAACGACGGGTTTAGGGTTGGCCCTAGTCTTGTTGTACTTGGCGAGGTATTCGGCGGCGTCTTCCTCCATGCTTCCGCCGATCTCTCCGATGAGGACGATACCTTCGGACTTGTCGTGGTCGAGGAGAAGCTTGACGAGGTCGAGGGTGGTGGAACCGGGGAAGGGGTCACCGCCGATGCCGACGCAGAGACTCTGGCCGAGACCGACCTGGGTGGTCTGGTTTACGGCTTCGTAGGTCAAGGTGCCGGAGCGGGAGACGATGCCGATGCGACCGGGGGTGTGGATGTGTCCGGGCATGATGCCGATCTTGCAGCCTTCTGGGTTGATGATACCGGGGCAGTTGGGTCCTACGAGACGAGATTTGGACTGCGAGCGGAGTGCGGCGGCGACGCGGATCTCGTCCTTCTGAGGGATGCCCTCGGTGATGGCGACGATGAGGGGGACTTCGTTCTCGATGGCTTCGATGATGGCGTCGGCTGCACCGGGTGGAGGAACGTAGAGGACCGAAGCGTGGGGCTTGGTTTCACGAACGGCTTCCTTGACCGATCCGAACACGGGCAGGCCGAGGTGGGTCTGACCGGCCTTCTTGGGCGAGACACCACCGACAAGTTTGGTTCCGTACTCGAGGGCCTGCTGGCAGTGGAAGGTACCGGTCTTACCGGTGAAACCTTGGCAGATGACGCGAGAGTCTTTGGAGATGAGGAGGTTCTTGATGGTGTCCTCGTACGAAGCGCGGGCGGCCGAGGAGGAGAAGCCTCGTGCCAAGGGGCGGCTGAGAGAAGCTGCGGCGTGCTTGAACATGATCGCTGAGCAGTGCTGTCGGGGAGATCAAGTTGTCAAGTTTGAGATGGAGGAGAGGGGACGGTGGTGGTGAGGAGGAGGATTTGCGGAAGATCTACGGTGTACCAATGAGTGATTGTCGCTCTCGAGCCTTGTGCCACTGTGAATCGGAACCCGGCGCACTCGTGCTCACTGCAAAAAATCCACTCGGCCAGCTCGCTTCGTTCCGGAAGCCCAATTCCACCAACACGAGCACACACGCTCAGACACCAAAAACCACAGAGCCAAATTTCCTTCAGCGCTGCCACCTCTTGTCCTCATTTGTGTGGGGATTCTTCGCAGCCAGCAATGCTGAGCAATGCTGAGCAGTGCCAACCGCTATCTGTTGGCTCTTTGGTGCCTCAACACGGGAATCACCTCGGCCAGGAAAGGCATCGGAGAAGCCGGGAACAGTCGTGAGAAGCCGAGAGAGGAGAAACGGCGGCTTGAAGCGCGATTTCGCACAAGCCAGCGAGCTGAGAGCTCTTTGTGTGTGTGGTCGGTCAATTGTGTTCTCTGCTTTTTCTTCTCGACGGAGAGTTCCGCTCTGTGCTGTTGCTTCTTTTCCGCACTCCGTCGGCGTGATCGAATTTCAGAGACACGTTTGCAATTCTTATGAAAGATGTTAGGTCTTTGACACCTGGGGGTTCACAGCGCTGTGTGCGATGCATTGCCTACTCGTTTGGTGGAGCGATGCTCGAGTCCTTCTCTCAGTCCAACGGCACGAATACGGCAACGAGTGCTGAGAAAGTTGTGTTGATTTGTATACATGGTTGCTACAATGCTGTGTGTGCAAAAGGCTTTCTTTCGAGATCCAGGGGGAGCAAGGAAGATTGCTACTCCTCGTCGTCCTCGTCTGTGCCTTCTTCCGCTTCGAGGTCAAACATTCCATTGGGACCCTTGGCGTCTTCCTCGTCGTACTCTTCCTCCTCTTCGTCGTCTTCCATGTCGCTAGCGCCTTCCTCTTCGATGTCGCTTTCGTCTGGGAGTTCTTCCTCGTCATCTTCCTCCTCCTCGTCTTCTTCCTCATCGTCATCGTCATCCTCCTCAATGTCTTCGACATCATCCTCGTCTTCATCCTCGTCATCATCGTCGTCTTCCGAATCAACAGAGGTATTGCCGTCCGACATACGACCGTTTTTGACTCGTCTGCGTCGACGGATGGGACCATCATCATCGCTGTCCTCATCATCGTCCTCGTCATCACTGTCGTTTGCTCCGAGGGCGATATCCTGCACGTCACCATCCTCGTCATCCTCGCCGCGTACGAGTACACCGTCTGCACCGTCGACATCCATGTCCGATTCCGAGTCGTCCGACTCTTCCACCCACTTCTTACCCTTCCTCCTCTCCTTGTCCACCACACCCGCACTCTGCACAGCACCGCCTTGCGTCTTTTTGCCAAATTTGACTCCCTGAACGCGAACAGCATTGTTGCTAGCCTGAGAGACGTAAGCCGCTCTCGCTTCGATCTGCGACAGAACCAACTCGAGTCGACCGTTGAGCGCCAAGAGCCTCTCGTGCGTAGCGAGGCGTGTGGAAAGCGTGGCGTGCAGTCCCGAAAGACGGCTGACGAGGTTGGGCAGCGACATGAGGTAGCCCATGTGGTTGAGCAGCGTTGCGCGAACCCACTCCATCAACCCTCGCGCCTTTTGACTGCCCATGCTGCCCTTGCTCACGTGGTGTCCGCCCACACCGTTGAGTCGGTTGACGCATTCTTCGAGAAGCTTGACGGCGAGTGGACCAGAGATCTTGCGTACGGTGTTGCGGATGAGGATGGCGTCGTTGTGGTTGAGACAGCTGGTGAGAAGACTCGTGTCGCCAGAGTGCAACGCTTGCGACAGCGAAGATGCTAGCGAAGCTTCGCTCATCAACGACTGCTGCTTCTTGGTAGGTACGTCGGCATCGTCCTCGTCAGCCTCCTGTCCTGCCAGGGAAGGGTCGCCAAATCCGAGCTCTTTCAACCTTTGGGCGAGTGTGGGCTCCACGTCGGTTCCACGCGCCGAGGCAGAAGGTACTAGCCCGCCATCCTCGAGACCCGCCGAGAGGACGGCATCTTCCACATCTTGTGGTCTTGCTGGAGCATCGGCGTACCTCTGGGTCTCGGCAGCACCTCCGGTCAGCTGAGCCTCGTCCGTGTCCGCAGCAAGAAGGCCACCGGCAGAAGTGTTGTTCTTACCGCCAGCAACGGGGAGCTGCAGCACCTTTTGCAAGTGTGCATCCTTGCCGCTGATGACAGTGGTTTCTTCGATAGAGACTTTAGCGCCGCGGATCAATCGTGCCAATCGAAGTTTGTCCGAGACGAGCCTAGCGTCGATCCATTCTACAGATGCTCCACTGCTCTCTGTTGACGACTGTGCCAACAGTTCCAGCGACGGCAAGGCGGCGGATTTCTTCTTTGATGGCGAAGCTTCCGCTTTCGACTCTGATGGCAAGCCGTAGATCCGTACGCTTCCAGTTTGAGTGACGATGGTGATGAGGGTTCGTTGGTGTTGATCAGCAGCCGTGCTCACGGAGAGCGCACGGACTGGACCATCGAGCGCAGCAGTGGCAAAGGCGCGGCCCGTGACGGCTTTTGCTGCCTTGGCGTCGTACGTCCACGCGCTGATCATGCGATCTCCTTCGGCGGCGGAGACGAACGAGTTGTCGTCGAGCCATTCGAGATGTGTGACGGGCGAAGCGTGCCCGGTGAAAGTCGCACGAACGGTACTGTCCGACTGGGAGATGTCCGTCAGGCTGATGCTGTGATGCGCGGAAAGGATCAAGTCGCGGCGCGAAGAGAGGAGCTGGACAGCGGACTTGGTGTCGGGACGGAAAGATGAAAAGGGTCGCAAAGGACTTGGCTGATCGCCGAGTTTGACGTCTGCAAGGGCAAATGAAGAGACCCAACCACTTTTGGAGCAGGCAAACAAGGTCTTTTTGGCCTCCGAGTAGGACATGGAGACGATGCCTGCGTTCGCAGACGAAGCGGTGCTGCTACCCGAAGCCGAGGATGCATCGAGGATGGCGACAGACTGCGCAAGGGCAGGGCTGAGCAGATGAACCTCACCCGAGCTCAGTCCGAGAGCCAAGAGCAGCTGAGAAGAGCCAGAAGCAGCGGCATCTTCGCTAGCATCAGATCCGTGCTTTCTTCGCTTGGCCGATTTGGCAGTTGGTGATGAGAGGCGCACCCAGCGCGACGAGAGGCACTCGGCTCCACCCAGGGATGCCAGAAGGAAATCGGTCACGAGCTGAGAGGATGAAGCGGCCGATGCAGAAGCATTGTAGATGCGGAGTCGTTGCTGATGGACCTGGTTGCTGATATGCGCAAAGAGTGTGTGATCGGGCGCTGGGGAGAAAGAGCACGAGGCGGTGGATGCCGTGACTGAGCCCGAGGATGGGAGCAGCGGCTGGTTGAGCTCCGAGGTGGAGACGGGTCGAGATTTGGAAGGCTTGGGAGCCTTGCTCTTGGCCATGTTTGCAGCTACTTTGTCGCCACGGTCCAGCCTTGTACGATGCGAGTACGATGATGGTGAGGCTGCGGCTTGGAATGGTCGGACCAGAACTGTCTAATAGAAGGTCTCTGTGGAGCCGCAAAAACCCTTTTCCAACTTTTTTTCCCTTCTTCCTTGTCTCTTGAGTTCAGTCGAGAAATTCTTCTTGACGATGCAGCCAAAAAAAACTGCAGTCCGCATGACATGAGTGACACATGCTTATGTGAGCCAGATACCGAAGTCCCGCTCACTGCACAGTGCAACGTGTTCTCCGTGCTTAGATTTCGCAGGTATCTTTTTCGAGATTTTCTGATGTGCCTTGGCAGTCAGAGGCAAGCAAGGAGCACTTTAGGGTCTGTTCGCGGCTACGCAGAGAGTTGGTCTGCTTGGGCTCCATAGCTCGGCTGCTAAGCGCACGTCGAGTCGCGACACCCGCGGCTGAGACTGAGACCGACACCGACACACATGTAGCGGCACAGGCTCAAGCAACGTCTGATGCATCGTACACCTTTCCAGCCAACACTTCCTCCTCGTCGCTCAACAACTACGTCTTTGTCCGTCCTCGCCTGTCTCTGACATAGCTACTTGCCCCGGAATCGTCCGTCCGTCCATTTGGCCATAGACACGAGCGCCCTCTATCGATAGCATTCACCTTCACTACTCCGTCGAGGATCAGTTCCCATCGAAAGCGTACCCCGTTCCGAGGACATCTCTTTCCGCGGAAAGCAAGGCCAGTCCCATTCTGGTTGCAGCAATCGTGCCACAATGAACTACGTTCAGCTCGAAAAGCTCGGAGAGGGCACCTATGCCACCGTATACAAAGGTCGATCAAGGCTCAACAACGAGATTGTCGCACTCAAAGAGATCCACCTCGATGCCGAAGAAGGAACACCGTCAACTGCGATCCGCGAGATTTCGCTCATGAAGGAGCTTCGTCATACCAACATTGTGCGCCTGTACGACGTTATTCACACCGAGTCCAAGCTCATGCTCGTCTTCGAATTCATGGAGCAGGACCTGAAAAAGTACATGGAGATTCACGGCCACCGATGCGCCCTTGATCCCGTAACGGTACGATCCTTCATGTTCCAGCTGCTAAAGGGAACTGCGTTCTGCCACGAGAACCGTGTCCTCCACCGAGACTTGAAGCCTCAGAATTTGCTGATTAACAAGCGAGGCGAACTCAAGCTGGCCGACTTTGGTCTGGCTCGAGCCTTTGGTATTCCCGTCAACACGTTTTCCAACGAAGTCGTCACGCTATGGTACCGCGCTCCCGACGTTCTCCTCGGTTCGCGCACCTACTCGACCTCGATCGACATCTGGAGTGCCGGCTGCATCATGGCCGAGATGATCTCCGGCCTGCCTCTCTTCCGTGGACGAGACAACAACGACCAGCTCAACCAGATCTTGCGCATTTTGGGCACTCCAGACGACAACACTATGAAGAGGCTCGTCAACGACTCGCCCGAGATTCAGATGCGACCTTTCCCTCGGGTTCCTCGAGTGCCCTTCCAGAACATGTTCCCCAAAGCGCACCCTCTGGCCATCGACTTGCTCGACAAGCTCCTCAAATTTGACCCCACACAGCGCATCTCTGCCGACGAAGCGCTGCGACACCCTTACTTTACCACCTCGGCGGCCATCGCCGGCCTTACGCATCCGCAAAGCAACAGTCAGCTCAACCTCGGCAACGGCGGCGCACCTCAACAGGGCGCATACCAGCAAGGCGTTCCAGGACAATGAGCGCGACGAAACGTGGGAAAGATCTTGCTCAGCACTCGCCTTTGTGCGCCAGGCATCGTTTGTCCTGACCTAGTTCTTCAACATTCATGTGCCGACGATCCTCAGCTGCCTTCTACTTCTATATGCCCTCCTCCTTTCAGTCCTTTTCCTCCTGTCTCTATTTTGTACTAGTATGCATCGCCTCGTAGTGAGTTCAATCACATCTATGCCTTAGATAGTCGCCTGCTGATTGCAGGCTGCATGCCATGGCTGACGCGCTGGTGAAGCAGAGACTCATGAGCGGGAGTCGGAAAATCCGAGGCTGGCTTGCCGTTCGTGAAATTGGTACTGCTCTGCTGCCTTGAATTTTGGTCTGAAATTTTGGCGGAAGCTGAAAGATGTGCGTTCGGTTGAGTTCTTCCAAAGATCACAATTTGGACCCTTTGACGCTAGCTATACTTCATCTCGAATCGCCCTCCTTTCGTCACAGCCATCACTCCCAATCACCCCGCCTGCAGACTCGTCACGTCCCTTGGACATTGGCCGGTAAACTCGCAGTCAACGAGTCTACACCCTCTCGCCCGCAGCGCGTATCCACTCGCCCATGACGACCTAGTCTTCCATCCGACCTCCCTTTCCGCAGAACCGGCACCGGCACCAGCAAAACTGGCTGGCTGGCTTGCAGCTCATGCGCCATGCTTCGCAGCTGTGCAGAGGGCTGGCGGAGGCGGCACGCTCCATAGAAAGGCCCTATGTGCCTCGACATATTCCGCTGCCCTCCTCCAGCTACAGCGCTGCAGCTCAGACGTCCTCCACATCCTCCGCCCCGGGGCCTTCTACGACTGAACCAAACTTCAGCCGAGCTGCAGCGCCGCAGCGCAATGATAGGCCTGTTGGAGTTTCTGAAGCTGTCAATCCATCTCTGCTGCCCTCAACACAAGATCACTCCTCATCCACAGCCAGTTACCTCCGCAATCAGGTTCCGCGATCAGCTGTCCTGCACATCGAGCGACGGAACGAGGATGCGACTTCACACACCAAAGCTGCGCCGCCAATAGAGCCCGTCAGCACTCAGTCGGCATTGCGGAATACAGACAGTCTCACTCAGAACACTCGCCGGCGGGCCAATGCAGGGACTCGCTTCACTGTCGATGCTTCGTCAAAATCTGCCCCAAGGAGCAGCACAATCCGTTTAAGTACCTCGGACGAGCCCCATCCGAAGCAGCTTTCCAGGGCACAGAGTAAGCTGAGTCGTGAAGGGGCCAAACGCGATATAGAATATGTCAAAGCAACATATCCGCATCTCGACGAGCCACAAGCAGGCTTGCTTGTTCGCACTTCCTATCAGATCAACTCGCTGCGTTCGCAAGCTCCAAGCGCGGTCATGGCGTGGTATGAAGATTTCGTATGGACCACAGAACGCCATTCGCAAAACTCGCAGAAATCCGAGTCGCTCGAAAGTCTCTCGATGCTTCTTCGGTTTGCCTATCAAAGGAACGACTTGCGCTCCCTGCTGAGACTGGAGAGTCGGGCAATGCGAATTCCATCGATCGCCAAACAGTCTCGTGTCAACTTTTCTCCAACAGACACAATTTCCAAGCGGATGCGCGGACCAGAAGAGGATGGTGTACACCTCTGGCCTAGCCCGAACGAGAATCCTATCCTTCTGGCCCATAATCTCAAGATCGGTTTCGCAGCCAGGGAGGGCAACTGGGTCAGAATCGAGCAGCTTCTTGACAGCGCGAGTCTTGCTGGACAAAGCTCTTCGAAAGCCGTCCGAGTTGGGCATGACTCATCGCTCATGACTCGGTCAGCTTATGTTTTGGATGCGATCGGTTGGGGAATCCTTCTCCGCTTTGGATTGGGCAATGTGCAGAGGCACAAGAGCAGGAATGTCGACGACACTCCTCGAAACAATCAGGCTTTGCAGGACACGAAAAAGACCGACACCGTCTCAAGCACCTCTACAAGCGATGTTCTCCTTCAAGACGAGATTACCAAGGCTGCAGACGACGAGGCGCAGATGCAGTCGAAACTTTCAGTTACCAAGCGTCTCTTGCCCGATCTCCTGCGCTACACCAACGAATCAAGCAGGCATGTCCGGCCGGAGGGCACGTCTGCAACAGGGCCAGCGAAAGAGTCGGCCGCAAAGTTTGGAGGGGGGACCACACCAGCTTGGCTGCTGCAATCGGTCTTGACACAGCTTGCCGAGAGAGGGGAGCTAGTATCTACCATCAAAATTGTTCAGCTTGCGCTTTCTGAGGGCTCGAGCACAGTGAAACGTGACTCGACTCGAGATGCCAGGCCCACTCATATTCTCAATCTGGTGCTGATGGCTTGCCACCGGAATCACAAGGTCAACCTTGCCGAGACATTACGAATCTTCAACAGTCTTACAGGCTCGCGACTGGGCGAAAGCGTCTCGGGCTCAGCGGTTCTCGCTGAGCCGACCGTCATCGAAAGAGGTCGGGATCAGCAGAGCCCACCCTCCAAGTCACTGCAGAAGGACGCGGAAAAGGCCGATGCGATAGGTCGTCCCGCGGCGGAGGGACAGTCTGGGATGAGGCCGAACGAAGAGTCGCTCGTCCTAATTCTGAAAAAGGTGCGGCATCCGCTCTTTCGGGCTTCGTGGACACGGAAGCTGGTCGCAGAGTTCGAGCGATTCTTCCCACAAGTCAAGCTGTCTGGAAGGTCCTATCGGATGATCATCGACAAGTGTGTCACCCCTGGTTCCGCTTCCCAATCGAGAGACACTGAAATGACTGCGACTACGGAGATGGACTCGACACGTGTCGCTGCGGAGCGCATTGTAGCCAGTGGACGTCGAGGTCGACGATTGCGCCAGGAAGCCGCCACCGCTTCCCAAAGCATTCCTTCTGCTAGCAGCAGCATCAAAGCAACATCGCATTCAGCCGGACCTGCACGCACGCCTCGACCGCCGATCGTCAAGCAATCCATGCTCTCCACCACCCTCGACGAGATCCTCAATCGGTTCGACGGCAGTCGTCCCTCATCGTGCTTCCACCTATCGACGACCAACCGACGACGTTTCGAGCACACACTGTTGCGAGCCAAACGCCTCCTCCTGCAGAAAAAAGCTTCGCACCTGCACAAGCTGCAACCTTGCCCTACGACAACTGACACCTCCAGCGCGCAAGCGATACACCACACAAGCGCCATCTCGCAGATCGACACGCTGCTCGACAAACTCGCCCAAGTCCAACGCCTAGGCCGTCGTCAAGAGGCTCACTCTAAAAGGCAGGCTAGAACGCAATCGGATGGTTGACATTCTCGCTCACACTTGGCAGATACATCACAGGACTCCTTCTGCGAATGAATGAACTCTTCTTGCATGCATATGAAAATTGTAACCTGAACAGTATGAGAGGGTATGTATGTGCTTGAAATCCGAACCATTCTTCCACCTTGAGGGATCACAATTCCTCCTCGCCATCACTCATACTGCTCCCCCTCGCGCGCTTCTCCCTCTTACCGACCGCATGATACTGCGTCCCACCCACCAGCCATGCCAGATCCCTCTCCAAGCGATTCCTCACTTCGTCCATGGCCTTTCTGATGAGTACCTCTTCCTGCTTCTGATCGTCCTTCTTGCCCGCTGGTGTGCAGGTGATCTCCAGACCTCGCGCCCAGTTGAGCACCACTTCCTGCGAAAACATCCTACCATCGACATTGACAGCTTTGTCGAGTCGATGCAGCAGCGTCGTCCATTGCTTCAGAATGGCTGGCATGAGGACCGTCATAAGCGCATCCGGTGATGAAGGCGATGCGAAATCTGTTCCGAGCATGTACGCGAGGTTGCTATGCTTGCCGTAGGCATCGGCTGCGCCGAGGTTGCTTGCCTTGGTGGGAGTCGTCGGTGCAGAGCCGGCAGCTCCACCGAATCCGAATTGGGTCGAAGCCGTGAACAGGTTGAAGGCGAGGCTACTCTTTGTGACCGAAGGAAGGAGCGCCTCGATCCGGAGGATCCGGCTGGTAATCATCAGCAAAAAGGTAAAGGTGGTCGCAGGGTGCACCTCTTCTCTATCCGCTTGCAATCTCGGATCTCGCTCACGAAGACGCTGCTCTCGATCCGAGTCGAGCTCCGTGACAAAGAAGGGCAAGTATCCGAGTGCAGCATCTACAAAGGCAGCGACGGGTGCACGCACCCTGGACCAAGTGTACTCGTGTCGTGCCGAGCTTCCATCGGCGACGAAGGGTATCGCGGAGCGGATAGTCTTTTCGAGCTCATCCAATGACCCCTCGACCGAGTCAAGAGAAGGCGTCGGAAGCAGTGACAGGATCTGTGCGGGCAGTGTGGCGTCCTTGGACTGCAGAAGTAGAGACGACAGCATCGAGAGCAGCGAAGGTTTGTCCATGGATGCTAGCGTCTTGCCGATGTCTACATCGATTCCGGACATGCCCACACGGTGAGCGAGGCCAAGTGCAGGTCGCTTGTATGGTGAGTGAGATGGACTGTAGAGAGAGCCGACGTGTGGATTTGCCAAGGGCGATGCTGTGAATGACGATGCTGTTGACGCTGATGCTGATGCTGATGCTTGTGGGGCTTCGCTGTTGATGAGACCAAATCCTAGCCCTGCACGTATCCTCTTTGGTAGCACGACACGTTTCTGCTCGTGAGAAGGAGCAAAAGGATCGGATCCGAGTCGAGAGCGCTGAGGATGTGTCATGTCCTCATCCTCGTCGTCTAACTCATCGTCTTCATCAACGTCGCGGCGTCGTTTCGCATCCGAGCGTCTCGAAGGGCTCGAGGCAGGCGGCTGTGCAGAGGTGGATGCGGATGCAGATCCAAAGCCAAACATGGGCGATGCTGAGGTGGACGCTGGAGAGCTGACTCCAACATTGTTCCCACCGAAAGAAGAGCCAAAGCCGAATCCGAAACCTAGTGGGCTGGGTGCATGATGAACTGGAGCGCTGTTGAAGGGGATCTGGTGGTTGGGGTTGGCTGAAACAGCGGGTGAAGAGGACCGTGATGGGGAGGCCGACATGATGGGGAAGATGCCTGTCGCCGTCATGGCTTATAGCCAGACTGTCTGTGATGCAAACAGGGTGAAGCGATGTTGGCCGCTGGACGGCTGGGTGCGATAAGTCCACCGGCAGCGGTAGATGCGACCTGAATGGTCGGCTCTTGGCTGTACTACCTCACGAGCTGAGAGGTCGGGCGACACAAGAGCGATATAAGGGCTTTGTTGAGATGGTAGGGACGGGAGTTGGGTGGTGGATCAAAGCTGAGGAGGGTGACGAATCCGTTAAGAGCTGAGATTCGCCGAAAAGCTGAGCGTGCGTGTGTTGATTCGACTCGAGCAGGGCCACAGCTCCAGATCAGTCGAAAAGCGCGGCCCACCGTCCGGTTTATCACTAAAAAAAATTGTGACCGAAAAGAGTGGAGTTGCAGTTAGCTTTCGCAAAGTCACAAAAAAATTGCGGCTCGGAAACCCACTAACAAAGCCGCAATGCTTTTCAGGACCCGCGCGACCCTGCCTGCAGCTTCTGGCCACGCACGCCAGCTACGCCAACTCTCCTAAAAAACAAAACTCAACTACGGCTGAACCATCCGATGTAACATTCAAGGAAAGATATTAACGCGAGGTTGCAAAGAAACCGCACAGTCCCTTTCGTTCTCATGGATCACGTTGCATCATACATCTTGAGACACATGAACAGCTTGCACCGGTATCATCCTGGCCGACGGCTACTACCACAGCATTACATATCGGGAGCGCGATGCGTAACACTGTCAGTGTCGGAAGGAGCATCCGGGCGGTAGCTCGTGTTGCCAACAGAATCCTGAACGCTCGGTTGGAACTGTCCTGACCTCGACTCTTGCGTCGAAGAGAAACCTTGACCTGTCTGGTTTTCCTTGGAGAACTGATCACCACCGGAAGCAGATCGACCGTAGCCTCCTTGGTCGACCGTCTCGCCAGTCTCGCGCTGGTCCGGGTCCGATGGGTTCGGATGGGCCGATGACTGGTCGGTAAAGTTGTTGTCAGAGGCAAGGCGGTCGTCACCAACGAAGAGAGGTTGCGCTCCGGCAGCGTCTGTGTTTGGCGTAGAGGAAGTGTGCAAAGAAGTACGGATCGACGCTCAGCCATGTGATTCGTGTGCATGCCTCGCGAAAGGCGGCAACGACGTATATGGTATATACTCACTGCTGCTGTTGTTTGTCTCTGTGTTGTTGTACGACATGGTTGCTATTGTGTCCGACGCTATGGTGGTGGTGAGCAAGCAATCAAGCCAGCAAGGTGGTAAGATCGAGTCAAGCACGGACGATGTCCTGCGAGCCTTGGTCCGATGCGCAATCGGAACCGGCAAGGGTGAACAGTGCGCATCCGCATAATCGGCTCTGTAGAGCGACACTGCTCACGCCGGATGGCTCTCCAAAGGCTCGAAGCAATAGCTCAACGCTGTCCAAATTGGCCGGTCTTGCTCACAGCTAGACTGTATCTTTCTCACAGCCCCATACGTCATGACGTCGCGGCGAATTGATCGCTTCCGTGACTCAGCTGTCAATCAACTCGTTTAGCTGTAAATCAATTCAATCGCGCATGTGAGCGGAGACAGCCATTTGTAACGGCATCCACGCGCCATCTATCCGATCTGCTCTGACACGCATTACTTCAAATCACATACAACTTCCGAAACCATGATTGCTTGATACGGACACGATGACATTGCGATACCAAGGGACTTGCGACTTAAATAGAATACAGATGAGAGACATGTATCAAGGCTCGGTGACTTGCTATGATAGAGACAGGCAGTGTCCGTGGGTCTGTTGCTGCGGGTGCTTTGCGGAGAGGGAGGGGCCTACGAATTTACTGCGACTTACGCCGGCTGCCGAAGATCGAGCGAAGACCATCAAGTGAGGGTCGCTTTGGGATCTTGCTTTTGGCCGGGTCCGGCTGGATCGAGTCGGAACTACTGTGCTCGGTCGCTCCGACGCGAATCTCGATTTGGGAGTTGGCATGCGGGACGTCCTTGAAAGGATCGCGGAAGCGCACCTTTGTGGGCGAAGAAGGGCTGGTTTTACTGGGTTTGAAGTTGATAGCATTGGTCGATGCGACAGAAGGAACCAGCGTCTTGGGGCAAATTTGATCCTCGGCCACAACGCCGCGGTCACAAGGAAGCATCTTGACGAGGTTCACCTCTTCACCATCGCAGGTGCCTACTTCCGCATCAATGTCCTCCGAGTCGTCTTCATGAACGGTGTCCATCGATCTACCCACGCTGGACCTACTGCGACTTGCAAGCGTGGTTGCTTTCTCGAGGACACGGTCACGTTCCTCGTACGCCGAGTCTTGCGGAGTAGCTTCGACCAAGCGGATCTGAGGGACGTCGCTTTCAGGACTATGCGGCGTACGAATCGCAACTGAGGTGTCGATCTTGGACAGCTGAGCCGAACAACGCTGCTTGGGCTGAGGAGAGTGATCTGGGCTAGCTTCAACGGTGCTCGCTCGACTGGAAGCGGACGAATCGCTGCGCTGGCGCCAATCCTGATCATCGTCAGATTCGCCGCTGGAGCTGCTCGATTTCGAATGAGAACGTCCCCTGGATGACTGAGCTGCCATTTGTGCTGCATGACGAGACTCTACCAGGGGCGGCTCGGGCAGAGCTTGCCGCAAAAGGTAGATGCATCTTTCAAAAGGTGTAAGTTGGTGCAGCCGTAGCGTGTCGATGATCTCGTCGATCACTTCGTCGTCGTCGACCACTCGGTCGATGGACGAGGTAGTGGGACTACTGGGCCCATCTGCGGAAGAGGAGAAGGAGCTGCGATGCTGTGCCAAGGTCGATCGTTCTCGACGAATCTTCATCCAGGACCGGATGACATCCGCCAACACCCGCAGGCTCGTGCTCATTGTTCCATCTGGAGGCATACGAGAAACTTCGCCATCTTGCTCCCTCGAATGCGTCTCGTAGCAGACTCCTTTGGCGCTTGGCGAGGACAAGTTGAAGGGCCATGCATACAGTGTCTCGGTCGGCATGTAGAGCAGAGTCACCGTGATGCTGCTGAGGCTTGTTTCGGTGTTTGTTGGGGAGCTGCTCGGGAACGATGTTTGTTGGTGTGTTTTTGTGATGCTCAATACTGACCATTGACTCGGTCGATAGCCCGAGACGGCGAAAGGATCCGTAGGAGCAGACATGATCGGCGGTGTTGCAAGAGGCCAGGAGAATGTTGGAGAAGAAGGACTGGTTGGTTCTAAAGATGGCTTTTTAAGAATGCTGCGAGGTGGTTGTTGAGTGCGCTCCTTGTGGGGCGAGCTTGGCAAGGTAGAGACATGAGTCGCTTGTTTTTCGAGCATGGCTGCGAGTTTCCGCTGGCCCCCCGAAGCCAGGGCAATGCGGGCTCGCTTTGTACCGTCTTCCCGATTTGATTCTTTGAGCCAAGCCTTACTCGCTTGACTCAACCCACCGTGGGTCTATTTGGATATCAGGTAGCGTGTACCTAGCAGAGGATGCCCGATGCAGCGCAAAGATCCAAGCGAGGTGATGTCTCGGGTACGATGTTGACCTGAACGCGACGCTGAGAAGTGAAGTGAATGTTGCTCGTCGCTCTGACGTGGGCGGTAACTGAAGGGAATGGAGATTCGCGCAACAAGAGAAGGGCCTGCGCTGATCAGGTCGTGGCACAGCTCTGTGGGGGCCGATTGAGATTCAAATGTGAAGAAGTGCTGATGCACGGATCGATGCTGTTCGTGATGAGCTTTTGTGATCAGAGAGGGAAGATCTAGCGGGGCTAGGGTGAATCCTAGACTCTATTTGAGGGAATGGGACGAGCATCATGCTTTAGGAAGAGAGCGAAGCGTCTTCTATGGCCAGTTGTGTCGAACGAGGACCCTCGCTCATAGAGTGCAACCCACCAAACCACACGTACTGTACCGGGCATCACACACACCGGGAGATGGGTGAAACAGAAGGAGATGCAGAGTAAGCGAGCTGAAACGTATCTCAGGGAGAACACAGCCGGGAAGCTTGAAAGGTGAGTTGACCGACACGGTACGAGAGTGGATCAGCATCATTTTCTTGACAGTTCGGCAAGAGTAAGCGCATCTGCTTCCACAAGTTCGAGTTTGTTCTGCATTGTAACTCCGACCCCGCTGCTCGTTGCTGGGACTCAGAACCAGTCTTCAACATCGAGCATTGGAAGTCAGCTTTTCCGGCGGGCGAGTCTCGGGATGTTCCGTATGTGTCTCGTTCGGAAATATGAAGCGATTTGCCGCCATTCACAAGCGATTGTAGCCGCTAGTTCGGTGCCAACTAGCATGTAGACTAAGGACTGGGCTGGGAAATTTAAAGAGCGAGATACGTACAAAGGGCAGCGGGTAACGTAACGGTGACGAGCTAATTCTCTATTTTTTCGGTTCAGGTCGCAGCAGCCTCAGCCTCAATTTGGATACCGTTTCTTCCATCTACTACGCTCACTGGACCAGCGACGCTTGAACGAGAATCGACAGTCGAATCGTCGCACGCTGACGGACATTCGAAATTGACCTCGGCGATGAGAGAATGAGCGAATGTCGAAGGATGTCACAGCACCACGTTGAGGGTCGATTGCAACTCCGATCCGGACAGATTTGTGAGTGCGACGTGGTCAAGTCGCCGCGATTTCGAACATCACGACGGACGAGCACAGCCAAGACATGCCGCCTCGGGTTGCTCGGTATTGTGCACTGTCAACAACATCAACAATGACTGTACGTGCGGCCTTCCATGCCTTGGATGATGGTCCTGATTCCGTAGCACGCAGGCATGGAGACGTTGTGTGGCTGTCCTTGCTCGGAACATGAATCCTCGGCGACTTAAGACCGCAATTTATTATAGATTGAAAAGTTTTTCTCGTCGACGATGATCCCGTCGACGTCCCGAGAAACCACATGTTTGGATTCCGCACCGCCTTGCAAACATTCTCTGAATTCAGCCTGGGCCAATTCTGATCCACGAATGGTGACGTCTCCTTATCCAGCGCCACTTGCGTACAAGGAAAGCGCGGGCGTTCACACCAGTCAACGGATCTGCCCTGCCTCTATCGCAGACGACGAGACTGCTCGTATGTTGCCGATTGGTTTCATTTCTTCGTCAGGCGTCCGCGAACGCTAGCTGTTCTACAGATGGTGGCGCTTGACATCTGCTCGCTGGCCTGATTGTGGCAACCTGAGACAAGGTTTGGCGTCGCAGGCGGTCTCGAGCGCGCAAATTAGAATTTGAACTGCCGCCTGAAGCAAAAGTTGCTAGGCTAGCATGATCGACGAGCATCGGCAACACGTATCACGGAGACCTCGTCCGAGAGCTACCGACGGCACGATGTCTCATCCCTCCCAAAGGCACATTGGTGCGGCAAGCCAAAATGTCGTGCTTGATTCGGATAACCGAGGTGTCTAAGATCGCCCGTCGCAAACACAGCGCGCCTATCGCTGTTGTGCCTTAAGCGAGGTGTCAGCGGCGGCAGCAATCTTTGACCAAGGACGCGAGTGACACTACCAGCCAGGCTGAGATAGCTCGCTCGGTCATACATCAGTGCATCATTCCGTCCCGGCATCTGGATGGCGAGGAGATCGCGACTGCGACGGTGCACTGCGGCTTGGTCGCTTCAGTCGCTCGCTGTCTTGAGTCGAAGCTAGTGATATGTCTTCAGACGTTAGGCCTCAAGGGCTTGACAATGTCAGAGCATAGCTTTCAGGGAGAGAAGTTTCGATGCTGTGCTTGTTTTCCGACGCTCCCATGTTAGGCCTCAGATTCTGTGATTGGTCGAGTCGCGCGTTCTACGATTTTACGATTTTGCAACGCGTCTTGACCAACATGCCCGACGCGTAAATGAATCCAAACGCGACTTTTGCGCTCTCGTGTAAATTGGCAAAGATGTTGGTGAAGCAGAAAGACTACACACTGCTCCTTCTAGGCGCGCGCGAGCGTGTGAAGTTCGTCGGTCGGTTGGCCAGGCAGCGAGGTGTTTTTGTCTCGTACTTGCTTCAGGCGAGAGAGTTGGTTGTGCCCAAACTGCGCAGATGCGCAAGCGAGCGTTTCCTCAGTCGAAGAATGTCGGTGCAATGTGTCTGCACGCTCATTTGTGTCCTCGGTACCCTCTCATCCTTACGAGACAACTTTGACTTGGCATTCACAACTCCACCATCCTCGTCCATCATCGTCCTCCTTTCCATCACCGCCCTACCAACTCTGATCGCACAACTCGTCTCGGCCTTGGACACCCCTTCTAGCAACGCTCAAGTAGAGTCGTCAAGTGGGCCATAGCGCCATATCTTCCCGCAGAATTTTCAGTGCCCCGGGGCAGCTCCAGTCAAGATGAGCCAGGCATACGACGACAGCACAAACCTTGATGTCCCCATCTTCCAGGACGATCTGCTTCGCGACAGGCAGCGAGTCTTTTCCGAGTTCCTCTCCAAGGACGAATACCAGGATGCGGTGCGTCGCATGCTCAGGATGGACGCTCGCCGGCTGATCATCAACATCGACGACCTGCGATCCTACAACCGCGAATTTGCTACCGGTCTCCTCAACGAGCCCAACGAGTATCTTCCTGCGTTTGATGCTGCTCTCCACATGTCGGTCGAGCTGGCGCACAATCCGCTCAAGGAGGACATCAAGGGCAAGCAATACTACATTGGCTTACGTGGAAGCTTCGGTGACCACCACGTCAACCCACGTACACTCCGCAGCGTCCACCTTGGCAAGATGATGAGTCTCGAAGGCATCGTCACCCGCTGCTCCCTCGTCCGCCCCAAGATCCTCAAATCCGTCCACTACTGCGAAAAGACACTCAAATTCCACCAGCGAGAGTACCGCGACGCTACAATGTACGGCACGCTTCCCCCATCGTCCACTGTCTACCCGACCGAAGACGAAAGCGGCAACAGACTCACCACCGAATACGGTCACAGTCTCTTCCGCGACCACCAGATGATTTCCATTCAGGAGATGCCTGAACGCGCCCCTCCAGGTCAACTACCTAGAAGTATCGACGTCGTCATGGACGATGACATGGTCGACCGATGCAAACCAGGCGACCGCATCCAGCTTGTAGGCATGTACAGATCGCTTGGCAACCGCGTCGGGCAGAGCTCATCCTCAACCTTCCGCACGCTCATGATCGGCAACAACCTCAACCTCCTCTCGTCCAAAGCCGGCGGAGGCATCGCTCAAGCGCACATCACCGACACAGACATCCGCAACATCAACAAGATCGCAAAGCGCAAGAACGTATTCAACCTGCTTTCGCAGTCCTTGGCGCCATCCATCTACGGTCACGAGTACATCAAAAAGGCAGTTCTGCTGTTGCTGCTCGGAGGAGAGGAGAAAAACCTCCCGAACGGCACCCACATTCGTGGAGACATCAACATTCTCATGGTCGGCGATCCTTCCACGGCCAAATCGCAGATGCTGCGCTTCGTGCTCAACACGGCACCGCTTGCCATTGCGACCACGGGTCGTGGCTCGAGCGGTGTCGGTCTCACAGCTGCCGTCACGACAGACAAGGAGACCGGTGAACGACGTCTCGAGGCAGGTGCCATGGTGCTCGCTGACCGGGGTGTCATCTGCATCGACGAATTCGACAAGATGAGCGACGTCGACCGCGTTGCGATCCACGAAGTCATGGAGCAGCAGACCGTCACCATCGCCAAAGCTGGTATCCACACCAGTCTCAACGCTCGATGCTCGGTCGTGGCTGCAGCCAACCCAATCTACGGCCAGTACGATGTTCACAAGGACCCGCACAAGAACATTGCGCTGCCCGATTCGCTCCTCTCTCGTTTCGATTTGCTCTTTGTCGTCACGGACGATGTCGACGAGCAACGCGACCGAATGATCTCGGAACACGTCCTGCGCATGCACAGATATCTTCAACCCGGGCTGGAAGAGGGTACCCCCGCTGTGGACAATCTCGATCAGGCGCTCGACGTCGGTGCGCCCGAAGGAACCGATGCCGATGGTGCAGCCATGCTAGGCGACACCTCGCCTTTCGAAAAGTACAACCCTCTGCTACACTCTGGCGTCACAGGCACTGGTCGTGGAAGCGACAAGAAGGAGGTGCTTTCGATCGCCTTCATCAAGAAGTACATCCAGTACGCCAAGTCCCGCATCCACCCTGTCTTGACCAAGGGCGCCGCAGAGTGGATCGTCAACGTCTACTCGAACCTGCGTAACGATGAGCTGTCAGGCAACCAGAAGCGCACCTCGCCCCTGACCGCACGTACGCTCGAGACGCTGATTCGTCTGGCGACGGCACATGCCAAGAGCCGACTGAGCAGCAAGGTGGAGGAACGCGACGCCGAAGCTGCCGAGGAGATTCTGCGTTTCGCACTGTTCAAGGAGGTGCTCGGTGGGCGACGGGGCATCAACAAGAGACGCCGAACCGGCAACAGCCCCATGAGCGACGACGAGCAGAACGACGACGATGACGACGACGATGACAGCGGGGACGAGGTCGCTCCGACAGACGCCAATGCAACGTATCGCAGCAGTCAGTCTGGACGTGGAGGACGCGGCGGTCGTCGGGCTGGACAGCGCTACGGTGAAGGCGAACACAGCAGCGACGATGATGACGACGAGGGTCAAAACGGCGTGCTTTCGTCGCAACGCTCGGCGCGATCCAACGGTGCGTACGCGACACGCGCTGCTGCATCGACACGCTCCAAGCCCAAACCGGCCATGATCGGACCAGGAGGCATGGACGAAGAGGCCTTCGACGACGAGGACGCACTGGAAGCCATGCGCTCCCTCGATGTGGAGGTGTTGATCCCTTCTCAGCCTGTCACAGCGAGCTCGTCAAGAGCCATCTCTGCGCAGAGGACCGAAGCCTTCAAGGAAGCACTCTCCGACCTGCTGTTTGCCTCCGACGGTCGATTAGCCGAGATGGACGCCATCCCTCTGGACGAGCTGCTGCCCGTGATGAACGAAGGCCGGCGTACCGAGGAGCTGTTCGACAGCAACGAAGCGCGCCAGGTGCTCGAACAGATGCACAGGGAGAACAGCATCATGTTCAGCGAGGACATGGTGTTCAAGCTTTGATTTTGCGCTATCGTATACCCTGCACGCTTGCTTGGCTCTTTTGTGGCAACATCCGTTCTCACGTCCGCTGTTATTGTAGTTACCCTGTTGTTGTCTTTGTCACGCTGTCCTTTATCAGATCTAGTCTTGAGAATTCGAAACGCACGTTCATTCTTGAACGACAATTGTGTGAGTCGCCTTAAAACTTTTTACAAGTGTCTGCCGATATGGACATGGGTGAACTTGCACCACTCTTAGCGTTGCAGAACGAGTTGGCGGAGAAAAGGCGCGTCGGAGGCTGAAAACAAGTAACAAAGGCCAAAGTGCGGGGAGCTGAGAATCGCTGCGACTGCTTGCTGCACCCTGACGCTTTCAGAGAATTGACTCCACTCCACAGCCGCGGACCCTGATTCGCGTGCCATCGCACCACCACATCCCGCATCGACGCCAGCATTCTCCCATCCCGCTGGCCATCAGTCTGACCTTTTCCAGGCTACATTCAAAGCTCATCAGGAGACTAGATCGGATAAGGAACGGCGCCTGTCTCGTGTGGACGTCTGCCACGCGTCCATCATGACAATGGCATTTCCAGCCCTTCATGGAGGGTCCTCTTCATCGCACCAGACAACGGCCAAGCTGGAACTCGACAACCCCGAGAAAGCTATCACACAGCTCAAAGCCATTCGAAACTCAGTCATTGGATCCAGAACCAAGAAATCCAATCTGGTCAACACTGGCATCATCGAGCAACTCGTCCAGCTGCTTCGCATGGATCTCAACTCGACTGCACACGCGTCCGATCTCGTCAGCCTCTCCGCTACCATCGTTGCGTCGCTCGCCAACACTCCGGCCCAGTCCACTCTACTTCAACTCATGCGATCCGGCACCCACGATGCTCTGCTCTGCTGCCTTCGAAACTTGAGCCACGAACTTAACCGATCCAAGCGTCACGTGCTGGATCAGCAAGAGACTGGCCTCGATGCTCTCAGGCTCCTCGAGTCCATTCTGAGGGCCCTTCGCTCGATCCTGCTGTCAGTAGCTAATCAGCTCGCAGCGAGCCCAAGATGGGGCATCGGCTCGAGTTTTGGTACCAAAGCCGCATCCTCCGGCGTCGCTATCGCTCGCAACGGCTCGAATGCCGCTGCATCCAAGATCTTCGGCAAGAGCAGTCGCGATTCTATCCCCGCCAAGTCGGCGACCATTCCAGATATCCTTATGAACAGCGCAAGCCATGACAATCTGAGGGCAAAGGTCAAAGAGCAAAGCGTCGAAACCGAGGCGGATGAGCAGCGCGAGCTACGCCGTCTCTCGAGACTGTTCCTCGACCAAATCTATGACCCGTCCAACTTGCCATATCTGCTAGGTCCGCTCTTCATGTGCGCCGTGCCTGTGCAGCAGGCATCTGCAGCGCTGTCGGCTTCTCCGCGACCTGGCAAGGCGTCCTTGCCGACTCAAGCAGCGAGCTCTTCAACAAGCACGACGGCCAGTGCCAGCTCTCCACGCATCTCGGACTACCACCTGCACACACCGGCATCGAATTCCGCCGCAACGACTCGAGCGATGCTGGACGTCGAGTCTCTGCCGATGACAGTAAAGACTCGGATCCTGAGCGTGATCGAGATGGTCTGCGCCATCCTTTCAGCGACCCTCTTCATCCCTGGTGCAAGCTCCGAATCGTTCGGCAAAGCAGTGAGCTCGATCTCAGAGCAGATCTCGCGTCGACGAGAGAGGATTCTCTCCTTTACCGAATTCGATAGCCCTTTCGTGCCAGGTTCCATCGCCGAAACGACATCCCGTGGTCGCTCAGAGGCGGTTCCGGTCAGCCGAGTCGCTCCTGAGCTGCAAGCTGAGGTCATCCGCAAAGGCTCACGATCCCGATCGCGCATGAAGGACGCAGATGGTGTCGACACGTTTGGCGCACTTCCGCTGCCACCGTGGCATGAAGATATCACAGACGCACTACGAGCCCAGCCTGATCTTGTCCCCTCTGGTCCTGCTTCTGTGCTCACCGTGCTGCTCGCGGCTGCCGAGTGCGGGTTTGCCAAAGCGCAGGAGGCAGCGCTCTACTGCCTCGCCGAGATCACGCGCGATGAACCGGAAGCATCGCTGCGGCTCTTCCACTGCACAGCGCCGTCCGGCATGTTCCCGACCTCCGTCTTGCTTGGTCTTCGTCAGACCAGCAGCGCCAACGTCCGACTCGCCGCATTTGGATGCCTCGCCAACATCATCAAGGTCCACCCTTTTACCGCCAAGACGAACCAGTGCGTGCTCGAAGTGCTGATGGAGCTGCTTGATTACACCCCCGCTGGAATGCCGACGACAGCGTCGAATGTTCCAGCGTCGCAACTTCAGGGATCGAGTCAGGTCGAGATACAGATCCAAGCAGCGTTCGCTATCGCTCGGCTCGTTGCCGACAACGTCACGTTGCAGACGTTGGCCACGGAAAGCTACCATGCGCTGCAAAAGCTCGCCTCGCTCCTCGACAAAGCGTGTACACGCAGTCAACCTGCTAGCAGCGCGAAGGTGGAACGTGCGAACGCCGCAACGACCATCCTCGGAAACATTGCGGTCAGCACGCCTCGCAACGATGCCAGCACGATCGGCGTGGCTCCGCCCACCATCGACGAATCCGCCATCCGACTCCGCGAAGCCTGCTTGACCGCACTAGCAGCGCTCACCTTCCAGCACGACGAACCACGTCGCAAGCTGATCGACACCGTCCAACCACCCGTGCTGGCTCTGGTGGTATCGAGTATCAGCTTCCCTGCTCTAGGTGTCAGGATCGCTGCTTGTCGGTTGAGCCGAGCACTGTCTCGCAGCCTTTCCATCTTGCGCACGTCCATCGTGGACGCTGGAGTTGCGCCCAAGCTGGTTGCCCTGCTTCAGGATCCTGCGGAGGAAGAGGTGGTCAAGGTGGAGGTGGCCGCTACGATCTGCAATCTCGTGTTGGATTTCAGTCCGATGAAGAAGGTGATCCAGGAGCTGGGTGGAGTTGACACGCTGGTGGAGCTCGCACACGGAGGCGGTCTCAAGCATGTTGATGAGGACACAGGATATACGTTACAAGCAGCCGCTACGGTACCGGGTAGCGCACCGGCCGTTTTGGGAAAAGTTGGCGATCCTCACGTTGGCTTGTCTGGATCTCAGCAGCTTCGGTACCACGCACTGTGGGCGCTCAAGAACTTCCTATCGCATTCCGACACGGCTCTCAAGGTGGATTTGATGGCGAAGCTAGATTTCGACTTTATCGCGACGCTCTGCGAGTCTCTCACAGTCGAATCGGCGCTCAAGGAACAAGCGTTGAACATCATCCGCAACGCAGCAGCGACCAAGGAATCCGACGTGTCCTTCATGGTGGATGGCATGGGAGGTGGCGCGCGACTCATGTCGATCTTGGAAAAGTGTATCTGGGGCGGTCGATCGGCAGGAGAGCCGGGAGCGGCGGTGATCGAGCAAGCCGCTTTCGTCCTAGTCAATGTGGCGACGGGAACGGATGAACACAGACAGCTGATCCTGCGATCCCCGAACATCATGGATGCGTTGGGATTCTTCTGCAACCACCCGTGGAAGGATGTCAGGGTTGCAGCGGCGAGGTGCATCGGAAATCTATTGACGAGGAGCAAATCGAGTTCGTCGACGACAACGACGGATTCGCAGAGCGAGGTGGTGAGTGGAGACGTGTTTCCGGATCTGCACTCGGAGGCAAAGGCGAGGTTGACAAGGTTCGGATTGGATGTCAAAGTGCGAGAGATGGCTCAGAACGATGTGGAACTGGATGTGAGGGAGAGGGCAAAGTATGCTCTCAACAAGCTGGGTACGGATGCCAAGTGATGGCTCTCTTCTGCAACCTCTTTCCCCAAGAATGGAGGTTTGTCGCCTCTACAGCTGTATCTGGCACAGCCCTTCGGACAAACATGTGAAAGTGTTGAACAGAAAACGATGTATTGCAAATTCATCACGCATCTTCCCGCATGTATTACTTCTTATCCTTGCCCTCCTCCTTCGGCTTAGGAGGGGTCAACTTGAACGCCTTTGGTTTGTAGCTCTCACCCTCACCGACCTGTTCCCACGGCGAGTTGGCCTCGAAGTTCCTGAACGCCTGGGTCAACTGAAGGGGTTCGCTGACGACCCTCTTCTTCTCCTCGTCGTACCTCACCTCGGTATAACCTGTGAGCGGGAAGTCCTTCCTGAGCGGGTGACCTTCGAAGCCGTAATCGGTGAGGATCCTCCTGAGATCAGGGTGACCGATGAAGAAGACACCGTACATGTCCCAGATCTCGCGTTCGTACCAGTCGGCGCTGCGGAAGATGCCGGTGGCGGAGGGAACGGGGTGGACCTCGTCGGCGTAGGTCTTGACTCGGATGCGTGCGTTATACTGGACGGAGAGGAGGTGGTAGACGACTTCGAAGCGTTGGGAGCGCGTGGGGTAGTCGGCGCCGGAGATGTCCATGCAGGCACGGAACTGGGTCTGAGTGTGATCGCGGAGGAAGGTGAGGGTGGGGATGACGGCGTCCGGTGCAACGTACAGGGTGAGCTCGTCCTTGACGACGCTGAATTGCTGGATGAATCGAGGCAGACCTGCGAGACGTGATGGGACGGCGGAGGCACAACGGGTGAATTTGTATCGGTAGATGTCAAGCATCAATGAGAAACCAAGAGCGTCAGTATCGATCAGTCATAATCAGGTCTTGCTCCTAATCGAAACGTACAAGAAGTGATGTAGCTGCCAAAGTCGTGCAGCGGACCAGCAACCTCGGTGTACTTGTCTACCGGATTCGAGCCAGCCGACTCGAAGAAGGGGCTGACAGAGTTGACGCGATCACCCTTTCCATCTCCCTGAATCGTAGGACGAGCAGACGACCTGGAGATCGAAGAAGAGAACGCGCGGACGCTGACAGGAGCCGCTGCGGGGATCCTCAAGCTGGACGAAGTGGCGTTCCTTGCCGAGACGGCTCGGAATAGTGTGCTGGATGCGAGCGAACGGGCCGACATGATTGCGAAGGAGTCCAACTCTCTTGATCGTAGGAAAGAGGTGTCAATCGGCGGATGGTGAGGAGGTGGTGCCAACGAAGGTTTGATGGTATCGACGATGTGAGAATCGAGATAGGTGGAGAAGGATTGGCGGATCTGAGGATTTCTGTGGATGACAAATTGGCTTGGGTTGAGCGGTGTGCTGCTGCTGTACTCTTTCTGTTGCTCTGCAGCGCGATCGCAGCCTGAGCGTGCCAATATCGGTTCCGAAAACTAATCGCGAATTCGTCACGGCCGGAAGGAATCGGTCTAACATTTGAACTTTTTCGGATCACGGATTCTAGACACGATTGTTTCCTGGAATGTTTTGTGATACCTCATGCATCTTCTTGCCAAGTACACTCCAGCGACTCTGCAACAACCTCAGCCTGACGTCCAGAACAAAGACGACCATCTCGTTGCATATCAGGTCCCAGGAACGACCCCCTACTGAGCGCAATTGGAGCGCAGAAAGACATTACGCCATGCCCAGAGCGCGAGGCGGACGAACATCCAACGGCTCGACCACATCCAACGAGCCTGACTCAATAGCATCAACATCAGCTGCCGCCGACACAGACGCAATATCCACAAACGGCCACAATGATGCCTCAGCTCAGCTCGCACCGATCGCTAGCTCGTCCAAAGACCCGTTCACCTACCACTCGGTCGAACTAGCATCCACCGATGCACTCCCCTACTTCGATCGAGACCTCGAACTTCAGCCCGGCCTTCGATCCCGCGTAGATGCACTGATAGCAGAAGAGCAAGCCTCCCTCCCACCCATCGACCCATCCACATCATCACGACTCCCACCAGCATACGAGCCCTTCAGCACGCGGCCCGATCTCCGCGCCGAGCTGGACCGCATCGGTTCCGGTCAACCTTCCACGCATACCCTCGATACCCAACGCTACACCCTCCCCTCCCCGTCCTCTGGTGAAACCGCATCGCTCTCAGAATGGCAGTCCGCGGTCGACTCCGCGCACGCTCAATTGGCGCACATGGACGTCCGGTTGAAAAACATTGAACTACTCAAAAAGTACGGTAGCAACTCTTGGAGGCTCTCGAACTTCCAACAGGAGCAAGAGATCCGGTTGATCTCGGAGCAGCTGGATGCAGTCAAGGGCGAGACGAACGAGGTAAACAGGTTGAGGCAGAAGGATCAGCTCGAGGCGGGCGCCAAGCTGACGACGTTGGAGAAGAGGTGGACCGAGTTGATCTCGAGAGGCTTGCAGTTGGAGGTGGCGAATGTCACGACGAGGGAAGTGGTGGAGGTGTTGAAGAGTAAGAAGCGGAGGCTGGAGGAGGAGTTGCGTCGATTGGAGTGAGATTGACGGTTCGGAGGGTCTCGGTGGGAGGCTCTAGTTCTTTGGCTTTTTAAGATTGTTGGTGTATCTTGAGAGGTTGCACCACACGCTCCTGCATTCATTTGTATTTGTATCACGTACTGTGCACATTCTGTTCGTCACAGCAAGCTTTCCATTGAGATGACCTCTAACAGTGTCGACACTCGTCTCAGCGTCTAGAGCAGCACGAAACATCGTAGAAGCCGATCTTGGGCAAGTTGAGTCGCTACACCGCCGAGCATATTTTCTCCGCGTTCCGAGAAAGCGAAAAATGAAGCCGCACGAAGTGTGCAAGCTCTCCTCGACGAATGTCGCTCTCGACCTCTCCACCAAAACTTTCTTCTTCCTTGCAAAACTTCGGCATCAGTGCTCACAGGACATCATGGCGTCCTTGAACACAGCACAGGAAGCCGAAACCAGCTCGGATCGTTCTTCGGAAGCTTCGACGAGCTACAAAAGCAACCTTCCGGACAAAAAGACCTTCATCGCAACGCTTTCAGGCGGTGCTTTCGTCTTCGGTCTAACGGGCGCGACAATCTATGGACTTCGAAAGGCGAAGTTGCAAGCGCTGAAAGAAGCACAGGAGCTCGCAGAGGCCGCTAAAGCTGGCGCAACGTCGGGCGGCAACCCAAGTGCTATCGTGATGGGGTCTAGATCTGCGGCTCCTTCGGCGTTGTCACGACCTATGGCACGAAATGTCGGGCAAGCTGCGCCAGTCTCAGTAGAGGAGCAAGTGCCGGGATCTACAAGCGCTTTGGCGCTCTTTAAGCAAATGAACGCAGCCATCATGAATCCGGCAAAGAGGGCAAATCGGACGGTAGCGCCAACTTCGGTGTTCGATGATGAAACAGGGGCGCTGCCTAGCGTACTACGGAAACGAAAACCACAGTCAAACACTTCTGCACCAGCTCCAAGTAATCGCCCTCATGCGTCAAATGTCGGCTCAACTGCAGCGACCTCTACTTCAGCCACAGCAACAGCCACATTACCCTCGTCTGCCGATCCCAAGATCGACTACAGCGAGATGGACTCGACGCTCGATTTTCTCGGACTCTCCACCCCTGTCCCGGCAGAAGAGCAACGCAGATTGCACGAGCTCGAGCAGACCGCTGCCGCCGACTCAAAACCACGAGGATTCTTCGACTCTCCCGTCGGCCTGTCCCTCAAAGCGTTCCTGATCGCCACCTCGATCGTGACCTTTTCGACGCTTGCCACGGTCGAGCTAACAAAATGGACGTTGGGAGTGGAGACGATGGACGAATTTGTAGTAGCGATGACCAAGATCATCCCGAGCAGGACTCGCGGTGAAGAGAGTCTGCAGGGTGCTGCTCCGCACATGAGGGTTGTACGCGATCAAACCGATCTTCCTACTACCACCGCAACCGCATCAGCCACACCACCGAAATCCGTCGATCAAGCACTGACCGACCTCAGCAACGCCTCCAGCTTCGAAGAGTGGATCTCGACGCTCAAAACTCAACTCGACACGGAACGCGATTTCGAAGTCTCCCGTCGCTTCTCCACCCTCCCTAACACCAATTCGAACGATTCCATCTCGACCTCTTCCAAGCCTTACACCATCCACTCTCCTCTAGAAGATCTCGAGAGCAACCACGACGACAACGATGATTCGACCCTCCGACGGATGCTCTCCATCTCTCCAGTATTGCCGTCTACAGCGTTCGGATTGGGTCTCGTATCGGGCGTGTTGACGTTCGGTCGCAAAGCAGGGTTGGTCTTTATGGCGGAAAACGCACATCGATTGCCGGACACGGTGCAGGGATGGTATTTTTACTCAAAGACGAAGAACTACAAGGTGCTGTTGGGTGCGGCAAAGGGGGGCTTGAAGCAGGGCGCGAGGCTGGGTGTTTGGACCACTGGATTTTGTTTTGCTGAACGTATGGCGGAGCTCACGCGGGTGGCGGTGCAGAGGCAGTTTACGGGCGGGAAGAGTGACGGGGTGAAGGTGGTGGGGCATTGGACGGACGGTGCTTTGGCCGGCGTGGCGACGGCAGGGGCGGCGACAGCGTTGTACAGGTTGCCCAGGGCGAGCGCGGTGAGGGTGTTCCAATTGGGGCTGTTGGCGGGGGCGAGTACGGGTGGAATCAGGGATCTGCAGGAGAGGCTGGTGCATCGGGAAATCGGTGGTGTTGCTAGTCAAACGTAGCGCGCATGCCAATTCAATTGGCAAATCACTTGCACATCGAGCACCAGGGTCTGACCTACGAACTAGGTCGGAGGCTGAACCTGTCGCTGCTCGGAGGTGAACTGGGGCGTCTTGCCAGAGTGAGCGTATTGGTCGGCCGCGCTGTTGGGCACGAAGGACTCGGTGAGCTTTTCTTGCCTCTGCTTCTTTTTCAGCTCGGTGTCGATACCGTAGCGCTCGTCTCTTTGCTTGATCATGTCGTCGGGAGCTCCGCCATACTTTGGATCGGTCGGCATCATGAGACGAGGTGGCCCGAGCGGAACGTCCGACGAGGGCGGGTGCCAGAGATGACTGATTGGACAGGGCGTGGGACCGACAAGCGAGGAAGATTCGATCAGCAGGTAAAAGGTGAAACACATATCAGCCATCGTTCCACGTTTGACCGGTGCATAATTCTTGCTCCGACGATTCTTGTCGGTGCTGAAAGGATGCTCACATTGCTTTCCCATATAGCTTCTTGACTTTAGCCAGCGCGGCCATTTCGGCAGCGTCGGGTACCGCACCACCCGTCGCACCTGGACCAGCAACTGACTTGAGGGCATCCTCTGCGCTCTTGAGTGCTCCAGCTGCGGCGTCGGCAACGGCACCGACTCGGAGACCGATAAGCACCAACGATCCGCTCATGACTTCGTAGACGTGAGAATGCCAGTACTTTTTCTCGTCTTCGGGGAGCTGCAAGAACTTGTGTTCGGGAATCATGTATTCAACTCCGATGAGTTTGGCATCCGGATCGTCGGATTCGTAGATGAGACACTGGAAATGGTCACCGGTGGCACTGCATGAGCAGTAGTGCACGGACGAGACAACTTCGCCTCGCTCATCGGCGACAACGTGGTAGGCATGGAGTGCTTGATGGATCTTGTCGACCGGTGCGAATCTGTTGACCATGTCGTCGAGGATGAAGTGAGATCGGGAAATGAGAGATGGAGTAGGTGGTGCAAGGTCGCTCTGGGGCTTGAATGGACGGTATCAGTCTGAGGCTCGCACCGTACGCAACGATCCAATACTTTGTAAAGCACACGTCTCAGTCAGCACAACCGTGACCGTGATCAAAAGTCGCTTGGACGATGCGGTCATGGCGTAGGTTAGCCAAACAAAAGAGCAAGCATGATGTGTAATTTTCTCTTGGGCGCCTGTCACAACTCACGTTCATGCATCGGTCAATTTCGCGATTCCTTGAGGTTGAGTCGCGTTTAACCTCGGTGAGAATGCATCAGCTGCTCACGAGTTCAAGAAAACACTGAGTCGAGATTGGGCTTGCGAGCGACACTACAGCATTGGCGCTGCAGCTGCTGTATATGCGACTCTGAAGGTGGTGTCCATCTCAATCTTGGTCGAGCTGAACGTGCTTCCTTGCGACGAGATTTTGATGCCTCTTGCCGCGATTCCGGAATGAGTGGTAGGTCGAGAATCACGATGTTGCGATTGCGGTATCTGCAGGGTCGAATCCAACCTGCATGATGAGCCGAATTGAGACCGAGATTGTCGGAGTGCCTGTTGGTGTCGAACGCGATCTCGGACGCTGCCGAACCGAACGCCAGGCGCTGCGTGATGGGAGATGAGGAGCGCGGGGCAGCTCAGCTATACAGTGTACTACAGTACACTGAGAATCGCCCAAGTCGCCGAAGATGAGACACAGACGTCGGCACAGCCTTGCTTTCACAACTCTCGAACAGACTGGATGCAAGCAAAAGCTGCGACGCATGGCATCTCGATTCTATCGGTAGATCCACTGCACCACAAATCACATCTGGAATCTGCAACTCCGACGAGAATCGGTATCAGACACAGTTTCGAGGAGAGGAGAGAGGTAAGATGTCAATATTTCTAATATTTAAAATCACGAAATCGAGATATGCTGCTATACTTGAAAGCTGGCCACAGTGCAGCTGTGTACAGTTAACGATGAGCGGGGCCTGGATTTCCAACGCAGGATCGGCTGCTTGCACCGTGGCCAGGCCACGCCCAAGCTAAATAAGCGAAGCCAAAGCCGTCGCTTTATCCGCCTCTCTCATTTTCGCGGTGCTGCATGCTTTGCCGTTGAAGCAAGGCAGAAGGCGCCTCTGTCGAATCCGAATTGGCGGAAAGGGCTTGCTTTCTCGTGGTTTCGTTTCCCTGCATCGAATCGAATGAACGGCACTTTCGGATTGCAGCCGCGTCCTGCCGGTTCGTTCCTTCTCCGCAAATACCTCAACCTGTGCCCGTCTGCGACGTTCGACTTTCTCTGCACGAGGTCACCCTCACCACCATCTCTTCAACTCGCTCACCGTTCACTATATCTTATCAATCGCTGTGACGTTTCTCCACCCTTCCGCCAGCGACTGCCTCTGATGCTGCCGTCACGCCCATAGCTCACCTTCATCGGGCCAACAACTGCCATCCTCTCCTCAATCTCACCCGAGTCTCGCACGCCATGTCCAGTCGACCCCTTTCGCCGCCGCCGCATCGTCGTGGCTACTACGAACCCCCGCCATATGCTCGTTCCCGCCAAGATTCGTACCACGACCAACGTCGCGCATCCTCTCATCATCATGCTGCCGTCTCCGAATGCGCTTCCTCCTCAAGCCGCGCAGACATGATTCCTCCCGCATCGGCTTCTGCTTTTGCCGCTGCTTCTTATCATCAGCAGCACGCTTCCGCATCCAACACATTGCCGCCATCAATACAGCGACCCATGCACCAGCTCGTACCTGAACAGCAGCTCCAACTCGCCAACATTCAACGCTTCACCCCTTCCTGCTCGCGATGTCGTCAGAAGAAGCTCAAATGTGACACCAACCTCCCCTGCAATCAGTGCATAGCAAAAGGCGTACACAACGACTGCCGCAAGGACTCCAGAGTCCCACGAGGCAGGAAGCGTCCTAAGCCCACCCCCACCTCCGCCTCCTTCGACAGACCAGAAGATGAAGTCGCTTCGCTTCGCAAACGCGTCAAGCAGCTCGAACAGATGATCGCCTCCAACACCGCGCCGAGCGCAGCTTCCGAACCTCGCTCGCCTTGCGCCAGTAGCCAACGACCGTCCAACAAGCAAGCTCTGTCGTCACACAAGCTCGGCACCAGCTCGCGCGGATCTCAGACCTCCGTTCCCTCCGAGATCGGCTACTCCAATTCACGCGAACGCCGCAGCCTCGCTTCTCCCTCCTTGGACTCCGAAGAAGAAGAGGTAGCTGAGATGGAGACCTCCTTGACTACGCTCGAGAAACTCGCCGCCTCGGATCCCCGCGTCAGCGAACCAGGCCACGGAAGAGCAATGCACAAGCACATCAACAGCATGTCCTCCAGCCGCCTTCCTCGTAGGGTCTCCAGCTCCTACTTTGCTGCTCCCGCCGCATTCAATGAGCGCATCGAGATGATCATGCTCGCCAAGCGTCTTTTGCCCCCAAAGAAGCTCGTCGACGCCCTCATCGACACCTTCAACCTCCGTTGTCACAATCTCGTCGGTCGAATCATCCACATGCCCTCCTTCCAGAAGGCCGTCGACTTTTTCACTCATGCCAGCGTTGAAGAGATCCTAACCTGTCCCCACGACATGAACGATCTCTGTCTCTACTTGATGGTTCTACGTCTTGGCTTACGCTTCTATCCTTGGAAAGGCGGCATGTTTATCGACGACACCACGCCAGAGTTCATTGCGATCAACGCTCTCAAGAACCGTGGAGACGATATCTCTCTGCAATGGCTCAACTTGGCCAAGCGAGGCTTGGCTCTCGACCGCAGTTTCAGTCTCAACTCTGTCCAGGCAATCCAGACGGCCATCCTCATGATTCTAGATGGACGTGATTCTCCCGCCTACCTCCGCATGCTCTTGCGCATCTCCATCCAGACCGCCCTCGACATGGGCCTGCATCGTCTTGGCAACGCCATGCCCTCTTCCAAGAGCCCCGAGGACGACATTGTCAATATCGAGTCCGGTGTGCGAGTCTGGTGGTATCTCGTCGTCAAAGATTGGTGCTCGGCACAGCGCGAAGGTGCCTACACCATACACCCATCCCAAATGACTACCCGTAAGCCTCTACACACCACAGATGCACGTCTCTCCGACGGCCTCACCGATGAGATCTCGCTCGACCACTACTGCGAGTCCAGCTATACGCTCTGCCAGATTGAGCTCGCCAACATTATTCGAGAAAGCATCGATTTGCGCAACGAACAGAGCATTCTTGGCGGCGCCTACGATGTCATATCGCCCAATAACAAAAAGTTGCTCCACGTCAAGCTCGAAACTTTCCTCAACGAACTGCCGCCTTTCTACCGACTTCACAGTACCGAGATGCGTCCTGGTGTTTTGGCGGTGCAGAGATGCCTCTTGCACCAACAAACCTTCGATGTACTGCTCAAGCTCAACCGTAAAAGCCTGTCCTCCTACAGCGAGCGTGCCACTTGTGTCATGCTCGCCGAGCAGATCGTCTCGACTCAGAAGCTGCTTCGTAGCGTCTGTCCCGTCATTGATGGGTTCTGGGTCAACTTCTTGCATCTTTTCGGTGCCACCTTGACGCTCACTATATCGCTGCTGCTCGACGACGACATGTCGGAAGAGGTCAGGGATCGACGACGCGACAGAGTCCACACCGCGCTTGCCACTATGCGAGAAACACCTGGATCCGACCGCGGCAGTCGTATCATCGAAACCTTGCTGGAGGAGGAGCAGAAGCATTGGGCGGCGCTTGAAGATGGGTCAGGTCGTCGTCCACTCGATTTAGCTGGATTGACCGAGCGGATCGTAGCTCAGGCTTCGGAGCTGGCCGAGACACCTGCTCGGATCGACAGCACTGCCTCGTCCATGCCAGGTTCCAGCTTCAGTCACACCACTGCACAAAGCATGTCTCGTGCCGGAGGTGTGGGGGCCTTGACCTGGGACACGACACCGGACGAATCGGTCGTCCCGGCGTTTGCCTCCTCATGGGGCGTCGATATCACCGATCCTACGGGTCTCCTGAGTGTGTTGATGCCGCGAACTCCTGACGACGGACACGCGAACGGACTCTATCCGGACGAACCGTACGTGTATCAACGACACAATGCTCGACCGTATGAACACAGCCTTAGACCCTGGCAAGAGCCTAGCCAGGGAGTGGCCTCTGGTCATCTCTCTGCCGCCGATGGCAGCGAGAACAATCTGTGGGAGTGGATGTTCTCGCAGGCAGCGCTGCTGCTTGGACCCGAACCACCGGTCGAGGGTGATCCACAAAACCCGGCTGCAAACTCACACCCGGCGGTTGCTGCGACTTCTGCCCGGACGCCACAGAATGGCGCCCACGTTGCACACTCTTCGCCAGCAGGTGTGCGGAGTGAGGAATCACATCGTCAACAAAGCGACGTCTCGAGTGGAGCGAGCGCATACCCTGGCAGGCACAGTGGACATTCCCCGTACTCGCAAGCACCAAACAGCAGCATGTATACTCGCTCGCCACGTGCCTCGGCCACCACGGCGCCCTCCGCGCTGTCCCCGCTCTCGACTCATCAAGCATCCTCATCTACGCTCTACCACTCTTCGCTTTCCCCCGATCGTGCTGCCAAAGCAACAGCGGACGGCGTCTACGGTCATCCTTCGCCGAGTCGAAGATGGTCTGAGCAACGACACAGGTTTTGACCCACAAGTCGTACCCTGTCCTTCACTGCTACATTTTTCCATTCCGCATACATAGATGGATGAGGTGATCTGTATCAGTATTAGCAGCCCTCACTTTTTGCAATGTCTATTCAGTTTCGGATTCAAAATGCATGGTCGCCCCGATGAAACCACTCTCGGACCTCCCGTACTACTCAGAGACAGAGACACATTCGACCAGCTCTCACGCACCCCATCCCGCTACTGAGTTCAAGAGTTGTGAATTTTTCCACCGTACCCATCACGCAGCTCACCTATTGCCCGCACCACTCTTGGTAATCGCCACAGCAGCCAACACGGCGACACCCAGGAACCCGATCGCCGCAGGCAACGCCAAATCCTTCTGCAGCACACCGAACAACAGCTCCTCCTCCTTACCGCTCGACTTCTTCACTTTGCTCACCTCTTTCTCTTCCACGTGTTCCTTCTCCTCTTCTTCGGCTACACTCTGCAGTTGCGCTTCTGCGTTTTCCCTCGCCTGCTGACGTTTCCGTGCGGCCAGACCGGAGGCGGTGGTAGACGTGCGCGCAGCTGCATCCTCCCACCCACGCCCGCCTTGCAAGAGCAGCACGACGCGGTCCCTGCCTTGCTTGCGTGCGACCTTGACGCTGTCCTGCACATCGCCGTCGGCGGTGATCAGCACAACGTCGTCTTCGTCATCCGTGTACGCCAGTTGGAAGTCGTTCGGATCAGGCACCTCAGCTGCACCGGGCGTAGACGGCTGCGCATCGCCGTTCGCTTCCCCGAGATCGTATGCGGGGGCACTGGAGGCGGAAACGGGATCGAAGAATGGATCGCCACCGAGTTTGATGCAGACAATCTCTCGGATGGTCTCGTAGCTGTCGTATCGCGCCTGGAATCGATGTGTCCTGCCAGACGGCGTAACGAACTTGAACAGATACGTACCGTCGTCCGCCTCCACAGCAGCTGATGAGGGAACACCAACAGCACTTGCTCCATCATCGCCGTTGACCTGGTGGCCGACAGCGCTCGCCGAATCGTTGGGATGCAGATCCGATGAGAGATCGGCAACGCCACCACCGACCTTGCTTGGCGTAGGCGGTTCAAACTGGCTTTCGGATTGACGCATGCTTCCGGAGACGATCGACTCGTCATCGCCGGCGATCGAGTTGGTCTGACCGAACGAGTTCCAGAATCGGTTCCACATGGGACCACCAGCGGCACCGTCGGCACCACCCTGTTCCTCGTTCATGCTGTTGATCTGTTCCAGCGTGGCGTAGGTGAGCTTGAGGACGTCGACGACACCGACGAGACGGCTGTCTACATCGACGACGGGCAAATTGAGGTATCTGCCGTCGTGCATCTTTCGAAGCGCCTCTTGAATAGTGAGCGAGGGAGGGGCAGTGTCGGGGTGCGGTGTCATGACACGAACGACGGAGCAGGTTTTGGGGTCCAGACCAGCGGCGATGACACGCAAGACGACATCCTTGGAAGTGAAGATACCCGCGATCTTGCCCGAGACAGCGCCACCGCCGCCAATCTGGCCAGTGCCGGGACCGGATCCGGTGGACTCCATGACACAGACGGCGGTGGTGTGGTGCTCCTTCATGAGTCGCGCTGCTTCGCGCACCGTGGTTCGGACGCCAACGCAGCAGGGCAAGGTGCGCGAATCGAGGATGGTGGTCAGGTCGGGGATGCTCATCTTCTGTCGAAGAGCTTCAATGTACTGAAGCATGGCCTGCTGAGGACCGGCGGAGCCACCCCATTCGCTCTGTACACCTTCGAGCGCGTTGTAGAGCTTCTGCGATGATCCGTGTGCACGCTCGAGCTTTTCCAGAGCTTCGTAAAACACCTTTGCGATGTCGAGCAGACCGACGACGTCGCCGTCCTCGTTGCAGACGGGGAGGTGACGGAAGCCACGCGTGACCATGGTGTTGAGAGCCTCGGTGGCGGAGGTGGTGTCGCGGGTGACCATGGGCGAGCGGGTCATGATGGCGGATACGGGCGTGTTTCGTGCGTCCAGACCAGCAGAGACGACGCGGAAAGCCAGATCCTTGGCGGTGAAGATACCGGCGAGATGCTCGTCCTCGTCCACCACGAGCACACAGTCAGTGCGCTTGGCAGCACACAGCTGACTGGCATCGGCGACGCTGATGGACTGCGGCACGGTGAGTGCAGGCAGAGGTCGGAGGGCAGACACGGTGCCCGCAGCGGCAGCAGGCGGACGAGCGGTGCGCTTTGTTCGGCGCGACGACATGGGCGTCGAAGGTTTGCCCGACTTGCGCTGGAGTTCGCCTTCGATCTTCTTGCGGATGGCTTCGTCCCGCTTGGACTGACGCTTGCGCGTGTCGGTGGCATCGCGGAAGCTGCTTGTGGAGCTCATGTTGGAGACCGAGGTGGAGCGTGGTAAGTTGGTGGAGTTCTGCAAGGGGCTGGGGGATTGATCCTCTTGACGAACGGGAAGAGGGATTCGCGACATTCACGGCGAGATGAATGTGTCGATAGCGATGGTGGAAGGGGGAGGACAGCGACAACGACGAAGGTGGAGCGGCACGATACGGAGCGGTGCCGACACTGTAATCACAAGCCAAAACAGAAGGCAAAGAGGCAAAGAGGCAAGGCAGGCAAACGGGCGTTGTGTTGCTCTGAGCGGCTGTGTGTGTGTCCGTGTTTTTCTTTTCTATGGGTGTGACTGCACGCTGCGCTCTGTGTGTGTGTTGGCCAGATAAAGTGTTATTTTGATTTCCGCTCTCACCAACCCTCTTGATTTCATGCTGAGACGATGGACGACCAACACTCACTGCTCAAGTGCTCTCATTGATTTTTCGGCGCGCTTTCCGAGGCACTCTTGCCTGCTCGCAGTCTGTTTGCCTCTGGTCTGATAGCTCGATACGCGGCAACTGTTCAGGTGTCAACCCTGTTGGGCGTCG
The DNA here is from genome assembly GCF_000403515.1 of Pseudozyma hubeiensis SY62. Taxonomy (NCBI): domain Eukaryota; kingdom Fungi; phylum Basidiomycota; class Ustilaginomycetes; order Ustilaginales; family Ustilaginaceae; genus Pseudozyma; species Pseudozyma hubeiensis. The sequence continues at coordinate 381,331 of NW_012133820.1, read as the reverse complement.
TGTCTTGCGGCGTCGGCACAAGCCATCGCCTTCGGAAACCTGCCGCCGGTGCTTTTGCTCCTGGTCACAATCAAAGTCTGGCTAACTTACTGCAAGAAGCGTGTTCTCTGACACTGCGCGTTCTCCGTTGCGCCTGTGATCCCCAATTCAAGCGCAGAGTTGAGCGTGCTGCAAGCCGGGCTCTGAGTGCTCTCCTTGACATTGGATCACCGTCACGTGTCGGATTTTTTTTCAGTCCTGAATCAACTGATGGCGTAACACTCTTGATCTTGTTTGCCGCTCCAGCCATGTTGGAAGCTCAGCCTCGTCGTTCCTTCCTGTCACTGTCCATCTTCCACATCTCTCATTCAGCTATTGTCGCAACTCCCACCAGCGGTGTCCACATCGCACATCGGTCCAAGCCATGGGTGTCGTCGAAAAGATCAAGGAGCTCGAAGATGAGGTAGCAAGGACACAGAAGAACAAGGCAACAGAGTATGTCTCTCCATCGTCTCGTAGAAGAACGAGATCGGCCAACGTATCACTGACTCTCCCTTTCTCATCTCTCTGACACTGTTCCCGCTCTCCAACAGATACCATTTGGGCCAGCTGCGAGCCAAGATCGCCAAGCTTCGCCATGAGCTGCTCGAGCCGCAAAAGAAGTCGGGCAAGCCGGGCGAGGGCTTCGATGTCATGAAGTCCGGTGATGCACGAGTAGCGCTCATCGGTTTCCCTTCGGTCGGAAAGTCGAGCTTCCTCTCGAAAGTCACCGACACCAAATCCGAGGCTGCTGCTTACGAATTCACCACGCTCACATGTCAGCCCGGTGTGCTCGAATACGAAGGCGCCAAGATCCAGATCCTCGATTTGCCAGGTATCATTGAGGGCGCTTCCGAGGGAAAAGGTCGAGGTCGACAGGTCGTCGCTGTGGCCAAGACGGCGGATATGATCATCATCATGCTCGACGCCACAAAGCCAGATACGCACCGTGCGCTGCTCGAAAAGGAACTCGAGGCGGTCGGCATCCGTCTCAACAAGACCAAGCCTGACGTAGTTCTGCGCAAGAAGAACACGGGCGGCATCGTCATCACCAAGGCAATGGGCTTGACACTCACCAAGATCGACGAGAAGATGATCCGCTCCATCTTGCAGGGGTATAAGATGCACAACGTCGACGTCATGCTCAGGGAGGACATCAGCGTCGACGAATTCATCGACGTGGTGCTCGGCAATCGCAACTACGTGCCGTGTCTGTACGTCTACAACAAGATCGACTCGATCAGCATGGAGCAGATGGACAAGCTCGCACGCCAACCCAACTCGGTGGTCATCTCGGTCGAAAGAGACCTCAACATCGACTACCTCAAGGACGTCATGTGGGACAAGCTCGGTATCAACCGCGTCTACACAAAGAAGCGTGGAGAGCGACCCGACCTCTCGGATCCCCTGGTGGTGCGAAAAGGCGCCACGATCGAGCACGTCTGTCACCAAGTGCACAGGGCGCTTGCGGACAAGTTCAAGTATGCGCTCGTATATGGAAAGAGCAGCAAGTTCCCTACATCGCAAAAAGTTGGTCTCAACCACGTTGTGGCAGCCGATGATGTGGTCAGCATCTTTACCAAGTAGTCAGCTGCTCCTCACACTAGTCCGATGCATTCGTCCGTTGATTGCCGTCCTCATTGTATTCTATCCCTTCATGCATATATCCTCTCTATCGCATCCTCATCTGCACCCTCGCACAAGCTTTTATTTTGAGCAGAAGTCGTTGCTGCAAGCTGCAAGTTGCACCTTCACGTTTTACAGTAATGCTTCATGTGGAGCGGACAAGAATTTTTTGAAAGAAAGAAAGGAGCAGAAAATGCAGGCACAATAAAGACGTAACCTAAGACAAGCTTTGAGCCTGTGCCTAAAGAAAACTGAGCAAAGATCATTTTAGTGAAAGAAACCCGAGCTCCGAGTTTCGTTTGCCGTTTTGCTCGACTTCACCTTCATCTCCATCCGCATCCACCACCACCTTCGTCACCACAGCCACACCAGTTGCTTGTTGGCGTCAAGACCAAGGTAGCTACTTGGTCTGCATCCTGCAACAAGTTCAAGCGCTTTGACACCGTGCACACCTCGGTCTTGGCCGCTCGTATCACAGGCAGCACTAATTCGTCCATCTTGGTGACACCTTGCACGCCTCCGATAGATCTCGTTGATTGTCAGGGCACGGACATTCAAAATCGTAGCTAGCAACCTAGCGGTGGTTTCCTCTACCTCCGACGACGCTCTGCGCAGTACGTCTACCATTAAGTTCAAGTCGACTTGATCAGGATGCCCTCGAGAGGTGGAGGACGAGGTGGGCACACCATCGCCGGAGCTGCGCTTCGAAATGCTGGTCTGGTCGGCGATGGAGACGTAGGCATGCGCGATGCTGCTGGTCCAAGTAGGAGCAGAGCAGGAGGCCCCGGCGGTAGGAAAGGTCAACGAAATGGCGGAGCAGATCCATCCAATCCAGTAAGTCATCCAACAACATTCGTCCCACGAACCCATCGATATACGCTCGAACGATGCTCATCGACGTCGAGTCACGCAACTACTCGATGTCGCGGAACGTCTCAGCACCATTCGGTAGAACAGCAAACTGATGATACGTCTCACATGCACACTCGACACACCGCACTCGACCGCTCTTTCTCTCTACCTATCGCAGAACGGGTCTGGCGGTTCGCTCCAGGGACGTCTCGCGCGGCAGCAGCGCGCGAATCCGCTCGGCAATCGTCCCCCAGCCAGGGGTAAGAAGGCTATCAACGTCAACGATGGGCTTAGGGCGGCCAACACTGCCGACACCGCCTCTGTTCTTAAAAGCATCTCCTCACAAAAGTCTCGAGCACAAGGAGGTGGTCGTATACCTGGCGGCGGCAACATCATCTTTGCCGGCAACGACATGCCAAAGACACAAAACGTAGTCTCCCTCATCAAGCGCTTCCTCGAGTCTCGATGGAATCCACAAGCAAAGTTTTTGAATCTCGAAGTACGTTCACCTCACCAACCGCAAACCTCCAAACTCCTTATGACCCCGAGCGACCGGACTCACCTCCGCCTCTCTTTCCTTTTGTACCTTTGACAGAATATGCGAGCAGATCCCATTCTTCAGGCAGAGGGCATCAAGCCTCCAGGTGTCGCAGGCGCACCTAAGGAGCTCGGCAATGTCATCTGGAAGCTCTGCTCAGAGACCTACCCGGACGTCATCACCATCTCGCTAGCAAACAACGGCTTCCGAAGCTTGGGTCCCGTCAGCTCGTTGCCCGTCTACTTTCCAAACTTGCAAAATCTGTCGCTGGAGGGCAACGAGCTCAAATGGACAAAGGACCTCGACACTCTTGCAGCTAGAAAGAGCAAGCTCACCAATCTGAAGGAGCTGTTACTGACAGGTAACCCGGTGCATGCAAGTGCAATTGCTGCGGGTAATGAGGAAGGCTATCGACGTGAAGTCCTCTCCAAGTTCCGCCAACTCACCATGCTCGACCAAAAACCTGTCACACCCACCGAGTCGGGCTTCGCCAACCTGCCCTCGTCAGTCAAATCAAAAAAGGTCGATGCGGATGCTGCCCAGGTTCCTCTACGCAACTTTCCCATTGGAAACAAGCCGGGCTTCGTGGATGCCGAAGCCGGTGCCATCATGCCCAACTTTCTTTCCAAATTCTTCACGCTCTACGACTCTGACAGGAACCAGCTCAGCGAAGCATATGCGCCATTGGCCCAATTCTCATACTGCCTCAACGTCGTACCGCCACCCCGGGCTCGTGCAGCCGGCTTCCTGCATACCATGCCTCATCAAAAGGAGCTCAATTTCGACCGGTATCAAGACAATGGCAACCGCAATCTGATGCGCGTTCATACTCCTAAAGGCCGCAACCTGTCTCTCCACCACGGTGTCGGCTCGATTCTTGCCACCTTCAGGAAGCTGCCCAAGACGTCCCATCCCCTCAACGACGCATCCAAGTTTGTCGTCGACGCCTGGGTTCTCCCGAACAATGTGATCGGCGCCAGAATCAAGGGCGAGGAACGTCCGGAGGCCTTGCTCTACATCAACGTCCACGGCGAGTACGCCGAAGCACCCAGCCAAGGTATTCGCTCCTTCGACCGTACCTTTGCGGTAGCACCCGTACCACCTGATAGCTCAGCCGCGGCAGCTGGCTGGCCTTGCGTCATTCTGTCCGACCAGCTTGTAGTTCGTCACTACTCGAGCCCTTCCGCTTGGGCACCTGATAGTCTGCCGACGGGCGAGGTGACCGCCGAGCAGACGCAAGCGCTGCAATCAGCACAGCAAGGGGCTCAAGCCCCGCTTGCGTCTCAGCCAACTGCACCAGCCCCTGGACCAGCCGCCGCAGTCGCCGGCGGTGGTGGTCTGCCAGCCCATCTGCAGAACCAGGCTTCCGCAGCAGGCCTGAACGAACAGCAACACGCCATGTCGCTGCAATTGGCTGCTCAAACCGGCCTCATCTATCCCTTTGCCGTACAGTGCCTGCAAGAGAATGGATGGGACTATACCCTCGCATTCACTAACTTTCAGAATCTGAAGGCGAGCAATGCGATTCCACCACAGGCGTTTGCTCCTGCGTGATGTTATCGAGCTTCCTCTTACGGCTTCCGGGTCGGATTTTTGTACCTTACAAACAAGCAATGTTCTGTGATAACGGCGAACAGAGACCGTTCTTGCATCATTCTTCTTCAAAATAAATGGCCAAGCATACTTTGGACGCCACGGTGTTGGCTTCACCCCTTTTTCAACGGGACAATTTGCGGTCTGTGTGTGGACATGAAAGTGTTTGAGTAGATCGGATGGTGGACCCGATTCGGTCGTCGACTTAGTGTGCGGTTGGGGAAGGTTGGAGCAGGGGATTGAGTTTTGGGACAACGCGAGATGAAGGTGACATGCATGTGATTAGATGGTGATGAGGTGGGTGGTTGAGTTGGGGGATTTCAGAGGTTGAGGCTGGTTTCTATAGGGTCAGAAGTGTTCAGCTGGATACTTGAAGAGGTGTGTTTGTCCGAAGAACGACCATCTATCCATCATCATTCTTAGCGGCTCAGGATGGCTCGTATCGCTCTATGCACGATGATCGTGCTACTGCTGACGATGAACTGGTTCAGCACGATAGCATCCACCGCTACCTCTCGGAGAAGCCGTCGGCCATCACATCTCCGCGCTCAATCCTCGCCACCTGGTTTACGAACATCCTCCACCCTTTCCCGTCGCGGTGTCCCCGGGATGCCCGGTGACATCGAATGGATGGGCTTTTACGGCTCCCTCCTCGCCGTCCCCACTATGCTGTCCGTCCTCGGGATCGTCACCAACTACAACCTGGAGAAATCGTACTTCAACTCGCAGCTCAATGCAGAGTACTACCGACAGACCAGGGAGATGTTGCGTGCGCATACGGCCAAGCTGATCAAGGAGCAGGAGGAAAAGTTTGCGAAGCAAGGGACGACATGGAAAGGAATGGTGTATGATCAGGATGGCAAGGTGAGGAGTGGGGTGAAGCAGCCAAGTTGGGGAGGGAAGGTGCTCGGGGTGGAGGATGAGGTGCCGCCGAAGAAGGGTGGGGATGGTGGAGGAGGAGGAGCCCCAGCGATTGGACAAGCGCGAGGGGAACAAGGAGGAAGTGCGACAGGTGCAAGCAGTCAAGGTGCGTCAGGAGAAGGAGCTGGAGCTGGCCAGACGGGTGACGCAAGGTCGGGTGCGAATGGAGAATCGAGTCCAACAGGAGCAGAAGCAGGAGGAACCAGTACAGTTGACGGACAGCTCGGCGGAACAGCGGTAGGAACGGGAGCAGGATTAGCTCCTGGTTCTGCGGCAGGAGCAAGCCAGGATATGCAGGGTTCTGCAACGAAAGATCCAGAAGAGGGGGTCGGAGGGCAGAGATCTGGGGACTCTAGGGGTGAAGACGCCGCTGGAGCACGAGAGGGTTCTGGAGAAGATGAATCGGACAACTCTCGAAGCGGTCTTGACAACGATGGCCAAGGTTCAGATCCGGACAGTGGTGACGGTGGCGATGCTGCCAGCGCCTGAGGCTGTCACTTGCTCAAAAGCTCATTTTTGCTTTATTCGCTCCCCACAGGCTTGATCAGCAAAGCATTCTTGGTTTTGACTATGTTTCGTATGGCGCAAAACTTGTTGCAAGAGTATCGAGAAGAGTCACGGGTCTGAACTAATGGCGAGAAGCATGCACTCAAAATTTGAAAGATCAGAAAGCATTGCAGTGTTGGGACTGAGCCGTCGAAAATCTGTTCAAGAGCTTATTCTGGCACCAGGTTTCAGGAAAGACAACTCCTGTCACTGAGTCTTGTCTTCCACGACTGGGTTAACGCCTCCAACGATCTTTCCAAAAGGCCTCTTGGCCGTCTGAACATGAGTGTACCCCTCCGGCTCGGCCAGCTGCATCACTTTATCCCAGTCGATAGGCTTGTCATTAACGCTGAACAGCACCTCATCACTACTCGTGATAGTTAAATTGAGGTTGATCTTCTGCGTGTCGTAGTGGACGCCAACGATGCCGCTGAGAGAATGGCGAGTCCAGGTGAAACCACCTCCAACACCGATGTTGGGATCACCACCGTCGAAACCGGCGTGGATTTGGCCGTCTCCCCAGTTGAGACCGCATCCCAGGCCAATCTTGAGAGAAGACATATCGGGGAAGTGCCCTTCGACCCCAGAGCCGAGCGCACCCTTGGTCTGAGTGGAAAATTTGTTCCGGGTCTGCTTCCATTTGACGTCGTAAGGCTTGGCCGGGGTTGTAGCGATGGATTCGGTCTTGTCGTACATGTAGGGCTTGTCGGAATCGCCAAGGGCCAGGCATGAGGTTGCAACGGCTACCAGAGAAAGGAGAAGGATGAAGGACTGCATGTTTGCGATCGTGCTTCGGGAAAGTTGTGAAGTGAGCGAAAAAGACGGGTAACGAATGCAGACATGGCTCCATCTGATTGCATTATGTACCTTCATCGCGTTGTATCAACGTTAATCTCTGCCGGGACATCGCTCGCAAAACGGTGGATCAGAGCTTCATGTAGGTCAAATGAGATGCTCGGTGCCCAATGGTGGGTCTTCAATTTGAACGGCGAAGTCGCCACCCTGAAATGTAATAACGAATCCCACTTCATTTCGCTGTGTGCCACCGACTCGAGGCGACGCTCGACAATCAGTCCTTCTGCAGTACCACTGGATGTAGCTTTGTCAACTGATACAGGACTTCGGGTTATTGTCCCACACCGCTTCCGTGATCTGCTATCCCGTACTCGTTTAGGGAGAACGGGCCCACAATGCCTCAACACTGATCAAGTGGGCCAACGAGAGAGTTGTATGAAAGGCATGTCAAGTCGAAGTGAGGCTACCGGAAAAAGACAAATTGTTAGAGCGGCCTGGTAGACCCCACCGCGCATTTTTTTCTCCTTTTCCTGGCGGACGCGCTTTTTGGCGTGCCAATGAAATGCACACCAGAGACCAACATGTGCACATGAGTTAGTTATGACTAACTTAGGTCAAAGTGACACAAAGGTGGAGGAACTTGCCGAGAAGATACTTGTGCATACCACCAACCTGGTTAGAGCAAGGTCCCAACTCCCTTTCTTAGGTACATACCTTCCTTCTTCCTTTGGACTCCAAGGCATGACTCCGTTCTGAACCAGCAGGGCATCGGGCCGCAAAACACGAGCATTGCGGATCCGTGCGCAGGCCACCAGGGGAACGCACGACGCGGTCGCGGTCGTTCTTTGCACGACCGTGCAGCTGCGACTCAGCCTCGTCGGGTCGCTTCCGACACATCAGCTGCTATCAGCATCCATCGCTCCTCTGACTCATTCGGAACTATCCCGAGAGGCACTCTGATAAGATGGCTCCAAGCGCTACCACATCGAAGAAAACCGCCTCGCAGCAGCAGGAGCTCAGGATTGAAGGCAGTAGCCGCAAGCACGACCACGACTCTGCCACCGCCGCCGGGCAAGATGGCCGTGACGTACCGCCATACCTCGAAGCGCTCTCGAAATCGCAATACGCTGCTGCGACTCACCCACCAACATCATGCCTCCAGATCCTAGCAGGACCCGGCTCGGGCAAGACGCGCGTGCTCACGTCCCGCGTCGCCTGGCTCATCCTCGACCCAGCAAACAAGCTCAAGCCCGAAGATATTTTGGTGGTCACCTTTACAAACAAGGCGGCGAACGAGATGAAGATGCGTCTCGTGAAGCTGATCGGCAAGGAGCGCGTCGATAATCTCGTCATTGGCACTTTTCACTCGGTCTGTGCCAGGTACCTACGCAAGTATGGCAAGCTCATATCGCTACCGAACAACTTCACCATCATCGATTCAGACGATGCAAAGCGCATGTTCAAGGCTATCCTCAAGGATCTCAAAGCCGATCTTGATAAGGAGCATATTTCGATCAAACCAGAACAGGCCATGTCCGAGATATCGAAAGCCAAGGCAAAGGAGATTGATCCGATCAGATACAGGGACCTAGCAGAGCAAGATAGAGCCAAGGGCGAGTCCCGCAAGGCGCCCATCGGCAGACAATTCACTGGCTCGGCTCCCTTCAAAATGATCATGGCCACCATCTATACCATGTATCAGCAGCAACTCGTCGACGCCAACGCGTTGGATTTTGATGACCTGCTTGTGTACGGCGTCCAACTCTTTCGGCGCCAGAATCAGGTGGTGCGCAACATTCAGCACGTCCTCGTCGACGAGTTTCAGGATACCAACATCACCCAGTATGAGCTCATGCGTCTGGTCGCTACCGCCTCGCAAGCCGTCAGCATTGTCGGCGATCCAGATCAGAGCATCTACGGTTGGCGTAGCGCAGAGATCGGCAACCTCGACAAGATGACGAAAGAGTTCAACGGTACCAAGCAAGCGCGGCTCGAAGAAAACTACCGAAGTACCGGCGCCATCCTCGAGCTTGCCCTCAAAGTGGTTCAACAGGACACGTCCCGCGTCGACAAGGATTTGTACACTTCCCATCCTCGCGGACTGCCCGTCGTTCTCAAGTCGCACGGCTCGGCACAGCTGGAAGCATCGTACATCGCATCCGAAGTCAAACGTCTCGTCGCTCATTCTGGCGGCATGCTCGACTTCAATGACTTTGTCATCCTTCTACGCTTCAACTACCTCTCGCGTGCCATTGAAGCCGAGTTGCAAGCCAGAGGCATCGACTCGAGAATGATGGGCGGACACAAGTTCTTTGACCGTATGGAAGTCAAGGATCTCCTCGCCTACTTGGCTCTCGCCGACAATCCTGGTTTCACCCCGGCATTCATCCGTGTCGTCAATGTGCCGAAACGTGGCATCGGTGAGAAAGGCATCACCGATCTGCTCAATATGGCCAAAGCAGAGGGTTGCAAGCCAATGAAGCTCGTCGAAAAAGTCGTGTCGGGCGGCAAGAATCCAGGTATCAAGCCGGCCATGAAAAAGGGTTTGAAGGATTTAGTCGAAGCCGTCGGCGCGGTGCGAGAGGCAGCAAGAACGGGCACACCAGTTGCGCAACTCCTGGAGACGCTCATCGAAAAGATCAACTACGAGAACTACCTCAAGGCTCAACCGGACTACGAAGCGCGCTGGGGCAACGTGCAGGAGCTCATCTCCTTCTCCACCATTGTCGCTCAGAATGTAGCCTATGCTGATGCAAACGCTCCATCGGTCCCTCTCGAGCAGATCCTTTCGCATACGCTTTCCAATCAAGAGGGTACTGACACAGGACGGAGCTTGCGAGATGACAGCGATGACGAGGACGATTCATTCGAGGAGGTCGACATCAAGCCATCCCGCAGCGAAGAGTTGCCAACGTCACCGGATACTCACCCCTACTTCAAGAAGCATGGCACCGGGAAGCGAAAATTGAAGCTACCGGCCAAGGGTGAGATCATTGATTTGTGCGACTCGAGCGAAGAAAGTCAGGAATCTGCGCAGGTTCGCGAGACACAAGCTTCCCCAGCCAAGAAGCGACGCACCGCCAAAAAGGAGCCCCCCGCGGCTGAGGAAGAAGAGGCTTCCGCCGACGACGATGACAAGCCAAAATCCGCACTCTTGTCGCAGCTCGACGAGATTGAGGAAAAGGTGGACACGCGCTCGCAAGATGATGCAGACGAAGCGGACGACGAGGAGCAAGAAGAAAAGACGCCGCTGCGCGTGTTCCTGGAAGCTTCGATCCTCGCCACCGACATGGACGCAGAGACGGATCAAAAGGACGAAAAGAAGAAACCGAAAGTGACCATATCGACCTGCCACGCAGCCAAAGGTCTCGAATGGCCCGTCGTCTTTATCCCTGCCATCGAGCAAGGCTGCTTCCCCTCCTTTCGGTGCGAGAGGCCCGACGAGGTTGCCGAAGAGCGTCGTCTGCTGTATGTCGCCATGACACGTGCCGAGAGCGTGCTGTACCTCACGCACGCCTCTGCACGAATGCAGGGAGGGGATACGCAGGACAAGATCATCAGCAACTTTGTCGCTTCCGTCGCTTCCAAGACAGACGGTGGGACCTGTGACGCGAAGAAGGCGATCAAGTTTTGCACGACGCGTCCGGAGGTGGATTACCGGGCTGTGAAGACGATGGCCGAGGTGACGGGGAAGGACTTGCCGACGGAGGCAAAGGTCAAGGCGGCGGTGGCGGAGTGGGACAAGACGTCGGGTAAGGAGGTGAAGCAGGTGGATCAGATGAACAGTGGCCGCATGACTGGTTTTGGGACGTACGCGAGTTACGGCGGCGCAGGTGGATATACGACAGCCGGGGTGCACAGCGGCGCTACTGGAGGATGGAATTCGCAAATGGGCTTCGGTCTGTACAGCGACGACGGTCTTCGGTCTAGCTCTGCTGGACGTCAGTCGCAGTCGCAGAGTGGAGACGATGTTCGCAGAACGCTGGGATTCACGCCGCCCACGCTCGGCAGCTTCTCGTCTGCGGTTGACGACGAGGCTTCGCCGGGCCCGGCGTACTCGGGCTTCCAACGCGCGTCCTCCTTGGGAGGGGTCGGCCGCGGAGGTGGATTCGGAGCTTTTGTCAACCGCAACTCGAAGTTCCCCGCACACTCAGGCTCGTCAGGTGCGGGCGGGAGACACAAGCAGCCTCTGATCCCACCCTCGCGTCAACCAGCAGCGACACCGTCGGCCCCACCGTCGTTCACAGACGCGGTCCGGTTGAGGGCTAGACCCGAAGATTCGGTCGCGCTAGCACGCGCCGATGGTACAGCCCCGCGTCCACGTGCAGACCTCACCAGCTTCCAACAGGCGCATTCGAACAGTATCAGCAATATCCTGGGTATGTTACCGCCGTCAAGCGAGGGAGGGGCAGGTAGTGGTGGGTCTCGTGCTTCGCCGATCGTGGTGGGTGAAGCGCCGGGTAGCGATGGGTCGAATGGAAGTGGGAGTGGGACAGCGAGTAGGGGCAAGAGGAGGTTGGGGATGATGCGTCGCATGTGATTCTGGTTCTTTTCGTTCTGTGTTAATGGTGACCGTTGTCATGGTATTTGAAGCATTGCAAATGTGATGGAGAAAGGTGATGCTTGGGGGTGTGTGACGGGTGATGAGGTTGACGGGCGGCTAGGTTGGAGTTTGCCGCGGAGAAAAGGTGGCCGCGTTGGAGCGGGTGGACCCTGGACAGCATGAGCGGCTGAGCAGCGAGAGAGCAGGTCGGAAGGGAAATTCGCCGAACAGCACGCCGAAACGGATTCGTGTTGGTCTGAGTCCATGTTGATCTTTCTCCACCATCACTCGCATCGCATCTACCTGTCATCGACACGATCCTTACTCAGCTACATCTAGGACTGGACGACAACGATCACGGTATCTGCAATGACGATCTCCATCGCGACCCCCGAAGCGGTGCTTCCAGCGACCGGCAAAGCCACCGTTCCCGCCCCGAATCCAACCGCCCAGCCACTTTATTCTCGGACACCGCTCCTCCATTCTCCGCACCTCTCCGCCCTCACCGGTCACAACGTTTTCCTCAAGCTTGACTGCGATCAACCGTCCTCTTCCTTCAAAATCCGCGGAATCGGTGCTATCTGTCAAACCGCCATCTCGCAACACGGAACCTCGCACACGCACCTCGTGTCTTCGTCCGGAGGGAATGCCGGTCTCGCCGTAGCCTACGCTGCATCGCGTGCCGGTGTGGGCTGCACGATCTTCGTCCCGCTTTCGACGGAAGAGGATGTGATCGAGAAGCTGCGGGCGGACGGTGCAGTGGTGGTGGTGGGTGGTGATTCGTGGGATCAAGCTGATGCGGCGGCGAGGAGCGAGGTGGAGACGAGGGAGGGGAATGCGGTCTACGTTCATCCTTTTGAAGGTGACCAGTTGGTGGAGGGTCACAGTGGGGTGATCGACGAGGTGGCGGAGCAGATGGAAGGGAGTGGGGAGATGGATGTGCTGATAAGCTCGGTCGGCGGAGGTGGACTGTTGCGTGGTATCATGAAGGGTGTGCAGAGACAAGGAAAGGAGGGGCAAGTGACGTTGGTGGCGGTCCAAAACTTTGGCGTCGACTCTTTCAATCGCTCTCTGGACAAGTACATTTCGTCGAAACAAGGTGATCTTCCGGACAAAGTCGTGGAACTATCAGCCATTGAAAGCAAATGCACCTCGATGGGGACCAAGAAATGCTCCCTCACTACTCTCCACGACGCGATCCGCTATCGTCAACGAGATGGGGAGATGACAACGTTGACAGTGACGGATCCACTTTCAGCTTCGGCTTGCTGGCAGTTCTCAAAGCTGGCAGAAGACGGGAGGAGGAGGATGGTTGAGTTGAGCTGTGCATCGGCGTTGACGCCGGTGTTCCACCCGTGGATCTTGAAGAGGGTGATCGAGGGAAGCGATAGGTTGAGAAGGAAGGTGGAAGAGGAGGGGAAGATGCTGAATGTGGTGGTAGAGGTGTGCGGTGGAAGCAAGGTCAACGAGGCATTGTTGACGGAGTACGAGCGGGAAGCTGGATCGATGGAGAGAGGAGACAGGGTAAGGGTCAACGGCGTAGATCATCCCGCTTCCTCCAACTGACACTCTTCCTCACACCTCACAACACAAGCAAGTCACAGATCATCTTGCTTCCACTCCCCCAAAGACAACTGCAATTCCCAATGAAGAAGTGCTTATAATCTTGACTATCGACCCAGCTCCTGCAGAATCTCGGCCTGTCTCTGCTTGGACACCTTCGCGAACCCCTGCAGTTGCATGTTGAACTGCGCTGCCCCAGCTGTCAACGCACGCAGCTTGGACGAGTACCTCACCAAATTCGCCAGCGGCACCACCGCATGGATCTCTGCTTTCCCCTCCGCACCGCCGGCCGCTGAAGAGGCGCCTTTGCCAGCTGCACCGGAGCTCGCAGCTGACGATTGCAGCTCGAATCGATTCTGCGTCGGGTTCGGGATGTACACCTCGTCTTGCGTGTCGGCCGACTCTGAGGACGAAGAGCCTTGCGATTGGTGGACGACGTCCTGCACCAATCCGTTCTGTTCGGCGGTGATGTCGTTGATCACCTTGCCTAGGTGTGCGGCGGGTACGGTGATGCGTGTTGTCATCATCGGTTCCATGAGCGTTGTCAGCGGTGCTGGTGTGGAGGTGGGGAGACCGGTGTCCGGGTTGATCTTTGCTTCCGTACGCAGGACTTTTCGGACGAGGTGGGAGAGAAGGTAGGAGATGGCGGCGGATGATGAGAGTTCGCCAAACATTTCAATGTTGGAGATCCGGATCTCGAGACCCATCAGAGGGTTCGAGGTGAGCGGTCCGCGGGACAGCGCTGCTACCATGCCTGTCTTGAACATTGTCTCCACCGTGGCGAGGTCTATGCCTGGCGGGAGGCCGGAGGTCGAGGCGTCTTGCGCCTGGGTATTTGAAGTGGTCTTGCTGCGGGTTTGCCGAGAAGGAGCGTCTGCAAGATAGGCCTTGATGTCGCCCTCGTCCTCCGCTTTAGCTTTCACATCGATGCCTGCATCCTTCTCTACCCCCTCAGTGAAGGAGATATTCACCACATTACCCCCAAACATCGTGACATCAGCGCCGCCTGCGGAACGACCTTCCTCTTCTTCCAGCGCCCTCACCTTGATCTTTGCACCTATCTTGATCTTCTTGCCCGCCAACTCCCTTTCCACCACATCCTCGACTTGCACCCATCCCAGCCCCTCATCCAGCGTCTCTCGATACGACACCCTCACGGCACCCATCCGAGCATTGACGCCAAATTCATTGGCCAGTCTGTCCTTTGCGATCTCGAGGTGCAACTCTCCCATCCCGCTCAGCACGGTCTGACCTGTGGTACCTTCTCCCGACTCGTCCAGCCTCAAAGAAGGATCAGTACGGATAAGCAAGTTGAGCGCATCCGAGACCGAATCGACGTCCGACTTGGATGCTGGTTCCAGCGACATGCTGAAGACCGGGGGTGGAATGTGGACTCGTTTCAGACGGAGCGATTTTACGCTATTCGAGTCGAGCGCGGCCTTGTCGTCACGAGGTGTGGATTTCGAAGGGGTGTTCGAGGTGGTGGAGATGTCGACGAGCGTGTCTCCGGTACGCGTGTCTCGCAGACCGAGGATGACGCCGATTTGACCAGCTCGCAGCGTGGACGTCTCGACGTATTGATCGGCAAAGGGGAAGAGCACACGGGAGAGACGTTCGCGCGCTCCAGTGGTGGTGTTGAAGAGTACGGTGGAGCGTTGCAGTGTGCCGGAGTAGACACGGACGAAGGTGGTGGGACCTCGACGCTTGTCGTGCACCACTTTGAAGGCAAGAGCGGTGGTACGTTTGTTGGTCAGAGAGACTGAGACCTCCTCGCCACTCGTTGCAGTTGAGTCGGAGACCGAGTCGGTGCTCTGCGCTTTGCTCGAAGTGCTTTTCGAAAGTGTCGACGAGGAAGGAGAAGAGGCGACGGTACCGACGACATCTGGCTTATCCACGGGGCTAGGCAGGAAATCTGCAATGGCATCCAACAATGGCTGAACACCAACATTCTTGGCCGCCGATCCGCACAGCACGGGCAAAATGGTACCTGCCAACGTCTGCCTCCTAATCGCCTTCTTCAACGAGTCTGCCGGCATCTTTCCGTGCGGTTCTTCGTTCGAGCCCGTCGGCAAGCTGAACAGCTCTTCCAGCAACTGATCGTCCAGCGAAGCCAAGCATTCTACCAGAGCGTGTCTCGCCTGTTTCGCTTCTTCGAACATCTCGTCTCCTTCCTTGAGCGGTTTGCGCGTGACTGTCTCCCCTGCTTTGCCTGCAAAAGTGAGTGTCTGCATCTCGATCAAATCCACCAAGCCTGCTATCCCAGGCTCGTCTTTGCCACTGACCGGAATCGGCAACTGCAACAAGAGCGGTCTCGAATGCATCCCCGACCGAATGACGCTTCGCAGAGACTGAGATACAGAAGCACCCATACGATCCAACTTGTTGATGAAAAGGATCGACGCCTTCACATCATACCTCGCTGCCTGGAACCACACATTCTCCGTCTGAGATTCGACCCCTTCCACACCATCTAGCACGACAACTGCTCCGTCGACCACGCGAAGCGCTCGTTCGACTTCGATCCCGAAATCAATGTGACCTGGTGTATCGACGAGCGTTATCCCCACCCCCTGAGGCGACGCGGGAGGCCACCACACGGGACCAACAGCGGCAGATTGGATGGTGATACCTCGCTGTCTCTCCTGTTCGAGGAAGTCGGTGACGGTGCTGCCGGAATCGACGTCGCCTGGAAGAGCGTTGTTGGTGCTGGAGGTGTTGCCGCCGAGGGCGTGGGTGAGGTGGAGGAGACGTTCGGTGAGGGTGGTTTTGCCGGCATCGATGTGGGCTATGATCGAGATGTTGCGTAGGGATGAGATCGGGTGCTTTTCAGCATGTGGAGAGGCGGGATCGGCTAGCTTCCAGGTTGAAGAGGTGCTGAATGTACGTTGGCCCGAGAAGGTTACCGGAAAAAGATGGGACGAAGCACGTCGTGGAAGAGTGTACCGAGACAAAGGAGCTGCGTGAAACCCTGTTCTCGCTGTCGCACGAGTCGGATGAGCGATCGAGCATACGCTAGAGAGCCTCGTCGAGCATCGACGTACAAGACTCATGCTTATGAAGCTCGAGCTGAGCAGGTGCCTTTCGTGGGCGTTGTTGAGGCGTGTCGAGGGTGCAAGGATGATCAGAGCAACACTTTCTTCTCAACTTCAAAAATTCCACCCCGACTCCCGCGATTTTCTCACGCCTGGCTCCACATCATACGTAAGTTAAGCTCTTGGTTGACGCCTGTCAAACGTAGGTGCCTATTTCATTCGCAATCACGTTCGTCGAGATCTGGGAACATTCCTTGGCAAAGATTAAAATAACTGGATTGCATGCGGGAAGATGAGAGAATGGGGTGTGTCTACTGCTGATTTTCATCACCCTGTCGCCATTGTACTGGCGGAGGTGGCACACCAGCTCCTCGTGCTGGATTCTCTACCGAGACGTAGCGCTTTTTCTTTGGCGACTTTGGATTTTTTGCTGCGCTCGAAGGTGTGGTCTGAAAGACTTGCTCGACAAAGCTGGAGCCGACAGCTGTCGGTGCGCGTGTTGGAGGAGCTGGTGCTAAGTCGACGTGCTCAGCTGGCGCCTCTACAGACTCTTGCGCGGTGGTGGCAGATTCCTGCGGCGCCGCAACTATAGCCTGCTCGGTCGCAGGGGCTGTCGACTTGGCCTCCGTCTGTCCAGCTTCTCGTGCATCTTCGTCCTCAGCCTTCTGCTCGGAGTCTGCTAGACGCTCGTCCTCCACCGCCGCTTCCGCCCCTGATCCGAGACCGGAAGCAATTATCCCAGCACCGGCAGCCGGCTGCACTTCCTTCGCCGGATCCGCGCTCTCGTGCCCTCCTGCACCAGCCACCGTCCTCACTGCCTCCCTTGAAGCCACGCCGTCATCCTCAAGCGAGCGCGAACTTGTCTGCCTCGTTCCGCCCTCACCATTACTGCTGAGCCTCGCCTCCTCATCGTTCGAACGCTCGTGCTTTGCATACTCGTCCCTCAATTCCGCCGCTGACTTCTCCCCACCTCCACTCGTCTCATCTTCATCCTCCGTATCATCGTCCAACGACTTTTTGTGATACAACGTACCCGCGATCTTCGTATCCAGGGCAACCGCCACCCCTCTCCCCGTAACC
Source organism: Pseudozyma hubeiensis SY62 (assembly GCF_000403515.1). NCBI lineage: Eukaryota > Fungi > Basidiomycota > Ustilaginomycetes > Ustilaginales > Ustilaginaceae > Pseudozyma > Pseudozyma hubeiensis. The sequence continues at coordinate 364,224 of NW_012133820.1, read as the reverse complement.
CTCTCCGGTTCGTGGCCCAACGAAGCCAGCACACCATCCGCATCCGCCGTCGGAGCATCTAGGATCTTCAGCTCCAACGGGCTGAACCATCTCGGCACCAAAAAGTACCTCACAGGTATCAGCAACGTGATGATCACCGGGAAGCCGATACCCGCGATCGTCGCAGAGATGGCGATGGTCATCGCAGCGAACAGCCACTGAATGCCGACGAATAGGGCGATCTTGCTCCGACGTATCGTGTTCAACGGTTCGTCCGGTGGTGCCAGTCGACGATCTCGGAAGATGGCTAGTGTGCGAAGGGTGATGCTGTTGCGCTCGATGGATGCCCAACCTACGAGGATGAAGATCCCTGCAAACACCGCACGCGGCATCGTGCCGAGGACCACGAGCAAGGGTCTTGTCATCGTACCCAGGGTGAGAAGTCCGATGATGAGATGCGAGAGACGATTCTCGACCACTCGCACGTTGACGACGTGTTGCTGCTTGACGGTTTGCATCTTGCTCTTGCGACGAGAGAGCGTTTCTCGTGCGATGCGTTTGTCGACGTCCTTTTCGACCTGCTTGTACACGGAGAGCGTTTCGGTATGCACCGGTGCTTGAGGAACGAGCCCGTTGGGAGCGGGAAGACCGAGGAATCCAGATACGAGGGTGGTGATGCCGAGCAGGAAAAAGTCCCAGTGGAATCCAGCTGGCTTGCGGACGGGATAGTTTCGAGCTTGGGCCATGACGCTGCTAACGTTGTGGTCAAAGTAGAACAGCAGCATGATCAAGAACCCGAGTGGGGCACCAACGAAGACGTACTTGAGCTCGATGTTCCAAAAGTCGATGAACCACGGCCTATCCAGTGTCGGGAAGAAGGCTCTGGTGATCGGGACCCTTTCCACAGGAACCCGTTGCAGCGAGTTTTTGGGAAAGTGACTGAACCCCGTCCAAAAGATGCACCCCGCAGCAAAGGCGTACCCTGCAACAAAGTTCCGAATCTTGAACGGCAGGTAGGTCGTATTGCCCACTTTGGCAACGAGATACACCGACACGGTGAACATGATAGCGATCGTCACCGAGAGCCATCCGGTAGCGTTGTCGAGAGGCAGCGGTTCGAACTCTTCAATGAGCAGCTCGATTCCCTTCTGAATGTAAATGACGCCCACGTAGAATCCGAACGTCTCCGAAGTCATGTCCGTGATGAAGCGTGTAAAGTCGCACACATTGAAGATGGCGACGACGAAGTGGAACGCCGCGGCCCAGATCAACGACCAAGCCTGGATTCTGAGGTAGTTGATTCGATCGAACCCGTAGTAGCCGACAAAGATGTCGTACTGCGTGTAGTTGACCAGGTTGATCAGACCTGTGACGCCGACAAAGGTCAATGGCTGGACGGAGAAGACTGCGAAGACGATCGCGGCGAGCGCCGAAGCCAAGATGACCTCGTTCACGCCGTACGACCCGCCGGTACGGTAATTCATATCGAGGATGTATGCGATGGCGGGCATGAGGTTGATAAAGTACATGCGGATGACGCTGTTTGCCACGGTCCACCAGTTCTTTGGTTCGAAACCCTCGATCCAGTCGCTCGCGAGGTACGATTTGCGTCGTCGAAGGTCGTACCACATGCCGCGGAAGGGCATCAGCTCGTACGCCCAGGATCGCTGCGACCATGGTTTGTCGCCGTCGAAGAGCGGGTATGTGTCCGGAGCTCGGCTCTTCTTGCGCCTGCCGGTGGTGTTTGCGTTGGCTGCGTTGGCGGATGGTGCGTTTTTGACGGCATCGTTCTCCTTTTCGGTGCTCTTTGATTTTCTATTTGTGAGTGCATGGTTGGATGGGTTTTGTGACGAAGAGCGGACGGTGACCGAGGTACCCGCGTCGTGAGAGTTTCGAGCGGTGGTGATGCTGCTGCTGCTGCCAGCTCGCTGCTGCAGTACAGAGTTCAGTGGCGGGACCGAGCCCGGGTCGATCGAGTTCATGGTCGAAATACGTATATCTCGCTCTAAGGGGATCGATCTACAGATGATGTGTCGAAATGGCGGCAAGAGGCATCATCTGTAGTCGCCAGAGCCGAGCAGTGCTCGTGGATGCTGGGAAAGCGCAACGACGCCGAAAGTGATGACGATGGTGTTGGTGGAAGACGGCAAGGAAGGAGCTGCCGACGTGGGTCTCTGAGGAATGCTCGTGTTTGTACAGACGTGCACCCTCTTTTTGAGCTTTCAAGTTGAGCAGGTTACCCTCGTGGGCCCTCGTCAAGCACTCTATGCCAAAAATCTGCGTCGTCGGTCAAGAATATGACCGTGGCTCTCAAGACATCCCGATACCGAAACCGTCAGCATGACTTGGGGTCCTCACAACGAGGGTGAAGCGGAAGTTGGTTGTCCGTGGGGAATTGACCGGCCCGTGTAAGGTAGGCATCGGGATCGTGTTTCGATATTTGTTTACTGCATGTGTGGCCGACACGAGCAAATGCGGTTGCCTCGTTTTCTGCAACTGCAGAGCCTGTGTCGCGCCCCCCTTCAATCGATAAAATTCAAGGGGGAGGATCGGCGTCTCGCATATCTCTCCACGCAAATGCATTGTACCGTCATCCGGGCACTGCCGTCACTCGCAAGCTCTTCCGACAAGACTCACTTCCGAACCGGTCAACTTGCCGAGAGCGAATCCGACACCGATGATCTCTGCAATCAATGCGATGTAAAATCCGAAACCGAAGCCGATAGCGACAAAAGCAACATTGTCAGAAAGCGGCTGCGCGCCGCCTCACGATGACGGCATCGCCTCTGGAACGAAAAGGGAGTCGGCTGACTGCAGTGCACCAGCTGATGGTACAGCTAAACGAATTCGAAATTCCGAAACGAAGCGAATCCAAAAGCCGCAGATGCGAACAGAGAGACGAAGCGTGCTCTGTTCGTGGTCGCCCCGATGTATTTGCACCCACGCACTCCTTGTCCGGGGCATAATGCTCACCGGCGACGCGAGACAAGCAAGTGCCTTCCGTCACCGTTACCGATCCCGACCGAGGGGCTGAAACCTGACAACCGGCGTTGTGAGTCAGGCAAACATGACATTGCATTCAGAATGTGGGCGAAGTAAGAGAACCGAAAAGGAATGCAGACGATGGAAAACAGAGCAAAGCATACGTTAGCAATTCAAGGAAAGATTCTGGGAAAAGTAATATTGAAGGGGAATGTGCGGCAAGTTGCCGGAATGGAGGGCGTGTCGAATAGGCAGCTCTACTTGCGGCCCTTCCTGTAATCCTGGTCGCCCTTTCTGTCCCACGTGGGAGCCTCCTTCTCTTCGGGCTGCGTCTCGTCCCACAAACCGCTCTTTGCGATCTTCGCACGCAGCTTCTCCCGGCGTCGCTCGTCATCGTTCACTGCCTGGCTGGCGGCGCCGTCGGCACTCTGCGTCTCCGCCTGCGACTGAGCTTTCGCCTTTCTCTTGCGGCCGATGGAAGAGGCAGGCAGTGGCGCGCTGGCGATGTCCATCGATTCATCATCCATCTTGCGCGAAGAAGATGATGCAGCAACAGCATCCGACGCAGTGTCTTTCGCTTCCAGGTTGTCATCCTGCTGACGTGCGTAGCCGCTGCGTTTCCAGAAGATGGGCTTCTGACCCTTGAGCGCTTTTCGCATGGGCTTCGCAAAGACACCCAGGTTCTCGGCCCGCTCCTTGTCCGTGTCGTTCTCCTTATCGTAGTAATACCAGCATTCGAGCGGGTTGCCAGAGGCGTCCTTGCCAGCGCGCTGAATGACACCAAACATGGGAGAGGACTGGAGCACCACCTCGAGATGCTCTCTCCACGCCTTGCGCGCTATGGAGGCCCATCGCTCGTTCGATTCGCTCGCGGTGGGCCAGCCATCGACCACGCATCCGTGCTGCAGAGTGGCTGCTCCGGGGAGCTTTCGCTTCGAGGGACTGAACGCGACCGAGTGCTCGCCAGCTTCGCCTTTCATCAGGCCAGGCGTGGTAGACAGTACCGAGCGCACTGCCTCCGAGGCACTGATCGTAGCGGTGCGGTGGAAGACGACGGCTCCAGCGAGGAGGCCGGGTAGGTCGTAGGTTGAAGCGAGCTGTCGGACGCAGTTGCGGGCGATGGATTGCAACTCTTGCACCGACGAGCCGAGCATGGGAGAAGATGGAGCCGGACTGTTGCTTGCAGATCTGCGGGCGGCGCTGCGTACGTTGGCGACACTGGCAGCAGCAGGAGGCGGGGGCATTTGGATCTGTGACTCGGTCAGAGCATCTGCCACCGCTGGCTTGGACGAATCTGCGTTGTTGGCCTCGGAAGTGCCAGTGCGTTGCGCAGCCGATACCGGCGTTGGCTGAGTAGCGAGGGCAGAGTCGCCGATTTGCTGGTCTACCACGCCAGAATCGAGATCGGAGAGCGAGCTGCTGTCATCCTCATCATCAGCAGCAAGATCTGTAGTTGGCTTGCGAGTCACCAAGATCGACTGTCTGGCGGAATCGCGCTCGGCAGGGACATAGTCGTCGTCATCGCTCTCGTCGTCGTCGTCGTCGTCATCCTCGATCGCATCTAGGACTTTCGCACCTGCTTCCTGATCACTGTCGCCCGCTCGCACCTGTTGGTGATTCAGTGGGCCAGCTACTAGGCCTCCGCCGCGGCGGTTCACCGGCGTGGGAGAGCTGGTGATATCGTCCTCGGCCTCTTCATCATCCTCTACCTGGACCGAACCTTTCGACTGAGCCGCACGCTTGCTCGGCGACATCAGCGCAAGCATAGGAGGCGGCGAGCTAGCAGGAGGAGAGCTGGTGGCCATATTCGACTCAACCCGAGATCTGTCCACTGAAGAAGGTGTCGCTTTCTTCACGGGCGACGTGATCCTTTGCGACCACTCTTGCACGCGTGCCTGCATAGATTTGACCGGTGACGGCTGGGGCTCGCCGCTCGATGGCACATGCTTGAAGAGGCACTTGACGCCGAAGAAGTCGATCAGGCTCTTGCCCGACGTCAGACGCAACACTTGCCCTTCACGGCGGCGCTTGCCGTCGACGATGAGGCCATTTTGACCAACGATGCGGACGATGAACGTTCCGTGAGGCGTGATCAACTCCGAATGGGTCTGACTTGAGAGCTTGGCAGCTACCGGAGAACCCTTGGCAGTAAAGCTCGATAGCTTGGCAGTATTCTTCGGGACGGGACGCGTGACGAAGGGAATCCACTCAACGATGGCGTGAATGCGCGATACATGTCGTGCCTCGTTTGGCAGATTGACGCGTAGAATCTTCTTAGATCCCAGTCCCTGCATCGAGGCAGGGATATCGGCCGCATTGGAAGCACTAGAGGCATGAGGCTGGCCCGAGGGCTTGGATCGACCGATGATCAGGCTGACGTTCTTGCTGCCAAAGAGCAAATTGGGCACTGCATCACCGTCCGACTCGAGCTCCGGATTCTTGACAAGTCCTAGAGTCTGTGCGTCAGTGACGGTCACAGCACGATCGACATTGGCCGGGCTTTGCTCAAGAACGATGCTGCGTGCGGGCGTGATCGAGGCTGGGAAGGGACGCTGCTGCTTGACAGGCGAGAAGCCGAGTGCTTGCTCACGCGTTGGGGCGACTGGCGACGAGAAGAAGACCGACGAGGCTGGAGGTGACGAAGGAGGAGGCGTGGCGCCAGCCTTTTCTCTCGCGTCTTGGAACGCCTTGGCTCTAGACCCCACTACGTTAAGGTCGAGCGGCGCGAAGGGTCGGGCCTTGGATGCAAGCGTTTTGTCTGCCTTGAGCGTCTTGATGGGCGAAGATCCAGGCATCGGAGGATCCGACGACGGTGCTGGCGTGGGAAGATCGTGCATCATCATGTCGGCTGTTGTCGTTTTGGCTGAGAGATGGTGATGCTTTGATGCAATGCGCGACCCAGGCCGGAACTTTGGCAAATGTATCTATGCCTAAACACAGCGCCAATCTAGATGAGTCGGATACTGGGCTTCGAAGCAGGCGCGTCGAGATGCCTTCAAGTCCCTGTGGCAGGAACAGGTGTCGGTCAAGGTTTGTCGAGGTCTTCTGGAGGTAAATGTGGGTCGAGTCGGTGGCAGAGAACAAAGGCGAGCGTCAAGCCGGCTAGGACTTCGTCTAGGCCTGTCTGCCAACTGCATCTAGCGCTCGTGCCGTACGCAGTCGCGGTTCGAGGACGCCGACACGCCTTCTCGTGTTCCTGGCTCCCTACAGCCTTGTCACGAAGAACCTCTCACCGAGAACGCGCACTTTTTGACGTGAGGTGAGCGCCGGCTGAAACCTAGGGTAAAAAAAGTCACACTGCGACACGCAATTCGACGTTCACGCGACCCGCGTCCCTGGCGTACAGTCCTTCAACCGCATTTTCCTCCACACGTGTACGCGACGTTGACTTTTTTACGCTCATCTCAGGATTGTATGGGAGAAACGCTCTAACACGTTGGAACATCCTTCCGCGCATCCTCCAAGATCGTGACCACTACCACATGTCAGAGCTACATTCAAGAGCGGAATCACCGAAAGATCAAAGGCGTTGAGCGGGCCTGGAAATGTAGAGGCTAGTGTGATAACAAGTGAAAAGACCGATATACCGGGAGAAGTCTGCAGCGACGAGGGCATACATCTACGAGAGAGCGGGGGAGGAGAAATGTGACGTTGTTGGAAGCTGGCAAACCTTGAAGATGACATTGGTACGCAAGATGACATTGGTACGCAACTGTCACATGCCGGAAGGAGACGAGAAGCCTGAGGAGCCGGTGACGCCTCCGGCTGGGGGGGATGCCTGCTGCTGCTGTTGCTGCTGCGGACCGACGGACTACGGTTGGCCCAGCTGATTGCTCCAAGCCTGAAGCGCAGCATTCGGATCGGGCGAATTCAAGATCTGGTTGGCCGCGTTTCCGTACTGCGCCAGAAGCTGCTGTTGTTGCTGAGGCGACATTGCATTCCACTGCGACATTGCCTGTTGAACCTCGGGAGAGTCGCCAGACATGTTTCCGTTACTGTCCAGCGGAAGCTGCACTGGTTCTTGCTTCTTTTCCGAGCCTGCGGAATCCGAAGCATCGCCCCCACCAAACTTGAACGGCATGGCTGTCTTGGGATTGACCTGCTCGCCCGTGCCCGAGTCGTAGTACAAGTTCGAAGTGGAATCGACTAAGACGAGGTTGCCCGTGATCGGGTTGAACAGCTGTCCGTTGGCTCCCGTAGCGATGGCGTTGCCTACGGCGGAAGCCGCATCGCCAGCGGAATGGTATTGGCTGTTCCATTGGTCTTGGAGGGCCTTCAGCTTCTTCTGATGGATGCTGCGCAGGTAGATGGCAGTGATGAGCAGCGTACCTGCAACAGCCATGGTGCCAGATGTCGTCATGGACGGAAGAAAGGCAGTCATCGCCTTCACTTGTCGCTTCGTCAAGAAGTGCTCTTTACCTTCGAAATGGGCTTGAGGGGCAGAGTTTGCGTTGCCAAGGTCCTTTCGAACTGCAGAGAGAAGCTTCTCGTCCTGTTCCTTGATTAGATACAGCGCAAAAGGCAAAGATGTCAATCGAGTCATTTCTTTCGCATCCACGAAGTCAGGGCATCAGCCGCACGTACACCTTTCGCCTGCAAATTGCGCTTCTGCATCGGAGCAGCTCCGCCGACACTAGCATCTGCAAGCTCCTGCTGTGAGCACGGGTGAAGCGGAGGAGGATTGTTGAGATCGACACGCGTGTACGTCGACTCATTCCACAGCACACCACGGAAGTCTCGTATGATAGGCTCTCCATACATGTCGCAGACACTGGTCGGCTCGAGACCGTACTCGTTGGTTTCAGTCGTGTGAGGACGCTTTGGGTGGGCGTACTTGTCGAGTCCGATGACAAGTGCAGCAAGCACGCCTAGACCTAGCGCTCCCTTGGCAAGCGTCGTCCCCATGCCTGGCTTAGCAGCAGTGGCTAGCGCTTCGCTGTTGGCTGTTGCAGACCCTCGCAGCATAGCTTGTTGTGCCTGTTCTCTGAGAGCGGGGCTTGCAGCTCTGTTCGGAAACCAATAAAAAAGTGCAAGTGTGGTCAGCAGACTGGTCATGTTGATAATGCTGAATTCCTTGAACGAGAGTGCTCACTGATAAGCAGCCGAAGGGTAGACGCGCTTGCCGAGCTGTTGGTGCACAAAAGAATAGCAGACAGAAGATATAGATGGATTAGGACCTATCATTGAAGACAAAACGAGGCAAGAGAGAGAGGGAGACGACGCATCGGACGAGAGGAGCAGGAAGTGATCATACCTGGCGGTGTCGCAAGGAGCGCTTTTGCATTCGTCCCGTTCCGGCTGCAGCCTTATTGCCGGCTGTAGTCCCACCCGTAGCGCCCTGACCAGCACCGCTAGCGCCACCAGCACCTTCTTTCCGCAGATCATCGGCACAGTGAACAATCCTGCCAGTTGCGGGATCGCTGACCTCGCCCGTGTTGGCATTGGTCAAAAGGCCGGTCTTCTCGTCAATGTAATACTTTACGTTGTCAGGACCAGCGACGTACCATCTGCCGGCAGCTTTGTCCAATTTGGGCAAGGGCAAAGGCGAGGGCAAAGAGCGCTTTTGCATCCGCCCTTTTCCGGTCCCAGCTCCGGTACCGGCTGCGTTCCCACCGGCAACGCCTTGACCAACACCGCTGGATGCGTTCTGCAGATCATCGCCACGGTAAAGAATCTGACCAGTCTTGGGATTGCTGACGTCGCCCGTGTTGGCATTGATCAGGTAGCCGGTCTGGTCATCGATGTAATACTGAACGTCGTTGGGACCGATGACGTACCACATACCGGCAGCCTTGTCGAATTGGGGCTTGGGGCTGCCGCCGCTTCGGCCTGCAGCTGATCCAGGGTTTTGCCCGGCTTCATCGGCAACATTTTGAGCTTGAGCAAAACTAGCTTGATCGGCGCCAGACACACCAGATGCAATGGCCCCAGACGCACCAGCATCAGCCCCGCCAGCTCCAGCCGCACCGGCACCTGCACCCTGCTGAGCAGCGACAGCACTGCCGCCCGAAGCCGGAGATGAGGCGACGCTCGAGTCAGCGCCCGGTGCAGCACCACCGCCAGAAGCTGAGGGAGGCTGCCAGCCGGGAGGCGGATTGACTTCCACCATACCTTGCTGCGTCATCTTGAGCACGTGAACCTGGTTTCTAGTGTCTGTCACCCAAACGAGGTCCGAATTAGGGATGCGGAATGGTCCGGTTGCGATCTGATTGTCAGCGCCACCGGCAGCCCCTGCAGTCTGAGCCGCGCCACCCTGAGGATAAGCAGCTGGACCTTGGGCAGTGCCACCCTGAGGGTAAGCTCCTTGAGAAGGGTCCGAGCCAGGCGGGTAGCCGTCGACGGGAGCAGTACCAGGAGCAGCGCCGCCAGCACCCTGCAGGGCAGCCATATCTTGCTGGTAGTACCCAGTGGTAGAGTCGGAAGGCTTCGTATCAAACATCCTGGTCAAACCGTAGCCAGCGGCAGCACCACCTGCGAGAGTCAAAGCCAATGCTCCTTTCCCGAAACCTTTCTTCTTCAGATTGGGAGCAGCGGCGGCAGCACCAGCCCCGGCTCTCTCAGCACTGGCAGCCTCCATCTGCTTGGCCTGAAGCTCCTCCATGATTCGGATCTGCTGGGAGTTGTCTTTATGAGCATCCTTGAGCTTTCCGAGCTTCTTGTCGATCTTGTCGAATCTGGCAGCCATGCCAGGATCGTAAACAGGCTGAGAGTAAGGAGGAGGCGCCTGGTAGTGAGGAGCAGGATACGGGTGGGCGGTGGGAGGTCCGCCGGGAAGGTGAGCGGTAGCACCATCGGTGGTAGAGTGATAATGATTGATGACTGTATCACCTCCCTTTTGAGCGTCTCCGCGAGCACCTCGAAGAGCGTCGACGGCGCCTTCGAGAATCGAAGCGCCTTCAACTCGCTTCGAAAGATGAACCTTGCCGTTGAGAGCAGAGATTTTTTGATGTCCATGATTGGTATCCCCGTCTTCAGGGTGACCATTGTTCGTCTTATCACCTCGCTTTGCTTGAGAAGAGGCATTAGGGCGACGCTGGGCTGTCTGTTGGACGAAATGCTCGTCTGGGACGTGCTGCGACAGAGAGGCAGCCGCGGAGATGGCGCCGAACACAATGGCGCAGAGCAAAGCGACCTTCATGGCAGCTGTGAATCAGTGTTTCATACTACGTTGGGAAGAAAGAGGCACAAAAAGCCGTCAGCATATTGCCCTTGGACAGCCCTGTGTAGAAGAGGGATAGATGTCGACAAACGCTTGGTTGCGTGTAATGAACTCACAATCAGCGTCGGAGACGGCGAAGTTTGGCAACGGAAAGACGAGCTGGCTACGAATAGCGACAAGATGTTGTAGGAAAGGGAAAAAGAGTGTGATGCGGGACCGTCTGACTTGCAGACTCAACAGCCAGGGAGAGATTCAAGGAAGGCAGATACGATAGCGAAAGGGAACTCTGGCTGGAAGCGAATCGCGAGGGAAGACATGAAAGGTCCGTCTTAAGTAGTGGGCACGGTGGTGACATTCAAGTCAGAGTCGCGATGAAGGAAGGGCAGATGAGGTGGGAACAAGGTGGGCGGAGGTTGTGGCAGCGGACGACCTGCTGTTGCGACAGACGAGTGAATTTACGACAACGCGACCGGCTAGACTTCCGAGCTCGATGTGCAAGGTCGAAAGTGCGGTATCCACCGAGGCTTTCGTCGTGCCTGCACGGACTAGGGATATCGTTCGGTCACAGCATTGACGCCACACGCTTCATCTCGCCGAGCGATGGACTTTCCGAATCTCGTTTTAGGACAGCCCCGAGCGACGACCGAGCACACGACAAGACGTGCTATCCGGGAGCCTGAGGGTTTGGGTAATGCAGTACAGATTTCATCTTTACAGGTGGGTATAGGATGCAGCATCGATAGTCGATCAAGGACGATTCGAACGTGAAATGTAAAGAGTCGATGTTGCCGGCACGATGCGCGACAGAGCGTCCCGTCGAGAAGAACAAGAGCAGGCGAAACGGTCAGACTCTTGCGCTTCCATTGCTTTCAGTGGCCGAATCAAGCGAAGAGAATTCTGAAGAGGGACCATTCAGACGAGCCGAGGAATCGAGGTACGGCAGCAGATGGTCATGGTGTGCATTGGCCTCATGAGGTGGGCTGTGGCGACGCATGGGGGCTGAGCGCCTCATTCAACTTGTCTTTAATATCCTTGAGCTTGCGGTCTTTCCTCTTGCGGTACATGCCGTACCTGTTGACCACCTCGATGACCCACTTGCTCTTGGTCACGTTGATCTGACTTGTGTCGAGACCGCGTTGCTGTAATCGGCGGATGAACTCCTCGAAATGGTGAGACGATGAGCGATAGTGTCCGCTCCACGGATAGATGGACACGATGACGCCGTCCTTGACCTTGAGAACGCCGGCGACGGTGACGAGTGATCCGGCGAGAAGGGAAGAATGCTGGAAGCGACCACGCTGCTTGATCCCGATATAAAGATTGTAGGAAACATCGGCGACAAAGATCCATGTGTCGGCTTTGCGTCTGCGGATGAGAGCATCAGGACGAGATGTACTGTCTTCCTGGTCGACATCCTGCTCCGAGTCGCCCTTGACGATCTGCTGACGATCTGCGGACGCATACAAGCCGAGCTTTTGCTTGATGAGATATTTCGGGCCCAGGTTTGCCTTTTCAAGCAGCTTTTCTTTGCGAGTCTGTTGCTTTTCGTCTGGGTGTATGACGTCCTTGGAGTCGCGAGTGTTGTCGTCTGCCGACGTTGCAGCAGGGACTTGACTCTGTCGCTTATCGTCGTGATCGGAATTGGCTTCATCGGACGAGCCCGAATGCGAGGTGAAGCTGTCGGATGAGTCGTCAGAGCTGATGGTGCGAAACTTGATTTTGTCATCGCGAACGACCTCGCACACTTCGCCGGAAGCGATGGCATCTTGCCACTCCTGCGACTCACGCAGAGCAACTCCCCTGCCCTTTCCGAGGTCACCGTGATCGTACTTGGAAGTGCTGACGAGTTGACCGGTGCGACACCAGCGCAGACGACCTTTCCCAGGATGCGACTTGAGATGCGCACGAAACTCCTCCAGGGGGCCTTGAGACGGAGCTTCGCCTTCATTGTCGATGTACGTCATGTAGTTGCGTCGCTGGTCTGCGGTAAGATAGCTGATCCTTTCGTCTTCGAGCTTGGACCTTGGACACTCGTCCAAGCTGAGATCCTTGCCTTCGCCTTCATCGAGCCAGAGCAGGAAGTTCTGCTTGGTGTCGGCTTTGGTATTCCAGTAGCGATGATAGTGCTTGAGGTTACTGCCGTAGCGGTGTTTCGGATCGAGCATCTCAAGCCAATTCTGATCCTCCATCCGCTTGGTGAGCACTTCGGACTCGTGGATAAAGTCTCGCTTTTCAGTATCGTTCTTGAACGAAAACGGAAGCTTGTCGAAGAAGCTAGTGCTCTGCAATTGTTGTGTGAGCGAATTGACCTTGGCGGGAGGAGACGCAGGTGGCGATGACGTGGGTGAGGACGTCGACTTGGCTGGCCCGCGACTGCCCTTTGTTGCCGCTTCACCCCTTACAGCAGGAGAAGGTGCTGCATCTTGTTTTCCAAGCTGTCCTGCCATGAGGCCAGCTCTACGCCAGCGTGATGCGGCGTCATTCTTGTCTCCCTGACGTTGCTCCTCTAGCGTTTTCTCGAGCCGGCTGATACGGAGCGCCGAGCGGATGCGATCGGCTCCTTCGATTCGAGAAAAGTCTTCAGACCCCGCAAATTCTGTTCTGTCATTGTTGTGCGAAGGAGAGTCGGGAGCTTCGGACGTTGTTGCCGTTGTTGGAGGTGCCTGGTTTGACGTCATCTCGGTGTTGGCTGCGGTGGTGCGAGTCTGGTGAGACGTGGTGGTTGCCGAGAACGGTGCGGTTACTGACAAAGCATCGTTGGCCGCAACTGTTCCACGTAGAGCAGATGGACACAGCAGCGAGAAGGTCGTTGATGACGATGTAGGTGGTGGTGTTGTCGCTGTCGGCGAGCGTGCTGTGGAGAGGAGAGGAGCGGATGCACTCCACGTTGACTCCACTTTCAGTCATTGCTCCAACCCGGCGGCTATGTCTCAGGGGGCACAGCCGGCCATGCTTTTCTCGGTGCGAATTTACCACGTGGTGAAGTAAGTAGCCGAAACAGAATTGGGATAAATGTGCGAATGTTAGGTCGAGCTTTCTCGTGCCTTAGTCATGCTCACCTCACCTGAGGCCGTCGGCGGTCCGAGCACACGTTGAAAATTGAATTACTGCGCTGTCTGAGTTCGGGCGTGTGACTCGGTGCGGACGAGATCTTTCGGAGAAATGCCGAAGTTACACACGGGGCTGACAGTCGGAAAAGGCGAAAACGGTGCCAAAGTCAAGAAGAAAGTGAGAAAGAGCCTTCGCATCGAGATCGCTTCCTTCCGAATCACAACGTTCGAGCTGCCTTTTCGTGTCGGGTGTCGTTCAAGCGACACATCCTGAATCGTCATGTCGGCGTCAACTTCGAACCTCAAGGCGAGCCTGGATCGGTGGTCAGCAAGACTGACATCGCTGCCCAGCATCGCCCTTCCCACCGACTACCCTAGACCCGCTACCTCGCAACTCGTACAAGCGCTTGCCTCGTCGACGCTCTCATCCGGAACAAGGAAGGATCTTGTGCGTCTGGCGTTGCACCACGAGCTCGATCTTCATCCTGCCGAGTACGCCGACGGCCAAGACGATGACAATGCCAGTCCGACTCCCTTCCACCTCCTGCTTGCTGCTTTCTGTGTGCTCCTGCACCGCTACACCGGCGATACGGATCTCGTCATCGGCTCGTCCAATCCCTACACCGGAGAACCACTCATCTTGAGGATCCCCATCGAACCTAACGACCCATTCTGGCAAATTGTACGACGCATTCAGCAGGTGGAGAAGGAGGCTGCTGGCGATGCTGTCCCCTACGATGAGATCGTCAAGCGTGTCGAGGCTGAGCGCGCGGAGCGCGAAGGACCTTTGCCCGAGGGTGTCCAGAGCGCCCCCATCTTTCGTGTTCGCTTCTTCGACGAGACGGGCGGCAAGGCTCGCAACTTTATGCAATCAACCTCGCTCACTACCGATCTCACCGTCTTCTTGACCAAGCCAGGAGCCACTCCTGGAGACGACGCTATCCCGCAGCAAACGCCCTCAGAGTCCGCGACGCCATCGGCTGGAGCCAACGCAACCCACACATTCCGGGACTCGCTCGTTCCTAACATCGCCGTGCACCTCTCGTACAACTCACTCATCTTTTCTTCGCAGCGCATGCAGCTCGTGCTGGCACAACTGTCCCAGCTCATCTCGGTAGCTGCTGCCAATCCTGCATCGCCCGTTGGAAGCCTTCCCATCCGAACACCGCAGGAGAACTCTTTCCTCCCTGATCCTACTAAGGACCTCGAATGGTGTGGCTGGAGGGGCGCCATCACACACATCTTTGAACGCAACGCCCGCGCGCATCCAGACCGCAGGTGCATCGTGGAGTCACTAGTCGACGATTCCGGATCAGTGTCCCAGCCAGGTGCACCTGCCAGTCGTGTCCGCGAGATCACCTACGCTCAACTCGACCGCGCCTCCAACGTCGTTGCCCACCATCTCCTTCAGGCAGGTGTCCAGCGTGAAGAGGTAGTCACCACCTATGCCCACCGAGGCGTCGATCTCGTCGTTGCTGTTCTCGGTACTCTCAAGGCAGGTGCCACTTTCAGCGTCATTGATCCCGCTTATCCGCCCTCGCGCCAGAACGTCTACCTGCAGGTCGCCAAACCGCGTGCATTGATCGTGCTAGCCAAGGCAGGTACACTGCAACCATCAGTGCGAAAGTGTATCCAGGACGAGCTCGATCTTCGTACCGAGATCCCTGCGCTTGAACTGCTCGACGATGGATCGGTGCGAGGCGGTGCATCCTCGCAAGGAGGCGCTGACAGCCTTGAACCGCAACAGTCCATGGCTGGGGCGAGCACCAACGTCATCCTCGGTCCCGACAGCGTCGGCACGTTGTCCTTCACTTCCGGCTCCACCGGTATCCCCAAGGGTGTCAAGGGCCGCCACTTTTCGCTCACTCACTTCTTCCCATGGATGGGCGAGCGATTCGGTCTCGGTGCCCATGAGCGATTCACCATGCTCTCCGGCATCGCGCATGACCCTATCCAGCGAGACATCTTCACACCGCTCTTCTTCGGTGCAGAACTGCACATCCCGACTTCGGAGGACATCGGCACACCCGGCCGTCTTGCCGAGTGGATGGCTGCCAGCAAGGCAACGGTCACGCACCTGACGCCGGCCATGGGCCAGCTGCTCAGTGCGCAGGCTACGGCGCTGATCCCTTCGTTGAGAAACGCCTTCTTTGTCGGTGACGTCCTAACCAAACGCGACTGCACTCGTCTACAAGCTCTTGCTGCCAACGTTTGCATCATCAATATGTACGGCACCACCGAGACTCAACGCGCGGTTAGCTACTTTGCCATTCCGCCCGTCAGCACCTCGACCACCTTCCTGCAGACCCAGAAGGACATCATGCCGGCTGGTCAAGGTATGATCAACGTGCAGCTCCTTGTCGTCAACCGCAACGAACGCACAGCCACCTGTGCCGTAGGCGAAGTTGGTGAGATCTATGTGCGAAGCGGTGGCCTTGCCGAAGGCTACCTCGGCCCTCCCGAAGTGACTGCCGAGAAGTTCATGCCCAATTTCCTCGCTCCCAACCTCGATTTCCCCGACACCATCAAGGAGAAGCCCGAGGGCCAGTTCTGGAAGGGCATCCGCGACCGCATGTACAGAACCGGCGATCTGGGTCGATACCTTCCCGACGGCACTGTTGAGTGTACCGGCCGTGCCGACGACCAGATCAAGATTCGTGGCTTCCGCATCGAGCTCGGCGAGATCGACACACACCTGTCGCGTCACCCGCATGTTCGCGAAAACGTCACCTTGGTGCGTCGTGACAAGGACGAGGAGAAGGTGCTTGTCTCCTACTTTGTACCTGGTTCCGGCGCCACTGAGTTCGAGGAGTCCGTCACCGAGGACGATGAGGCGATCGCTGCTGCTGGCGGCAAAGCTGCCCGTGATGCGATGCTGGTCAAAGGCATGCGACGATACCGCACGCTCATCAAGGATATCCGCGACCATCTGAAGAGGAAGCTTCCTGCCTATTCGGTGCCGACTTTGTTTGTCCCACTCAACAAGATGCCGCTCAACCCCAACGGAAAGATTGACAAGCCCGCACTGCCTTTCCCAGACACTGCCATGGTGGCGGCTGCTGGCTCCAGCAGCTCTGCGTCCAAGGGTGGTGCCGACGCAGCGGCTGCTTTGGCCTCGGCTTCGCCCACTGAAAAGACGGTCATCGAGCTCTGGTCGCGTCTGCTGCCCAACGCTCCTTCGCCGATCCCGATCGACGAAAGCTTCTTCGATCTTGGTGGCCACTCGATCCTGGCAACACGTCTAGTGTTCGAGATGCGCAAGCAATTTGTCATCAACGTGCCGCTCGGTGTGGTCTTTGATGCTCCCACTGTGCGTGGTCTTGCCAAAGCCGTTGACTCGTTGCGCCAGGCTGATCTCGGTCTCGGTGCCACGCAGAACGGCTCGGCACCTGCCTCAGCTCAACGGACAGAGGAGGCAAGCTTGGACGAAAACTACGGCGCCGATGTGGCGACGCTAACTCCCAGTCTTCCCGAGTCGTTTGCTGGCGACAAGGTTCGAAGCGCAAGCGAGGGACCTCGAACGGTCCTGGTGACGGGTGTCACTGGCTTCCTCGGTGCCTTCATTCTCCACGACCTGCTGACGAAGCGATCGTCGAGCGTCGCCAAAGTGTACGCGCACGTCCGAGCCAGGGACGAGGCCAATGCGCTGGAACGACTTCGCGAGGGTTGCAAGGGTCGTGGCATCTGGAACGATTCGTGGGTGAGCGAAGGCAAGCTCGAAGTTGTGCTGGGTGATCTGGCAGCGCCGCAACGTCTGGGCATGTCGGAGCAGGTATACGCCAAGCTCGCAGACGAGGTCGACGACATCCTGCATAACGGCGCGCTGGTCCACTGGGTGTACCCTTACAGCAAGTTGCGCGCTGCCAACGTCGGCTCCACCATCTGCGCCATCAAACTCTGCAACGCTGGCAAGAAGGCCAAGACGTTGACTTTTGTGTCGAGTACCTCTGCTCTCGACACGGATCATTACATTCGCCTCTCCGACTCGATCTTGCACGGCCAGGACCCTGCTCAGGCGGGCTCGGCGGACCACCTGCATGGTGTGCCCGAGACGGACGACATTGAGGCCAACGTCAAGGGCCTCACCACGGGCTATGGTCAGTCTAAGTGGGTAGCCGAAAAGCTCATCATGATCGCAGCATCGCGTGGATTGAAGGCATCCATCGTTCGACCAGGTTACGTTGTGGGTGACTCCAAGACGGCCGTCACCAACACGGACGACTTCCTGTGGCGCCTCGTCAAAGGCTCCATCCAGCTCGGCCTGATTCCGGACATGCACAACTCGATCAACATGGTGCCCGTTGACCACGTTGCAAGAATCGCCACGTTGGCGTGCCTCAACAACGCCAAAGAGCTCGACACGATCAACAAGACGCTCAACACCAACGCCAAGGTGTTCCACGTTACAAACCATCCGAGCATCCGCTTCAACGACATGCTGGGCGAGTTGAGCCGCTACGGCTGGAAGGTGGAACAGACCGAGTACGTGCACTGGCGTGCCAGATTGGAGGAGCACGTGCTGAGCAGTGGCGCTGGCTCGGTCGAAGACAACGCCCTGTTCCCACTGTTGCACTTTGTGCTGGACGATCTGCCTACGTCGACCAAGTCGCCCGAGCTGGACGACCGACACACGCAGGCGATCCTGGATGCCGCGTCGGAGGGACAGGCGCAGGGCACGGTGATGGGCGTCGACCGATCGTTGGTGGGGACATATCTCGCCTGGCTTCTGGCTGTCGGCTTCCTTCCAGCGCCTTCGTCCAGTAGCGCAGAAGCTTTACCGAAGTTCGTCAGCATTGGTGCAGAGATGAAGGCGATCGGACGTGGATCCGCCAACTGAGCTCGAGGCCAGGGCGAAGCTGAAGGTGCCTGGATTTTTTGGCGCAGCTAGTAATCAACCACAAGTTTAAGAACCATGAAGTCTGCTTTTGATTGTCTGGATTTGTAGCTGAGCATTTGTAGCTGAGATGGCGGAGCTGTTTGCCGATGCAAATGAATGGCAAGGTTGTCGGCCACGAATGCAAAGAACGGTGGAGCACTTTGGCGAAGTACAAAACCCGATTGTCCACGGGTGCTGCAACGGAAAGTCGAGTACGCCGAGGGACGCTTTTATCCGAGGCAGCTTCGTGGCCGTTGAGATTTGTTTGTTGGTTTCAGAACGAGATGCCAGGAAAAGAAAACGAGAATCGGCAACAAACAAAGCGGAGCTCACAAGCTTTCTTTTTTCGTCAGGAAGTCTAGAAAGTGCGCGGAACGTTCGGCGCTTCTCACGCATCTCGGGGGTTGTGCCCAGGCGAAGCAGCCCGCTATGAAAGCTGCGCTGTTCCAAAAAGGCTCCGACGGAATTAGAGCTTCGCTTCGGCTCCTGCACGATGCCGTGCTACCGTCGTGCAGGTGTCCCGACCGACACCTCGCGTATGTCCGTCGTTGTCGAGGAAGGAAATTAGCGACATGAGAGCAACAAATTCTTGATGCGAGGCGGCTCGCAGCCCATATTGCTGTTGATCGGGACCGTCTCCTCGGCTTGGGTGGGTTGCAGAGAACCTAGACTAGTACCTCTTTCGGCAACGTCGAGCAAAGCGATCAACTCACAATCTGCAAACCGTCCCGAAGCGGCCTCGAGCAATGGATCTTTCGTTCGACTTCAGCTGCAGCGGTGCCTCATGCACGTTCCGGAGACCAACACTTTTCGAGAGTTTGCCGACGTTCTTTTCCCATGCAGAGCAACACTCTTCTTCTTGCCGATCCGCATCAGCGTCGTCGATGTGGAAAAGCCACTCGTGCACATGGTTAACGATTTGCGGCGATTGCCATCCGAACACACTATGGAGAAGGTCCTAGCTGGTCGCATCATCGGGTTTCACGTGGCCGGGCGAAACATGAAGCGTCGACCTTGGTTCCATCCTCGTGATCGCATGCAAGCTGCGGGAGCCTGCAGGTGTCGGAAACAAACGCCCTTCCTCGCACCGCATCGCAAACTCATGCACGTCCGGCTCCAGTCGGTGTCTTGACTTGTCGGCAAGAAGATTTGCTGTCAGCGCTGACCTCTTGCCAATAGCCAAGAATAGTGTGACACTGGTCGAACTCTGGCCATCCTGGTCCACTTCGAATCGCCTTGCCGCGCCTTGACCTTCACGACGAGTCCCGACTCCTCTGCTCACGTCAACTTCGGCCCTAAATCATCGTACAGTCACATCGGCTTCTCAATCTCGTATCACACATTCGACCAAGCTTGGATGCGCCGACGCAGCTTCGCCACGCCAGATAGCCAGGATTCCTTGCTCCTCATTGCTGTCACATCAGATTCCTCTGCCAGTGCCTTGCTTTCCCTTCAGTACTATCGACGTCCTCTCCACGGCTGCATCGGATCTTTTGAAAGAGCTTGCTGCTCGAGCCCAGACTCATCGATCTCGCAGGCAGTTCGCCTTGCTACGGCGACTTTCCGTATGCTCAGCCATAAGTGATTCTCTTCAGCAGGTCGACATCCGAGCAACAAGATTTCGAAGGCAACCTGCGTTATATCAACTGTGGTCTGGACGACTATTCTCAGTACCCCTTCTATCGAACCCTCTGTTGCTTAGACCAGACTGTACGGCGATCATCTGAGCGCATCAAGGATTGCTTCGCCACGACCACCTTGCGTAATGCGCCCTTCCGGTAGGACCGATCCTCCGAACCACAAGCCCGGACAGACAGCCGCCTCTCCTTGTCAGACCAGCGCACCGACCTCAACTTACGTCTCCTCACTCAGTAATGCACTCGACATCCCAACGCCCAACTCATCGAGGAAGATAGCAGGTGCCGGAACCGCTAAACCTGAGGCCCTT
Organism: Pseudozyma hubeiensis SY62; assembly: GCF_000403515.1. Taxonomy (NCBI): domain Eukaryota; kingdom Fungi; phylum Basidiomycota; class Ustilaginomycetes; order Ustilaginales; family Ustilaginaceae; genus Pseudozyma; species Pseudozyma hubeiensis. The sequence continues at coordinate 344,230 of NW_012133820.1, read as the reverse complement.
GTCTCGACGCCAAGTAAACCTGCGCAAGGCTCGTTCGAACCACATAGAAGCTCTACACAGTGCGCTGATGCGCTTTATACACCCACACGCAACGCGGCAGCTTCTCGCGTACTTTCTTCCTCGGATCATGATGCATTTCAGTCTTTGACCAGCCCATTAACATCATGGCCGACCTCTCTCGTGTCTCCCGCCCCAACCGGCAGTTCTGCATTCGAGTCATCCGTCGATTGGAGCCAAGACCATCAGTGGTGGGTGGCGGGAGCATCTAGCTGCAGGGGTGACGACGTATTTCCGAGCGGTACAGGGTCCGAATTACTGTCGCCTAGCTCCTCCTCTGTGCCATCGGAGACGACCCATCAACGAAACACTGAGCAGGAGTCTTTCAGGGAACGTAAGGGGCAGTCGCGTCGCCGTCAGCATGCGACAGACTACGCGGCATTCGCGCTGCAGTTACCTCCGGCCTCCATGACACCAAGTTCTTCGTCGGCCTCGTCAATGCCATTCACACTAACGCTGCCGTCAACAGGCATGCACAATGCTCCTCAAGTGATAGGACTCGAGCATGGAACCCCAAGCTTATCGACCCATCTTTTACCCAGCAATGACTTGACCGAATATCTTCATACGGCAAACCGACCCAGAGACACGGGGCTACTGGGACCCAACCCATCACGCATGTTCGGACAAGCCGCGTGTACCTCCAGCAGGCGCTCCCTTGCAGAGGCCGAGGACGTTCCAGTACTTTCTCAAGTCACAAAATCGGCCGCATCCGATAAAAAGGGAGCATTCGTCAAGTGGCTATCTGCTCACATGGACGACGTCAATGATCGCCGTCTTTTCGATCTCGGAGAATACGGATTACGTTCGTCAGTGGGCAAAAATGCCCTGCTGGCTGATCATCGAACGCCGTTAGGCCTAGGCCTTGATATTGTTGCTAGCACAGCATCGGAACAAGTCGAGATGCTGACATCACCTGCGCTAGACGCGTCGAGGACATCGGTGCTGAGAGACCACGGCAACGATGGGGGGCGCGAGTGGGAACATCAGACATCGGCCCTCTTTACCAACAGTAGAGCAACACAAGGGGATGGGCGAGCCATCCAAGAAGCGTCGATGTCTTCCCTCAGCACCGCCATGGAAACAAGCTTCGCATCGCACAGCAATCCATCAACTTGGGATAGCTCGTTTGGCCAAGCACCAAGCTCTTGGGGTGGCGATGACTCGGTCGTCGCCGAGGCTCACCTTGCTGATACGTCCGCTTCCTCCATCGGCCTTAACACCAGCCAGAATGCCTACGCAGAGAAGCCAAGTGTCGAGGGTCGTCCCTCTTCCGAAATGAGCGCTCTCGCTACCACGCCGGAAGTCTTCATGCAAGATCTGAGCGAGTTCAGCCAATCTGTTCCCATTCAAGATATGGCCGAAGAGCGATGGAGGACATGGCCGAGACACCGGGAGGGCCGCAGCGTCGTCTTACCAGCTGACGTATCCGACATCGGTGTCGCTAGTCTAAATTCAACGACGGGGGAGACTGGCAGCTTCTTCGACGCTCTATCTGCCTCGGTGTACCCGACGCGATCTAGACTCGGGGCTGAGCCCTACAACAAGAACCTGCGCTCTGGTCGACCAAGTAGTAGCGCCAGCACCAGCACCCGTTCGTCTATCGGCGGTTCTATCATCCTTGAGGACGAGTCGAGCAACCTCGCGAGCGGTCCGATCCGACCTCGATCTTTCGTTGGGGCTGGCTCGCTGAGAATGTCGGCTGCGACGAGAACAAATCCCTGCGTTGGATCTGACAAGCTGTCTAGTCCGAAAGAACGCGTCTCTGGAACAGCGATGGCGCTGCGACATGTACGGAGACTGTCTCAAGGGTCTCCAGCATCATCTGGCGCAGCTAGACCCAGTGCCATGAGATCGACAAGATCCGTCGATTCCGTCAGTGCCACCGACCCAAGGGCTAGGTACAGCATTGCTATGCCGAACACGCTTGGAAATAGCTACGGTGCGATGACAACATCTCAGAGACCGCAATCCATGATCGACTTTTCTGCGTCTTACCGAGATCTTCCCCGCCAGCCCAGAACTGGGAATGGGATCAAAACTAGCTCCAGGGTTGGCTTCAGCGAGGTATCTGAAGCGTTGAACACGCTGCGCTTGTTCCTCAAGCAAAAGAAGCCCATCAACAGCAATAACGCTGCTGAGCAAGACAGAGACCGGCCTCGAACCCCGAACGAGCATTCGCGGGAACCGTCTTCGCCTGGGAAGCAAGTTCGCACGCTACGACGATCCAAGCGAGTTCTGCCTCCTAGAGGCGCGATGTCATCCGTTGACGAGGTTGACGCCCTTCAGCCAACAACATTTTCGAAGTCGAGGCAAGGCCTTTTGAGCCATCAAGATGTTGAAGATGAAGCAAGCCAATCGACGCACGCAATGTCTTCCTTGTCGTCCACTCAGAGCAAACAGGACGACAGGCTGGCAGTACTTGAAGACCTCTCTGAACGAGTCATGCGACTCAAAGCCGAGTCCGAATTGGAAAAGGAACGTCATGCTGCTGCTAGCATGCCACCTCCCGTTGTTCGGCCGGCGTCCACGGTCCACCAGCCTATACCATCGAGCCCAACCAAGACCCGCCGTGAGATGCACGACGAGTACCTTCGAAAGCGCGCTTCCAAATCGTGAAGCGCGAAGCGTGAAGCGTGCACTGCCTTCTCACTGGTAACGCGCACACGCTATGCGACGGATGGCGATCTTCAATGATGATTATCATCAAGAGCCAGTGCTTCATCTGCGTTCGCCCCTTCATTTCCCTCTCATGTAATGTCAAATCAGCACCATACACGAACTCATTGTAGCGCTTGTCAGACGAGTTGATTTTCGCCTAGAATTGCTCTGCAAGCCTGCCTTCTTTCGCACCATCATGCCTGGAGGCGGTCGATTTTTTTTCCGCGTAAACCTCTTTGCTGGATTTCAGCGACGGCTATTCGGCAAGGCCAGATAGACGAGCGGAAAGAGATAAGGGGTCGTGTACGTGGGCGCGCGGCGGAATCCGTGAATTTTTCGACAACTCTAGGTGGCTTTTGGACCCTGACTGTTGGTTTTGTGGCACGGATCGTCGGAATCGGCTTTGCTGTTGCGTGTGTGGCCTGCACGAGCCACGTCCTTCACTTCGTCAAATCTAGATCTCTCTCCTCCCGACCATTGCTCTCCTCGCTCTTCATCCATCATCGCAGAGCCGACAAACCTAGGCCATTAACGCTAGCAGCCATGTCGAACCTCACCCCGACCACAGCACTCAGTTCGGCAGCATCGACCGTCACACCGCAAGTGGCGTACCTTCGAACGCTCCCGGCAGTTCGCGAACGATGCTCCAAGATCTTCTCCGCCGCTGCGTCCTCGCCCACCTCTGGGCTCGAGTACTTCACCTACGACCCTGCCAAAGAAGAAGCGGTGGCCGACTACTGCATCTCGATCATTCTACGGGATTTCGGTACCGACTACAGCTCCATCCCGCCCCACGGTCGGTGGCGGCACTTTGACGTTGGGTCGATCCCACGCATCACGACGCTTCTTAGCGAGTGGGCCGGTGTGCAGCCGATCTCTGGCTCGCCGCATTCTGCAGTGAATGTGGAGAAGCTGGCGACGGGGAGTTTGGAAGCAGCGCGGAGGTTGGTCGATCTGTTCATGGTTTCCGTGCTGCTGGATGCGGGTGCAGGGACAAAGTGGAAGTACGAGGAGAAGAAGACCGGGTTGAGCTACGGTAGGTCGGAGGGCCTGGCGGTTGCTAGTCTGGACATGTTCAAGGAAGGTAGGTTCAGCAGTGATGAGGGGGGCGAAAGGTATAGGGTGGATGCGAAGGGGTTGAAGAACCTGAGCGCAGAGGTGTTGGCGATCGACATGCAGGTGCATCCGCACGACAACCCGATGACCGGACTGGAAGGAAGATCCAACCTGCTCGTCAAGCTCGGCGAAGCGCTCGAGTCGGATCAGCATGGGTTCTTCCAAGGTCCACCCGGTACGCCTCCAGGCGAACGAAGACCCGGCTTCTTGGTCGACTACCTGGCATCGCACCCCACGACGACGAAATCCGTTAATGCGGTCGAGGTGTCCTACCCTGTGCTGTGGGAGGTGCTGATGTACGGACTGGCGCCCATCTGGCCCGCGTCCCGCACGCATCTCGACGGAGTAGCCATGGGCGACGTCTGGCCGAACGCCACGCTCGCCTCCCTCAACTCAACCCCGCTCGGCTCAGAACCATCTCTCGTACCCTTCCACAAGCTCTCGCAGTGGATGTGCTACTCCCTCACGGAAGCCGTCGAGAAGACGCTCGGTTGGCGCTTCGTCGATGCGGAACACGGGACCGGTCTACCCGAGTATCGGAACGGCGGTCTGTTCGTTGACCTCGGAGTCCTTACCCCCACCCAAGCTTTACTGGATGCAAGTCGGGCCGGAGCCGACGCACCAGTGCCGGAGATCCCCGCAGAACACCCCGCCATCGTCGAGTGGCGCGCCATGACCGTCATCCTCCTCGACCGTACCGCCGTCAACATCAGAACCAAGCTCGGGGCATCTGAAGAACAGCTCAACTTGAAACAGGTGCTGGAGGCGGCTACCTGGAAAGGTGGAAGGGAAATCGCTCAGCAGAAAAGACCCGCTACCGGAGGTCCTCCCATCAACGTCCTCAGCGACGGAACCGTCTTCTAGCACCACCACTGTCATATCACCCACTTCTATTGAAAATCTATACAACTTTTACATTTCTTTTCGCAACTCACTTCCTCTCCCTAACAAACACCACCAACCACCCCGCACTCGCCACGGTGAACGCCACAAACAGTGCCACTAGTGTGACGATATCCGGCAACCAGAACGCCTGGCTGTTGAACCCGAACGAGCTGATGATGCTCGCAGCGGGGACTTCGATATCGATCCCGTACTTGTGCTCCTTGAGGCTGAGGTTGCGCAGCTCGTTGACGATGAGCGCCTCGTACGCGGCGTGGAAGAACGACAGGTGCTGCAGCCACCGTAGGTACCCCGGGATGCGATCGCGGTTGATGAGCAGACCTGCAAACAGAAGTGAAAACAACATCGTGAGCGACCCTACCAAGTTCGCCAGACCGGTATCTTCGATCGCGATGGAGATGAAGAACACCGCAGAAGAAGCCGAGAGCGAAAACAGCACCAGCGTGAGGATAAACTTCCAAAACTCGGCTACCCCCGGTACCAAACCGACGAGGAAATACACGCATCCACCAAACAAGAACGGCGGAACGACCCTCAACGGCAGAATATCGAACAGCAGCTTGCTCGTGAAATACGTCAGCGGGCTGTAGTAGCCATTGCTGCGTTCGCGCACGAACAGCGCGCGTTCGTTTGCAAACACCCCGAGCGAGGTCAAGCACGAAAAACCGAACAGCGAGAGGATGAAGAAGAACAGGCCGAGACGGTTTTGGAATCCCGAAATGTCGTTGGTCACGCCGTGGTACAGGACTCCGCAGAAGAGTGCGAGCACGATGGCGAGACCGAAATGCGCAAACATGAGGATCGGATCGCGGTAAAGGTTCTTGAACGCCCGTCCGGATAGGATCTTGAACTGCGTCCACAGTCCGGCCTTCTTGTACGAGCGGAGCAGCGAGCTCTCATTCGCAAGATCGGGCAGCTCGTTGACCACGCCTTCGGGTCGACGTCCCAGGAAGGCGTCTAGCTCGGACTTGGTGTCCTTAGAAATGTCGGACTCGGCAAATGCGTTGACGAGGTGCACCAGCTTGCCGCTGCTCAACGCAGGCATCCACACGTCGTGACCGTTGCCCTGGCCGTTGGCAAAGGCGTTTCGAAGTCCGTCTGTGAGACGACTGGTCTTCTTGCGCAGACTGCCTCCCCTTGACGATCCTTGCTCGGCAATCGAGTTCGGTCTTGTTCTCAGCTCGGTCGATTCGTCTCTCGAGCTGGTGTCGGTCGTGACGATGCTCGTCTCGTTGCGATGATGCGTGCTACCCGCCGAGCCACCTCCTTCGACATCTTCCTCGGCACTCTCCGGTGTCGAATTGCTGCGACGCGCAGTGAGGTCGATCAAGAAATCGGCAATGTTGAACCCTGGCGGGCAGGGATGCCCGACCTGGTCAAAGTAGTCGCTGCAGCGACCAAAGGGACCCGAATAAACGACACGACCCTCCGCAAGCAGCAAGAGCTTATCAAACAGCGCCACGATGTTGGAGCGTGGTTGGTGGATGGAAAAGATGACGGTGCGCTTGTAGGTCTTCGCAAGCGTGACGAGCGACTGGACGACATTGAAGGCGTTGTACGCGTCCAAGCCGGACGTAGGCTCGTCGCAGAAGAGGATACTCGGGCTCGTAACGAGCTCGCAAGCAATCGAGACCCGACGCTTCTCACCGCCGCTGATACCGCGTCCTTCCTTACTGCCACCAGCGGTGAAGCCTGAGCCACCGATGCGGCTGTCCTTGATACCAAGGATGCCAAGCTCCTGCATAGTTTCGAGCGTGCGGAACTTCTTGGCCTCGAGAGACATGTCGCGCGGCAGCCGCAGCAAAGCCGAATAGAGGACAGTCTCGTATACGGTTAGAGTCTCCATGAGCAGGTCCTCTTGGTCGACAAAGCCGACGACGCGCTTGTACTCTTGGTTCGACATCTTCCTGCCGTTGATCAGCACCGATCCGGAGGTGACACCGCGCTTCTCGCGTCGCGCGAGGATGTCGAGGAACGTGGTCTTGCCTGCACCACTGGCACCGACGATAGCCATGACCTCGCCCGGCTTGACCGAGCCAGTGATGCCATCGAGCAAAGCTTTGGATCCGATGCGATAGCCGACGTTCTCCCAGTGAAGTGCGGCAGGGATGTGATCTTTCATGAGATCGGCCTCCTCTTCGGGGAGTCGCACGCTGCCGAGGCGCACCTCGTCGTCTTTGTAATGCCTTCCGAGCATCCAGAGCAAGCTGATGGAGAGGATTACGATCGCAATGGCTGCAACGGCGCTGATGACGACCCAAAGGACGGGTTTAGGTGGCGCGATGGGTACCTGATAGCCGGGAACCTGACTGAAGTGAATACATTCGCCCGATTTGCAGGTGATGAAGATGGCTTCGTCACCGAAGACGTCCGAAATGAGGCCGTTCATGCCGGGTTCCTCGAAGCGACACTTGCGGACACCGTCCGGGTCGGTCTTGCAGGACATCTTGCCTGGACCTTTGATCTCCTCGGTGAGGAACTCCGAAATGTCGATGCTGCCCGACTCGCCGCAGAGCATGCGTCCAGGTATGCATTGGCAGCTGACCTTTTTGCAGTCGTACGAGGTGCGATTGGCCGACTTGCCGATCTCGATAGTCTCTTGGCAGTCGTCGAGACCGCAGTAGAACGACTCTCGGGCGCCGATCCAGAACTGGAAATTGCAGCTAGCATCGCTCTTATCGCAGCTGAACGTGACCTGAGGAGGACGGCCGGGAAGCATGTCGACGATCTTCTGGTTGGTGACGTCGCATTCTTGGAAGCTCTGTTGGATGGTGGCGCCGCCGTCGTAGCAAGTGCCGTTTTCGCCGAGACGTTCGCCTCCCATCATGAAGTTGGCACATGCAGCATCGGTATTGCAGACGTTGCAGTTGAGGCCCTCCCAGCCGTCCGAGCACTGACAGGACTTGTCATCGCCGGGTTCTCCCTTTGGGAAGCGCTTCGAGCCGTCCGCCGGTGATCCGCAGAGAGGCGAGAGGCAATCGGGTCCGCCAAAACCAACAGGGCAGCTGCAAAGACCATCGTACTGGTTGCATTCACCAAACTGATAGCATTCGTATGCCGGCAGTTGACAGTTGAAGCAATCAGGTTCGGGACACGGTGGACAATTTGGCGGTCGATCTGGTAGATTGGCGAAAGATGAGTTGGTGAAGATGGATGTGTAGGTCTGGAGGTAACGGCGGTTGAGAGCAGGAGCCATGCCGCGAGCACTGGTGGATGCGTCGGTTCCCGTCAGAAAGGCCATGAAACATGCCAAGGCTGACAGCAGCATGAGCATCGATGGCGAACGCAGCCCTTGCCGAGACCGCGATGAAGCCATCATCTTGTACAATGACGATGGCGTCGAGTGCGGTGAGTGACCCAGAGCCGATGAGGGTGATGAAGAGGTCAAATGGGCACCGGTCAACGCATGAATGTGGTAATGTCGGTAAAAGGCGAAGACAGGGAGTTGAATGAAGGAGGTGGTACGACGCCATAAGATGGGGTTTGGACCCTTTGGAGCCATAAACGTTGGTCTCGGCAAGGACAACTGAGAGAGCTCAGCCTTTGTTCGATGCAGGCACAGACCATCGCAATCAAGGCAGCCAAACGCAATCTTGCAGGGCGCGCGTTGGAGAGGCGAAAGCGGCGAGGTTGCCTAACCAATTTGACGGATTTCCCGAAAAGTGGTGGAGGTCGAATCGGTCCCTCTCTCTTGGACAGATCGGCGATGGATTTTTCACGGTTTGAGAATGTTTCTTGCTCATGCTTGGCCTATTAACTTTACCTTCTCGACTTGCACCATCTACTACTGCCCTCGACACGAGTGGCGCCCGCTGGTCTGCACTTGGCTCCCAGTCATGACCGAGCACGACCTCTCCGCTCTTGACGGGCTGCTCGACGAGCTCGACATCGAGGAGAAGGGCGATCACGATCCTCGAGCCGCCAAAATCAAGGCCCTGTTCGAGAAAGCCAGAGCCGAATATACCGCCAAAATCGACACTCCAACATGGTACATCTCGCCCAGTGCCAACACCACTGCACCCTTCGATATCGACTCCTTCGTTGTGCCCCGTCCCTCGCAGCTGCTCACCGAGCGCAAGGCTAGTCGCACCGCATCGACCAACCAAGAATGGACTGCAAACTACCTCTACAGCCAAGGACACTTTGAGACATGTCTTTCCTACGTAGCGTCGTTTGCCGTTTCTGTGGGGATCGACTTTCCGATTGACTCAAAGAATGGATTGGGCCAGAGGACCATCAACGAGCACGACAGCTCGCAGCTCGTCCTACGACGCTCCAGTCAAGAGCGCGAGCTTACCAAGAACTGGGGGACTATCAAAGACGTCATCGATGCCGGGATTCGTTCCCTCCTTACGATCCTGCGCTATGCAACAGCCAAACCGTCGATCGATGCATGGGTACCACAAACGTCAAATATGGAGACCTCGACTTGCCACTGGGGCAAGATCAGCCTCCACGCCTTGGCCAACGGCTTCCTCACCTTTTGCATGCGCGAGATCCGCATCGGAGCGGTCGATAGTCGAGCCGGTTACTCAGGTATGATCATTCGCTCAGAAAATGGCGACCTCAAGCCGGCAGTCGACGTGGAGAAACTCAGGATCCAGAATTGGACCGTCACGCACGGTCTTGCACTCACGGCGGGAGATCTTGCGCTAGAGCTGGGTTTGCATCGCACTGCCATCGAAGCACACACACTGTTCCTCGCTGCTCGCGGCCAAATGTGGCGTGTGCTGCTCGCTCTCGCAAACGAACTCGCGAGCTATCACGATTCGCTTGCGAAGCACAACCGAGCAAGTACCAAGGCTCGCGAATCGCTCAAAGTAGTAGCAAGCGCTGCCATCGTCGCAGCCATACAAGCTGCCCCCCGTCCGAGACGAATCGAGGTGGCGGAAAGTATCATCACCCACCTGCGTGTCGTTCCTGCACAGTGGATCTCCGAAACACTCGACGAGCAGCACGACGTATCGCCGCCGTTCGACGACGAAGACGATCTGCTCTTCAACGGCTTACTCCAGCCACTCGACCTGCAGGCTGACGACAGCCGGTCGATACTGCCGGAGGAGATCGGCATTGCGCTCGTCAAGGTCGTTTTCGCCAAGAAGAGCGGTATCCTCGCCATCTACACCAAGTTCGCTACGTACATGCGCGAGTATACGCAGCGTCTTCAGACACACACTTCGGCGGAAGATGCTGCTGGTGGAGGGTGGCAAGGTGATCTTGATGCGGTGGAGGATGATGATGTTGCTGAAAATGGTCCACGTAGCGTCCGGACGCTGTGATCGTCGTCTCTTTTGTCCTTCTTTTCGTCGAACCACACTCATATATACCCAGACGCAAATCCAAGTTCTATTGCAATACACCTTCCTACACTTTTCAGCCAGTGTTCTTCGAATCAACGAATCAAGTTCTTGATCTCGCCCAACTCGAATCCAGCGGCCTTCACCACCGGTGCGCGCAAACTCGCCTCTTCCGCCTCCAAATGTGGCAGCAGCACCGACTTCAACTCCTCGACCAACTTTGTCATCTTGGCATAGTCGAACACCTGATCCAGCTCTTCCGCCTTTTTGATCTTTCCGGATCTGAGATCCTTGCTGACTTGAGCGATGTAGTGTTCGAGGTTTTCGAGAGCGGAGTGCATCTGGGCGTGTTCCTTGGTGTGTTGAGAGGAGTGCGCGAATTGCGGGAGTTTCTTGGCGAGGGTTGGGAAGATGAAGCGTTCCTCGATGGCGTGGTGTGTCTCGAGGGAGGAGCAGAGGGACGAGCAGAGGTAGAGAAGGTTGGTGAGGATTTGAAGTTTCGGTTTCGGGGGTGAAGTGGGGGAAAGTTGGAGGAGAAGGGTGGAGATTTGCGCGGTGGCGTGACGGAAGTGTTGGTGGAAGGGGAGCATTCCGCGGTAGAGGCAGTCCCAGGGGTCGCTCATGGTGTGTATGCGAAAAACGTGCTCGTGAGGTGGTGATGGTACGATAGGTGATAGAAGACGAGGTCGTCGTCCAGAGAGAACCACTTGATGTTTCGAGCTGATGAGAGTCGAGTAGGAAGAAGTTGCACCGATTCGACTCAGCGGAGTCGAAGCTTTTATGTCGGTGAGAGTTCTTGCGAAAAGGAGCTGGTCAAGCCCAAGCCGACAGTAACGAGGCCTGATGATGGACGTCAGTTTGTGAATCCCGCGAGCACACAGCGGATAGGCGAACACAGCAGATGATGGTTGACGAGCAAGATACGAATCGCACACAGCTTGCACAAAAAAGCTTGATGACCAAAAGCCGACGTCTAATTTGGATTCGGTAAAACCACACAAAATTTATCGCCGCGGCATCAGACCTGATCCGCAGACTCATCTGCAGACCCTTCTTGCTCCGACGCGCCTTCCGCCTCCATGATCAGATCCACCCTGGCGTCGCGCTCGGATTTAAGCTCGTCAAACTCGTACACGCCCGATACGACCCCGACTCCATCCTTCGGGAACAACGGGTCCTGGAATTCCGTGCGGTATGTCACTTCAAACACCTCCGTGTCGATCTGCTTCATCAGATCCTCCAGTTGGTCGGTCTGCTTCCACTTCTGCTTCAATTCGGTGAACAGCGCATGGTACTGCGCCGTTTCCCTCAGGTGTCGATCCTGCCAGGCGTTGCGGAATCGCGTTACGATGGTGAGCCACGCCTTCTCTCGAGCCGATTCGTGTTCCTTGGCGGCCAATCGTCGTTTGAGCGAATCGATCTCCTTCTGCTTGCCACGCACCTGTCTCTGAGTGGCGCGAAGCTCGTGCTTCAGATCAGCTTCGTCTTCGTGCAGATCCTGCACCTGTCTTTTCAGATTGAGAATCGTCTCCAGGTCACGACTCTTGCACACGTGCACGGCGTACCTCAGATCACCCTCGTCGTCCATATCGCCTGCCAATGCTCGTTGGACCTCACGACGTCGGTAATTGGACGAAGGGATCAGGTGTGATGATCGAGCTTCCTGCTCGAGAAACTGATCTCGGTTCGCGATTGTCGTCGTCGCTCTTGGATGGCGTCCCAGTCGGCCCATTCAGGTTCGATACGCTCCCCTGCTTCGGGATCGTTGGAGAGGTCGATGACTGCCTTTGCGATGGATCTCGGCAGTCCGACAAGTTCTCGATCTAGATCACGGCCCTTATAGATGTTGTCGCCGACGGGGTTGGTGGTGTTGTCGCTCATGCCAGAGTCGTTGGTTTCGGGTGCCAGTCTCGTAGCCAAAACGTGTTTGCGAGCAAGCAGTGGTAGGTCCGCTGGGAGATAAGAAGGGTGCGCCGAGGACTGGGCCAAGATTCACGTGGTGGGAAGAGAGCGACACGGACGCGCTCTCGCGGCTGTTTGAGCGCCGAAGCGAAATCATCGAGGTCAAGTGGCTAGACGGTCCCGCCGTGTCGCGCCATATTTCCATATCTCCAGTCGGATCCGTGATGAGCCCAGTCGATGCGACGACGATGGGTTTTTTCGAACGCTCGTCGTCGACTGAGCTCGAGCTCGGCTAACACAATATATGGGTGAGTCTGCATGAGTTGATGGTAGCCGAGTCCAGCAGGGCCGTCGTCGACTGAACTCTCCCACCAAAAGTCCAGTTGATGACGGAAATCTTCCATCGTCGACTGGGCTCGTAATGCGGCACCGGGACTGCAAAAGGATGGCCCGATCGACCTGATCAGTCCCAAATTCAACTGGGATGGTCAGATGATGCCCGAATCAACTCAATTCTATCATCGCCTCACCAATTCGGCTAAACGAGTCCATCGGACGATGATAGACGGCCGAAAACTCACTGATAAGAGTGCGGGGGAAGGGCCTGTCATTTAGCGCTCGAATGTCCTCTTCGCGTTCTACCGCCGACGCGCCCACAACAGCTTCGACACGACATTTATCACTTAAGTTAGTCAAAGCATATTACATATAGAAATACATCGGTCCCCCTATCATTACAATCTCACGCCGCCACCGGCGCACGATCGAATCTATGACTCTGTACCAACTCATCCGCCTCTTCCACCTCCTCTTCCCCTACCGCCAACCCATCCACCCAACTCAGCTTGGGACATGCCATGGCCAACAACCCCCTGTGCAACACCCTCCTCTCGTAGAACTGCCTCGGCAACGTCCTGACGAACCTCGTATCCGCTGCCTGGAAAACGCTCGAGTAGCTCGCTCCGTCCTTCGCCGCTCGCTTCGCCGTCTCTCTGTCCAACGCGTCCCTCGCGAGCGTCGCATTGGGATCGATGGCATAGTCCGCGAGCGGAGCACGTCGTTTGTGGAAGTGCGATTTCTCCAGCTGCTCGATCTGCGCTCGCTGGGCTGCTGCTTCGCGTCGTCGTTCGCTCGCCGCAAGGTCAGGTTGGACAATCTGCGCATTGGGCACCGGGGGAAGCCAGGATGCAGCCAGAGCATCCGTGTCCAGCGCCCCGTCTTCACCTCGATGAGTCGGCGAGGCGGATGGTGCGATCAAGGGCGCATACAGACCGAGCGTGCACGGGTTCGTACGACAGTCCAGCACTTGCAGCTCGGAGAGCCCACGAACCGCGGTGATGATGGACTTGCTCTTCTTGACTCGACATCCGACCAGGCTGAGTCGTTTGAGCCTTTGCATGCCTTCCAGGCTCGGCAGCGTTGAGATGAGGTTGTGATCCAGATTGAGCGAACGCAGGTTGGGAGCAACCTGAGCCAGATCTGCAGGCAGCTGCATCAATTGGCACGCCGACAGCTCGAGATAGACCAGGTTCAGGAAGCGCAGCGGCTGCACCAGCGGTGGCTGCGCCGTCAGCGACGAAGCGATCGGCTTGCGCGCCTCGCTGGTGGTCGAGATGCCCTGAGGAAAAGCATTGCCGGAGAGGAAGAGTCGACGAATATCGCGCAACTGATCCGCAGGCCACGTGATGGCGGCTTCCGCCTGCTGTCGCATGCTGAGGTTGTCGAGATGCTCCAGCTGGCCCAGGTTGTCGATACGGTCCAGATCGCAGTAGTCGGCGTACAGCGTTCGCAGCCGTCTAGCTGGAGCAACGTCGAGCGTCTGCAGATGCACGTTGCCGCTGACCCGAAGCACACGCAGCTTGGGCATCGTCGGCATCAGATCGACCATGGTGAGATCGTTGTGGTCGAGGTTGAGCGACTTGAGCCGACGCATGAGAGACAGCCCGCGGATCGAGATCAGTTGGTTGTGCGACGCATCCAGCGTCTCCAAGCCTGACCACTGCGTCGAGGCCAGATTGATGCCTTTGAGACGGTTGCCGGAAAGACTCACGTGGGCCAAGCTGCGGATCTTGTCGATGCCATCCAGCGAAGAGATCGCATTGCCGTCTGCCTTGAGCGTGTGCAGGTGCTTTAGGCAGCTGAGATGGGTCAGCGAGTCGATCTGGTTGCCGCTGATATCGAGCTCCTCTAGATGCAGCAAATGTCCGAACGAGGCCATCGAGGTGAGGCGATTGTGCGCCACATTAAGGACGCGAACCGAGGCTGGGATGCCAGTCAGATACGACAGCTCGTTGGTTTGCAGGTCCACTTCTTCAAGCAGCGGAAGGAACTCCTTCAAGCGAACGCAGGATTCGAGTCGACGGCAACTCAGATCGATCGTCTGCAGTTCATCCCAGCCTGGCTCCCATGGCTCGACATCGGTGATAGCCTCCAGCACCTTGTCGTGGGCAAAGTTGAACGAGGCGTCGGTCAAAAGGGTCATGTCCGGATAGCCGTGCAACTCGTCGTACGTCTCTTCGTCCTGCTGCCAGCTGACATCCTCGTCATCATCGCCTGCGCTGTGTCGAGTCTTTCGTGGCCGCTGAAGGGTACGATACGACCAGTGAGAACGATTGGCATTCAAATCTCGCATCTTTGAAGGTGTCAGAGCGCTCGGCGGCAGGACGCCTGGCTCGTCGCCAAGAGTCAAGTCGGCGAGCATCTTGAGCGCACTCGAGATGGCTTGCGTCCGTCCATCCTCTGCACCCACATCCTCGTCTTCGCCTGTCTCAAGCGCGGTTCGAGCTCGATGGCCTGCGATGGCCCTAGATCGCGACGACAGAGCCAAACCCAAATCACGCGCACGCGTAGCGTATGGCGGGTCGGCGAAGCTAATCGTGCGATTGGGAGTGGCCGCGCCCGCGCCCGAATTGCTCGAAGTGTTGTGCGAGCCACCATTCAAGCGACCAGCGCCCTCATTCCGATAGGCTGCAGGCTGCTTGAGGATGGACTTGGGTGTCGAAATCGACGAAATCGAGGCTCTCGGTGTGGTCGTTCCCAGCTGATGTTGGTGAGCGGCGCGGCGGTCTGGAGTCGCGTGAACGTTAATGTTTGCATTTTCGCGTGGTCGCTTGCTGCCTGCAGGTTGAGCTTGGTTCTTGCGCTGCAAATAAGTTGGCGATTCCGATCGATACATCGCTCGCTCGTCTCGACCTTCGGTCGCAGCTGGATCTAAGCTCGAATGGCGGCTGCTGACGGTCGAATCTGGGCTATACGTGACCACGTTTCGGAGAGAGGATCCGGATCTCGGCACAGTGCTGATGGGCAAAGTGCGTGGGGCAAGGCCCTTCGGCGTTGCTCGTTGGGATGGAGGGGTGTTAGGGCCAGGAACCGGCGTGGATGATACAGGAACTGCGCTTTGTTCCGGTGAGTTTGCATTGGCTGAGGGGAGCAAATCCGTGACGGCCTGCGGCGCCGTCGTAGCGGATTGCGTCGCGCCATATAGCTGACGTGAATCGCGCTTCGAGACAAACATTTGCGACTTGACTGGTCTTGGCGTCGACTCATCCTCTTCTCCGACGTCATCGGTTACCGAAGCGGGAGCGTGAGAGCTCTGACCAAAGCTTTCGAAATCTCGGAAGGGATCGCTAGAGTCGCTCTGCCGCGCATCGGCGGCACTAACATTGTTGGACGAAAGGCGCTGCTGGAACGAATTGGTGCGTGCACCCAACTGCGCTCGAGCCTGCTGCTCCTCTGCTGATTCCGAGAACACGTCGAGGCTCCTCGACAGCTCCGCAGACGCTTCCGGGATGGCAGGGATGGGAGTCCTACTCAACGGTCTTGCCTCGATGGCTTCGTTTCGAGAACCTGCGGCCGAACGCAGATCTTCCTGCGACGAGCGAGATTGAGGTACCTTTTCCCAGCGATGAAGCCCTTTGTTGAAGGTGAGTTTGCCCCGGCCGAGGTTTTCAATCTCCTGTTCGGGAATCTGACTGATGTTGAAGAGACTGCCAGTTCTAGTGATCGTCGCACCTTTGCCACCAAGATCAGTGATGGTGAGCTGCGAGCCGACGTCTCCAGATACGGTCCTGGCATTGCTGGGATCGACCAGAGTGTTGGAAGAAGCGGTGCGATCGCCTCGCTTTGCGGGATGTTCCATGTCATTGACGTCCATTGTAGCCACAGTGGGCTGCGTGGGCAGCGCCAACAACGACGAAGCTCGAGCCATGGAGGCTCGATCTGGTACCTTGTTGCGCAGTTCCGCGGCCGATGCGATGTTGCGGAGCACTCGAGATGGATCCGGGAGTGGTGGGTTGGGGATGCGCTCCGAATCGTAGAGGACGATGCCGTCCTGGAATCGACGGGTGTTTCCATCTTGCTGATCTTGCGCTCCGAAGTCATCCGTTATGCCGCTGTCGTCGAGATCAGTTTCATCTGCATGACGGACATTGCCGTGCGAACGACGCTGAGCTGCAATGGCGTCGAGCGTGGGCTCGTGCAGGGTGATCAGTTGAGGCCGCTGCACCGTGGCAGGCTCGTCTTGCTCCGAGTTTTGCTCCACAGCCATTGGCTTGGCAGGTGTGTAGAGCTGTCTGCGCCTCGCGATGCGCTCTTCGAGCTGACGAATCTGCTCATCCCGGTATGCGTTGGCCTCCTCTGCAAGCTTGAATGGCTCCCAAGTTTTGCCGGATGCTGCGTCTTGGCCATCGAATTCCTCTTGCACTTCATCCTCGGCGATCGCAGTGGCGCTGATGCGACGTAGGAGCTTGCGGGGCGACTCGGCTTCCTTGGCGAGCGCGGCGATACGCCGAGAAAGGGATGCGCGCGATTTGAGCGTGGACGACATGGGAATATCATTGGAACTAGACTCGGTAATGAAGGAGGAGTCGGGTGGTAGCCTGCGTGAAGAAACGCGCTGAGGACTTTCGTGTTCAATTGCAGATGGTGCGACGTCTTCGCGCGCCGGTGACTTTTGTTGGGACAGTCGGTTTCTATAGCCCGCGCCAATAGAACGACGGCGTCTGGCTGGAGATGTGACGGAAGAGACCGGTGAGTGAACCGACTGGCCCTGATGGAAGGGGCTCGCCGATTGAGTGTTACCTGAGGAGGCTTCCTCCTCTGTTGCCCATTCGGGAGAAGAGTCTGCTCCGGTCGATGGCACTCGAACAGCATCCTGGAGTGCGCTCATGAAGTCCGTGGATTCCTTGACATAGTCAACGAGCGGCTGACGCGTTGAGGTAGAGGTCTGGCTCGACACCAGATCATCGCTGGGCTGGGGCTGACCGGAATGGCCAAGCATAGGCATGGACATGAGGTCGCCCGTCAAAACCTTGCGCGGCTTCACGTCGAGGCGGAGACGTTTTCGCTCGCGTTCAACCTCGGCTGCTTTGGCAGGATGTTGAGAAGCTGCGGGTGTTCTGTCGTTGACCATATCCTCCAGCTTGGCACGAGTGACGGCGTCGTCGTAGTTGAACTTGAACAACCGCATGGGAGTGTGGGGTGTAGGAGGACCCGAAAGGAGTCCGAGGTCTGCAGCGGCTGACGCGGGTCGTGCAAGCGCTGTGGCTTGCAGGCCGTTCGGATGGAGCGTCTGCATGTTATGTAGCGATTGGGATGGAACCATACCGCGAGATACCTGCAGACGATCCTGCGCGAGCGCATGCGGGGTCTGGAAGGTGAATGGTGTGCTTGGCACGCCAGCATTGATGCCTTTGTCTGAAGGAGCCGGATCCTCTGTGGTGGCAGCAGGCGTGGTATGATTTGAAGCCACAACCGATTCGGACGAGAGAGGCTGCTCCGACGCTTGACCTAAGGAGGCGATGTCTTGTGGACTGTTGGAGGATACCTGTGGAGTGCCGTCAGACGGTTGATCCGGTATCGTAAAGGGGTTGAGTGCAGACATGATATTGTGTACTGGCTTGTCAGGAGGTGTCGGCGTCTTGAACATGGATTGCAGCTTCATAGGCGTAAACATGTCGCCGCCAAGTGCGGAGATGCCCTTGCGGTTTGGACCACCTTGTCCTTTGGCAGGACTTTGCCATACGGGGCGGAGGATGGGTGGTAAAGAGGAAGCATCTGCCTTGTGGATGAACGTGCCCTTGGCGCTGGATGCATTGGAACCAGCGGTTGGTGACTGAGTCTGCTTTTGCTGCAACCACACGGTGGAGTGCTGAGCGGCGGTCTGCACGTTGGTGACGCGCGAGTTTTCGGCCAAAGAGCCGCGTGCGCTTGCAAAGTCGTCTGGAGCTGAGTCGTTGGAAGCAGAGTCGGAGTCGGATTCGGACTCGGACCAGATGGTGCTGTCGCCCTCTTCGTTTTCTGCATTGAAGCCACGAAGGCGGTGGCGGCGGTTCTGATGGCTGCGCAAGCGGTGCGAAGGCGTCGATGGACCGGCTTGAAGAGCGCTTGAAGCCAGTTGCGCCCTCGGCGTTGGGGCAGCAGCGGCTGATGATCTGCCTTTTAGCAAGGCTCGACGAGCTTGGTGACGCGCCGCCGAGAAGGCAGGGTTGGGAAGCGCACTGAAAATTGCTGAAGAGCCAGAAGGCCGAGATGCCATCGACGGTGTCGCGACTGAGTCGTGAGGCGCTGCCGAGCGGATCGGCGAGCGTGGGCGAGGCGGATGGCCGGCAGCAGCCTGGGCTTGTGTGACAGACGAGGTGTCGAGGTTGCTGGAGGTGGCACCTGTGTCAGGTGGTGCAGGAGCGGACTGAGGCAGTGCCTGTTCTTCTGGCCATGATTCATCCAGGTCGTCTGTCATCCAATCTGGACGCTGCTGAGGGTCTGTAGAGGATGAAGGATGGATTGCAGCTGGAGCAGCCGGAGAAGCCGGAGCTGCTGGAGCGTGTGCGGTTGGCGTCTTGTTTTGAATAGACTCGTCCCAGATGGAGCTTACCGTCTCGTCGACGTCGGCGCCATCATCACGGCCTGGTGGTGTCCCAGCAGTCTTTCCTTGGACGCTCGAAAAGTTGGAATCGACCGAGGGCGGTTTCGTTGGGGAAGAGGAGGGCTCGTCGTGATTCTGATCTGCAGGCCGCTCGGTCGCTGTACTTGTCGCTGATGGGGAGCGCGATTCCGAATGTGAGTTGATGAAAGCGGTAGGCAGATCCGCGTAGACCGGCGCGGTGAAGTCCTCGACGCCTACGGACGCCGAGACAAAGGAGGTTAGTTGTTCCGTGTCCATGTTGGTTGGGTTTGGTGAGAGGGTGTTGACAAGACGGCTTAGTGATGCAGCCTTAGGAACGAAACTGCTTTATCGAGTCCGTAGCAGCATAGCAAGCAAGCGAAGTGAAAGCCGACGCAACAACGAGCGGAGACGCGATAGATTGTGTGGTGGAGTCGGCAATTCTTTGGTGAACGCGGCGCGTTGAGTTGGGTATACGAAGGTCCTGAGGGTAGCTGATTGTTCGTGTCAGAATCGAGCGTTCCGGAAAGCGAGTGGTATCAACGAATGCAATTGAGGAAAGAGCGGGGGAGAAGCAGCAGAGTCGAAATATCGAGAGGAGGTGATGGCGGCAGGTCTCGAATCGGAGCTGCTGTCACGATGGCCTCGTGTCGGAGCTTGTGCAGCGCGGAATGCGTAAAGAGCAGCAAAGCCACGCCGAGCCACCAAAGTTCAAACCAACACACAATCGCAGCCGCACCAGACGGCTTTTGTGCGGGCGAGCTACAGAACCCTGCGTCTTGACCCAACGCGAAGCCCAAATCTCAGCAGCCCTTTCCAGCACGTGATCCCTTTCGCACCCAACGCGTTCGTCGTGCAACATTTTGCTGATTTTTATTCGGTTTATTTTATTATATTTAATCGTGCGTCTCTCTGTGCTCAACCACTGAAGCGCAGTTCGAATAGAGCGAGCAGTGTGGAAGTTGACACTCTCAAGCGCAGCGACAACGACGTCAGCTTTGACTCGATCCATCCACTCCCTGCCATCATATCCTCCTACTCATATCTTCCATCTTCTTTTACCTACCTGTCTGCCACCATCTTGCCCTGGCGCTGACCTCAAGACAGCACAGTCAGCCCGGTGCGCGCAGCCATCCGACACCACAAAGCAGGCTCGACAAACACTAACACTTACATTGCATCCATTCATAGCATCAGCAAACACTCTCACCTGTACTCTCTCCTTGCCGAAAGATCCACACGAACCCCACCACACCTAGTCAAGGTCTTGATATCATCCCTTTGCATCTACAATGGACGCTGCGGCATTGGCAGCATTGCTGTCAGACTCGACACAAAAGCTCATCGGCTTGCATTCACAGATCGGTCATCCACCCGAGGCATTACAAGGAGCGCTCGACGCGCTTCATCAGGCGCTCAAAACAGCCGTCGATGACCAGATCGGAAAAGTGCAGCGAGAGGCTCAAGATCTGAGCGCAGAATGCTCTCGGATCCATGCCGACAATGCGCGGATCAGACGCGCGATAGGCGACAAGTCTCACGCCCCAAGTCCTTCACTCCAGAATGCCATCGGGAAGCGCATGATGTCTGCCGCCTCACCTTCGGCTTCCACCTCCGAACCAGCGCAAATAGATGACTCCCAACCTCTGTTGCAGCGCCGTGCACAGCTGCAGATCGACCAGACGCGCTTGAAAGCTACGTATACCGCTAAGGAGGTGCGCCTCGATCAGCTGTCTCTCAAGCTTCAGGCCTATGTGCCGCTTCTCGGAAGCTTTGTCAAAGTTCCCGAAGACAGCTCGCAGGAACCAATAAATACAACAGACGCTGCCGCCCCCATTTTCCGCGACGTATCCCAGCCACGCATTGCACTGTTCGAAGCAGAGATCATCCGATGCTCCAAAGAGGTCAACGCTCGCTCAGAACGTCTGCAGACGAGCTTGCTCGAAATCGTACAGCTTTGGTCCGAACTCAATCTTGAACCAGCGCAACCAGCAGCTCTCACCGACGACCGCGTCTTCGAGTCAGAACAGGTCGGTGACCAGGTCGACTGCGGAGGCGGAACCCTCCAGTTTGATCGCGCCATCCTTTCCCATCTCCAGCTGGAACCCATTCACGACCACGACACGCGCAGATTCTTGGGCGAATTCGTCAGCACTGAGCAGCCTGAGCGTCGCGATGCTTCCTCATCACGCGCCAACACCCAAGCCATCGACGACCTCCTCGACCAAACGCCTACACGCGCATCCCTTGGCGGTCAGCCTGCAAGAAACAGCGGAGACCTCGCACTGCAGCTACCGTCATCGAGCGACACCGCTTCCGCTCCTGCTTCTCCCTCGCATCTCCTCGAACCGTCCGAAGTCAACCTGGCACTTGCAGCAACCAAGCTCCAGTGGCTCGAAGCAGAAAAGCAGCGTCGCGAGATGCTCATCCAGGACTTGTACGATGAGCTCAGCGAGCTGTGGGCCAAGTTCGACGTGCCAGAGGAGGAGATGGATGCATTTGTCATGGATCACAGAGGTAGCACCATGGACGTCATCGAAGCCTACCAGGCCGAGCTCGAAAAGATGAGGCAGCTCAAGGCGCAGCACATGTCGCTCTTCATAACAAAGACGCGAGAACGCATCGCTACGCTCTGGGACTCGCTCTTCCTCACCGATGAGGAGCGTCAAGCCTCCTTCCCGCCCTATTTCATCGACGTTTCCGCCGATGCGGATCCCAACCTCGACGAGCCGCTGCCCACCGATGAGATCCTTGCTTCCCACGAGCGGATGATCGACATGCTCACAGAGCAGGTGCAAGTCAAAGCGCCCGTCCTCAAAGTCATCGGTCGCTATAAGGAACTTCTCGACGAGCAGAGGCAGCTCGACGAATCCGCCCAAGATGGCTCGCGTCTGCTCGGCCGTTCCAATCGCGGCGATCCCGGTCGACTGCTGCGCGAAGAAAAGATGCGCAAGCGTGTCAAGATCCAGAAGCCCAAGATCGAGGCGGAACTGCTCAAGGTCATTCCAGCATGGGAGGAGGAGCGCGGAGAACCGTTCACCATCAATGGCGTACGCTACCTCGATGAGCTTCTCGAGCAGGTGGAGGGATCCAAGGAGAATGCCACTCGCAAAAGGACAAGGACCGTTTCAAGCGCTCAGCCACCCGCTCCTCCCGTCAGCGCGCCTGCGAGCGTCAAGCGAGGCCCGTTGGCGCCCTCCACGACCTCGAATCGAGCGGTCGCGGCCACGCCGATGCGATCCATGACACCTCACCAGAGTACAATCAAGAAGCCTCGAATCGCGGCACCACCAGCAACAGTAGCGGCGCCGTCTTCCAGGACACCATCAGTGAGGCAAGGCGCAGTGCCGGCATCCGTGTCCAGAATGACATCGGCACGTGTCCCCATGTCAGCAGCTCCCAAAGCGCACTACACGGGAAATGCAGCCAGCAGCATCTCACGACCTGCGTCGTCTATGGCAGGCGCTTACAGAACCGCGAGCAGTGCCTCATACGCTGCAGGCACCAGCAGTCCGTCCCGTATCCCTGGTCCATCGCCTCACCTCCCATCCAAAGGATTTGGTGCAGCTCCTTCTGTGCCGGGCTACGCTTCCGCGTATGGCGCACGCAGCGTCACCACCGCCTCGGTCGGTTTGGCAGCGAGAACAGTTAAGGCGCAACGAGAGAGCTTTCGACCTCGTCCTTCGCTCGTAGCCAAAGTCCCACGTAACGCCAATGTTGTAGGAAGCAGCGCTGCTGGGCCAGGTGTCATCTCTCCAGGCAGAGCAAGCAAGTGGGGAGAGATGGGTCCTCCGCGGTGGCCGGCTGCTGGGCAGCCATCGAACATAAACCGCGACGTCTCTTGCGTGTCCAACAGCTCGATCCACACCGACATGACGACGGTTATCCATCCAATGGCAGGTGGTGCCACGCAGATGGCGAGACCCACCGAGCCCATGAGGAAGGCGAGACGTGCACCGTCCATGTCGCTTGAGGCGTGTCTCGCCAATCTGGCAGCTACGTCTTCGCAAGGCAAAGCGAGACTCGGCGATGCAGGCAGAGACTTGGGCATATCGTCGATTCGCAGCGTTTCGTCGTCGGATGACATTGCCAATCAGGTTGGCGAAGTGGAGGACCACGAGAGCAGCGCCAGAGTGAGGGGATGGAAGGACGGATTGCGCATCGCCGATGCTGGGGTGGATGACGACGTCGATGTGAATGCTGGTGCAGCGCAGACCTTGCCTAGATCGGGGAGCAGCAACTGGGAGTTGGTAGGCGAAGCCGAACCCGAGCCGACATACTTTGCTGATCAGCAAGCAGCTTTGACTGCGTGAGAAGCGGTGAGCAGTTCGTCGTCTTTCTCTTCATATACCCTGACATGCCATTAGCCCTTTACTCTTCACTCGTTGTATTCTATTCCCATATTGCATTTTGGATCTCTTTGCCGCTCAACATGGTCTTCCGCAGAAATCATCATGCTGAGGAGCGTCTTGAAGCGTCGAGGCCGGATAGCTGTGTGATCAAAAGACGTGAGGGGCAAGGTGTTGAGGGAAACGCAGGGCGACCGTGCGCTCGCAGCAAATGCACAAATCCGACATCCGAGATACACTTCAAGAAATCCGGTTTCTGCAGTGTACAACGATGGAGCTCTCATTTCATCCTGACTTCGAAAGCCTCGAGTGCCTCGATTGTCACCTCAACACTGCCGTATTTCGTGCACAATGAAGAGAAGTGCTCGGATGCGAGCGCAGCTGCGCTCGATCTCGTTTCTTACCGGATCGTCGTCGTCAACCTCGGTTGCTCGGAGCACAGCAACGACAAAGCATCGAGAATACGCATCCCAATCACCACCAACACCTCAACCGCACTCGCCATATCCCCTGATCTCTGCAAAAGGCAAAGCACGCTCTTTCACGCCCCTGTCAGCAAACCCGCGTATCCTTCATGCAGATCCTTGTGCGACCCACTCAGTGCCAGGTCTCCGGCTCCTCAGCAACTCCGCCTCTCCTTCGCCCACTCGCCTCGGCATGGACAGCGAGGCAGACCTCGGCCGTCACTTCTACCTCAACAAAGTGCTCGAGCAGTGGGCTGCCAAACCTGCCACGCGCATGACGCTGCGTCAACTCATCTTCTTCGGGCGCACCATCGGCCGCGACCGCGAGAAGATCCTCAAATCTGCCAACTACGTCCGCACCGAGCTCCCCGTGCGCATCGCCCACCGCATTCGCGATCTCCAAGCGCTGCCCTTCGTCGTCATGACGAACCAGCATCTCGAGGACGTATACCAAAAGTACTGGTCGGCGTTCGAGACGTTTCGTCGGTTCCCGCATATCAAAACCATGGATGATAACGAAAGGTTCTGCAACCTGCTTAGGGGTTTGCTGGATGATCATCTTACGATCATACCGAGTTTGACCATTGGGATTGTGGAAAGTAGTCATCATTTAGGCGCGAAGCAGCTCGATAAGTTCATGGAAAGGATGTTGAGGAGTAGGATATCGAGGAGGGTCCTGGCGGAACAACATATTGCACTGAGCGAGGCGCTGGACGATCCGTTCCACTTTTTCAACGAGCCAGAACGGCGTTCGGAAGGCGAAGAAGATGAACATGCGGACGACATTGGTGATCACGTCGGAATCATCTACACGCGACTAAGCGTGGCTAGCGTCGTCAATAAGGGGATCAAGCTGCTGACGCAGATGTTTGAAAATGTGCAGGGAGTGGGGAGGGAGAGGATACCGGAGGTGAAAGTGGATGGAGATTTGAAGGCGAGGTTTGCGTATATACCGGAGCATCTGGAGTACATTGTTTTCGAGCTGTTGAAGAATGCCATTCGCGCGACGATCAGGAAGCACGCGGGGGAGGAGGAGAGGGGGTTGGTGAGGGTGACGATCGTGGAGGGCCCACCGGAGGAGGATCTGATCATAAGGATCAGTGATTCGGGAGGAGGATTGCCGGACTTGATCAATCAGCTGTCGTTGCCTTCGCCAGCTGCGGTGGCGGCGAAATCCGTTGTGACGCCGACGTTTGCGAGTAGTCCAGCGGGAGGGACAGCGGCGGCGAGTGGGATGGCGAGTGGGACGGCGGCGGAGCCGAGCCTTCAAGTGGATCAATCTTATCCCATCCCTTTCCCCGACACGGGGCACATTGGAGGATATCCACCGCGAGGATCTCGAGCCCGACTCCTTCACCCGGACGACGATACGATCCCCGTCACCCTCACCGACGACACCATGCCGGGATCGATGCAGATGCACGCCACGCCGTTCTACTCCGAACCCTCCGCGGAGAGTTCCTCTCCCCACTCCTCCTCGTCGCGAATGTGGTCTGCGCGCGGTGGAGTCGGCTCGGCAGGCGGCACCGGCGGCACCACGCCACCGAACGAGTTCGGCACCGTCGGAACCTCCACCACCACCACCGAAGGCTACTCCGACCCGCTCATCGACGCCCTCTGCTCCTTCAGCAACGTGCGCAAACGACTCGAGATCGAAGCCCACTCGGACTCCTCCTCTTCCAGCACGTTCTACGGTCTCAACTCCTCCACGCCTGCTCCTCCTCCCTCCACCGCCACAGACCTCTCCAGCGCAGGTCTAGGCACACGAGATCGCTACGACGCGCTCAAAACCATCCGCAAATTCAAGGGCACCGTCACGGAACAAGTGCCGAAACCCAAACCTCAGGCGGTGGAGGGTACAGGTCCAGCAGCACTGCACACCGTCCAGGTCGAAACGGGCTTGGGTCTGCCCATGGCCAAGGTGTATTGCGACTTCTTCGGTGGAAGTTTGAGCTTCAGGAGTCTGGATGGTCATTCGACGGATATCTACGTAAGACTGCCGAAGCTGGGTACGAACAAGGAGACGATAGAGGAGATCGTGCTGTGATGGGTACGAGGTGTTGCGATTGGTGTGGAAGGGAAGGGTTGTTACAATACAAGGTGTTTGTGTGCGTGGAAGAATGCAGCGGTTACTGTGATGAATCGGTTCTTCGCTGATGAACTCTGTCCAGCTTATCAAGCACATCCTCCCTCTCGCGTACCAGATGGAACAGTGTCAATTCGAGTTCCCTCTTCCTCTCCGCCTGCGCCTTTGCTAGTGCTTTTGAAGCAGCCTCGTCCGCTGCTGCTTCACGGACCAGCTGGGCATCTTGCGCAGCGTGTCGATCGTGCATCGTCGAAGCCGACGCCGGAGTAGCTGGAAGCGCAGCACCCGGGTCGATGTCTTTGGAATCCTTGAGGTCGTGCAGTCGCATTCCGAGGTAGTAGCTACCGGGTACGATGACGAGGGCGGAGAACGCGGCGATCCAGTTACGCATGGGTACGCGAGGTTTGGGTGCGCCAGACATGGGTGGGATTTGCTGCTGAGGGAGGGTGCGAGATGTAGAAAACGATCGTGGTGCAGTGGTGGTGGTCGGAGCAGAAATGGATTTGCGTTGGAGGAAAGATTGCGCGGAGAAGTGGTGCGATGTTGAGCTGCTGAGACGGTTGCGTAGTTGCTGGGTCGCGCGCGTCATTGCCGGCAGAGCATTGATGGGAAGTGGCGGGAGCCGCGATTCGAGATAGCTGGTGAGTGTGGCCGAGCCCTCTTCCTTCCTGACATCTGCTCTGCTCCTCGGTGCTATTTCATCGAGTTGTAGTCTGGACTGCGTCGACAAGGAAGAAGCCTCATTGGCGAGTGGTGTGATCTGTCTGCTGTCCCGAGGACGTGCTTGTATGCCTGCTTCACGAATGCTAAATTCGAGTCCTCGAATCATCACATTCCAGCCGTCGCGCAGATTGGTCGAGATCCACACGATCGGTTTGCTGGCCAGTATCCTCGCGAATGCCGAGGCAAACGCCGGTGGCAGTGGTCGTACAACCGTTGCGATCAGAATGGCACCGAGCGTAGGTTCCACAGGGGACGCTGGAGGTAGGCGATCACCAGTGTAGGTGAACCGAGCTTCGCTGTGTTCCGCAGGACTTGTGATGAGAGGTTTTGGCTCCTCAAAGGGCGCATCGGCGATCTTCAGCCAGTCGACCTGACGGGTTGGAGCAGACTTGCGTAGTGAAAGCAATCCGGCTTGGCCAGGCTGGCACCCTTTGGCGATGAGGTAGGACGTGACCCGCGCTTCGAGCTTGCGCATCATGGCATTGAGTCGGCCTTCGTACGCCCAGATACCTGTCGTCAGGACAGAGATGCACTGTGCGGGCGGTATAGATGTCGACGCTTCAGCAACCGACTGCTGTTGATCCAAGCCAAGCCTGCTCCTTCTGCGAGACAGCTCGTCGTTCATGCGATGTGCAACCACAACGTCCGTCATCGTTCGATCACCCACCAACAAAACACTTCCGCATCCGCTTCCATCCGCTGGCACCTGCGTACTGATGATCTTCATCCTCTCCCTGACATACTTTTTGCTCTCTCGACTAGGTCCAGCCTCAATCGACGCAGATCCGGGAGGCATGTGTTGCGCCTGCGCCAACGTCGTCTCCCGATCATGCGACAGCGCAACAAAGTACTCGAGCGCTTCCCTTGCACAACCCTTCGCCGGCTTCTTGTGCTTGTGACACAGCACGGGAACGTTGAGCGATCGACTTAGCGATTCGGCACCTAATCCGGAAGGGTCGTCGGAGGAACCGCTTGAGTTGCTAACGATGAGGATGTTTTCGCGACCGAACACGCGTTGACATTGCTGCCAGGCGTCGGTGATCGATGGCTCGAGGACGTCGGAGTGGGGTGCAGTGAGACAGTTGTCCTTGTCGAATACGAGGTAGCGCACGCCGTTGGCGTGAAGTGATTCCCAGTCGAGATGGCGGATGTCGGGAACTTGGACGTGTGGCACCACCAGAGATGGCCGGAACACCACCGAGAGGATGGCGATGACTCCCGCAAGGTTTCCCATGGCTGTATGACGGGGCTGATGGACGTCGAGACACTGATCAAGGTGTACGAAAGTGTCGGTATCGAGTGCTTTGATGTGGAAGCGAAGCTCTCGTCTCTCGGAATTCGGATTTGTGAGTTGTTCCTCCACGAATTTTTGGACGCTGATTTTCTATTGCAATTTTTTATGCGGAAGATTTGCCCAGAGAGGATGTTTCTGCTAGCCAGGGTGCAACTTGCAAACATCTTCCTTCTTTGCCAACCATCTCAAACCGCACTAGACGTTCGCAAACATGTCTGCAGCCGCAGCTATCAACCAGGCTGGGCCATCGACTCCAGCAAGCAAGGACAAGAAGCCTAAGCGGACCAGGAAAAGGAACAAGAGACGAACCTTGGAAGTTGAAGACAGCAGCAGCAGCAGTGACGACAGCAGCGACGATGAAGACGTGCTAAAGGTCAAAGCTGCCCCCGTCGAAACACCAAAGTCGTCCACAAAGAAGGCGAAAGTAGACTCAGACTCGGAATCAGACTCAGATTCAGGCTCTGATGAAGACCAAAAAGATGACGGCGAAGGAAAACGCAAGAGGAAGCGGAAACGCACTCAAAAGAAGAAACCTACGCAGCCGTCATCCGAGTCGATCGCTTCAACCCCATCTACAGCCTCAAAGCCGTCTGCACCCAAGCCGATATCGTTGTCTCCCGAAGACGTCGGACCCGACCCAAACACAGATCTGCGTCTGAGCGATCAAGCCAAGCAAGCGATCCAATACGCCCAAATCTACATCAAGGACAAGTCACAATGGAAGTTCAACAAGGCCAAACAGAACTGGCTCCTACGCAATGCGCTCTCCGTCCCGCCATCTGACTACGACGCATCACTCGCGCGGAAGCAGGTAGAAACCTCATCGGCTGCGGAGGATTCCGAAGATGCGGCGGAGGAAGGGGAGAACTTTGTGCCGGAGGACTTTGTACCCGTGGTGACCGCCTACCTGACCAGCGTGATGGGTGGTGCTCGACTGCGCCTCATCGAGTCCCTCAGAGAGGCCATCAACGCACCCGTCGTCGAAATTGCACCAACACAGCCCGAAGCCCAGGACGATTCGGCACACACCACTACTGCAAATGAACAAGCCGCCGGCATCGCAGCCGGCGACGGTGGAGCCACCACAAAGTCGGTCTCATTTGGCAACTTGGCTCTCGAGTCGGAGCAGAAGGAGCAAGCAGCCGAAGCGGCCGGCCTTCCAGCCGGCACAGATCCACGCGAGGTAGAGATGCGCAGGGAGAGAGCGACAAAGATGCTCGGACTTATGGGGGAAGTGCTGTGAATTGACAATAACTAGGCCTTTCGCTCGTGGACAGAACGGAGTTTTATGTGACAGGTCGAACCAGAGTGGAGCGTAGAGCCTCAGTGGAGGGTCCAATCATCAGCGATAGGATCCATCGTGTCAGCAGAAGGCGGTTTCTTTACCAGCGGCATGCAAATGTCGGGACTGTCAGGTCCGATCATGGGATCGCTTGCGCAGACGCTACCAATCAAATCAGGAACATGCATAAAATACATCAGTGTCGATCACAATGGATACTCGTTTCGTTGTTTCTTGGAACACTCACCCCGTGTATTTGCCAGCCTTTGGCTGGTTTCTGTCGTACTTGCTCATGGGCACGATGCAGCAGTGTGTCCAGGTGGACTCAACGGGATAGTGAGGACAGCCAGAGGTTGGATGAAGCCCTTTCTTTGCAGAGTACTGGAAGGAACATCGTGGAGCTGAGGCTGCGGCTTGCAGGGCGATGGCGCTCGCCAGAAGGAACAGAGAGGTTGGGAGGAACATGTTCGGGGAGGGAGTCGATGAGGGAAGTCGAAAAGGAGGCAGGTTGAGCGGGGAAGGGGTCGATGCTTGTTCTTAACTCAAGACATAATGTACTGAGGTACCGTAGCGGGGACATGTCCACTCAGCTCAAATGAAGTTTACTGGTTCAGGTGGGCCTACTTTCGTCATAAATGCGGAAGGCGTGTGGACACGGAATGTGGGAAACGCTGTATTGAATGAACGACCAGCCCGCCTGTTTCATCAGGATGTGAGAGCGTGCAGCACTCTCCTTCTTCTCCGCAATCCCATTATTGGCGATTGCACCGCCGCTCAAGTTCTGTTTTCATACTTGTCCCACCCTGATCGCACTTCGTCACGTTCGTGACTGTACTGGACGGGCCGTCTGGCCGCTGCTACCCACTTCCGTCCAGCGAACTCACAATTTGCAATATAAGACGGAGCCGATCTGCTGAGGGCGATCCTTCGCCCACCTCCATTTCAACACCCAATCGGCTGCGGATCGCCTTTTCTCAAGCCTTGGATGCAAGCTTGCTGCGCTATTACAGTAGGGGCATCGACAATGCAATAGAGCTTGTGACGGGGACAGGTTCGCGTCGGTTGACGCTCCCACGCTTGGCGATGGCATTACGGTTTTCCGCAGTCACAGAGCGTGTGACGTTCGTCAATGCTGCTATCTCACACATCTCTCACATATTTTCAGAATACAAAGAGCATCTCCTTGTTGATGACTCTATCTCTGGACCGTGCGATTCAGCGGCTTAAATACAATCACACCTTGCCTACTTTTGCTCGCTGAGCACCTTCCTGACTATCCTCTCTACCATACCCTCCAACGCCTGCGACGAAGCCGGACCTACAGCGCTCCCCACCGCACCCCTTCCAGCGTCGATGCTGTTGGCAGCCTCGGCATGCTCTTCGGCATCCCTCTCTAGCGAACCCAGGACGGCACGATGCACGTATTTGCCCACCATGTCGAGCTCCACATTGACCGTGTCTCCCGGCTTCTTCTTGCTCAACCCGATCACCTCTTGCGTATGTGCGATGAGCATCACGTTGAACTCGACGATCTCCTTCTTTGGCGTATGTGCGTCTTCTCGGACATCACCTGCTGTAGAGTTGGACGGCAGGAGACCGCCCGTTGCTGGAGAAACCTCGATGAGTGTCAGTGATGCGCCGTCGAGTGTTACGTAGCCTTTGGGGATCAGGTAGGGCGAAAGTGTTGATGGAAGCGGCAAGGATTCTGGCTTGTGTTGCAGCCTCAGCGTGATCGTAAGCGCATTACCGTTGGGTACAACAGATCTGATGAGGGCAGTGGTGTCGACGTGACCCTGGACAAAGTGTCCACCGAACCGAGTATGCGCGTCCATAGCTCGTTCGCAGTTGACACCATCTCCGACCTTGAGATCACCGAGGTTGGTCTTCTTTAGCGTCTCGGGCGCAACACCGATCTTGAAGTATCCACCGTCTTTGGATTCAGACGCGTCGAACTCGGTGACGGTCAAGCAGGTGCCGTTGACAGCGATGCTGTCACCGATGTGACAGTCTTTGAGGATAGCCGCAGATTTGCCGATGGTCATGGAGTAGCCTCCGCCGCCGGACTTGGATGCATCTTGGGGTGAGATGTCGATGATGGGAGCGAGAAGCTCGACTGTGCGGGGGCATTGCATTGGTCAACAGCAAGGGAAGTTAGAAATGTCACACGAGAGCCGTGGTAGCCGACTTCTGTATCTCTTCGATCGATGACTTACCGATTCCGGTGAACATAGTAGCAGGGGATACCAATATCAGGCAATGCGAGCGGTCTACGAGATGACGGAGAGATGATGGTAGAGCACGAGAAGGACAAGGACGAAGTGGAGATTATGTCATGCGACCGCGGCGTACAGCCGGATTGCTCGAGAACTCGGCTTTTAGAGCGGAATCTCGGAAAGGGTCCTATGCTCCACTTGGCACGCTTCTCGTGCGATAAGAAGTTTTGGTTTTGCGTCTTCGGTGAAATTCCGTGGCCGCTGCTGGCTTGTGCATTTCCACCCTCGAAGCACATGATGCACAAAGTGATGTGACTCGCTCAGTTCATCCTCCCCTTCCATACGTCCTCCATCCTGTGCGCAAAGTACTTCCCGAAAGCATCTTCATCATGTCAGCAACTCAAGGCATCAACGTAGCCATCATCGGCGTCGGTCTCGTTGGAACCTCGGTCATCCAACAGCTCACCACCGTCTCTTCTCTCGCATCCAAGCTGCACATTGTAGCATTGCAAAACAGCAAAAAGACGCTCCTCAGCACACTCACTTCTCCTATCTCGCTCACCAGCTCGGCTGACTGGAAGTCGCTGCTCGCCAACAGTCCCACCTCGGCTCTTGCGCTGCCCGACCTCGTTCTCGAGCTGCAAAAGATCACCCGCGATTCGGGACGTCACACCGCCGTCGTCGACAACACCTCCGATGAAAAGGTCGCCGCCTTCTACCCGCACTTCCTCGCTGCTGGTCTCAGCGTCGTGACCCCCAACAAAAAGGCTTTCTCTGGACCAATCGAGTTGTACGAGGATATCCTGAAGCACAAGTCGAACGACCTTGCTGGCTCGAAGGGAGCTCTCGTGTACCAGGAGTCCACCGTGGGTGCTGGTCTTCCCATCATCTCTACCCTCAACGACCTGGTCAACACC
This sequence comes from Pseudozyma hubeiensis SY62, assembly GCF_000403515.1. Classification (NCBI taxonomy): domain Eukaryota; kingdom Fungi; phylum Basidiomycota; class Ustilaginomycetes; order Ustilaginales; family Ustilaginaceae; genus Pseudozyma; species Pseudozyma hubeiensis. The sequence goes on along the minus strand of NW_012133820.1, from coordinate 312,086 downwards.
GGTGACGAAATCACCAAGATCGAAGGTGTCTTCTCCGGAACCCTCTCGTACATCTTCAACGAGTTCTCCACCCCGAAAGGTGGGGACAAGAAGTTTTCCGACATTGTCAAGTTTGCCAAGGAAAACGGCTACACCGAGCCTCACCCCAACGACGACCTGTCCGGCTCGGACGTCGCACGCAAACTCGCCATTCTGTCGCGACTTGTTCCCGAGCTCAAAGATGCTCTTCCTCAAGGATACCTCAGCGTGCCCACCCACTCCCTCACCCCTGCACCACTAGCCGACGTCGCTTCCGGCGAAGAATACGTCCAGCGTCTCCCCGAATTCGACGCCGACTACGACAAGCTCAACAAGGAAGCCTTCGACAACGGTTCCGTCTTGCGCTACGTCGGTGTCATCGACGTCAAATCCAAACAGATCAAGGCAAGCCTCGAAACATACCCAGCGACTCATCCTTTCGCTTCCTCGTTGAGCGGTTCGGACAACATCGTCGCTTTCCACACAAAGAGGTATTCGGCCAGACCCCTGTTGGTGCAAGGAAGCGGTGCAGGTGCCGACGTTACCGCTATGGGCGTCGTTGCTGATCTCATCAAGATCGCTGAACGTCGATCGTAGGAAGCTGCGCACAGCACAGCAAAATGACGGTAGAAGAAGAAATGGTATTTTTGTGTCGTCACAACATGATAGGTGTGGAGTGTGAAGGGTGGAGGGGATTCAGTCGAAGACCACTTTTTTGCCCTGAGGTTTGACCTGAGCCATGAGTTCCTTTTGTTTCTGCTTTGCGATCCAAGATGGATGCATTTCCTGCGACTTGTTCGCCGCCGCTGCTGGCGGTGGTACTGATTTCTTGTCTGTTCCATTCTGCTGCACCGGAGCCACCGTCGGTGGTGGTCTTGGTACGAATGGCCGCTTCGGCTGTTTCGGCAGCGGAGCAACTGCACCTCCCCACCCACCATCTCGTTTCGTCGGAGCCTGGAACGCCGGAGGCCTCTGTCGTCCTCCGCTACTAGCTGTATTTGTGGGAGCACGTTCCGATCTGAGTGACTTCTTCTTCTCCCGCATCTTGATGTGGTTGGCGTTGGAGCCGTATTTCTTTTCGTACAGCGCTTTGCGTGCGCGTTGACCCATGCGGTTCTTGCGCTCCTTTTTGCTGCCGGATTTGAGTTCGGAGAGGTCGCGGTCGGCGAGGTCGGCTTCGGCGTCGGACCACTCATCGTCGGAACGTCCGGCGATGAAACCGGTCGAGAGCGAGGGGAGGAAAGTCGATGAGGAGGATTTGGACTTTTTGGTGGACTTGGAGGTGGAGGGTGAGGCTTTGCGTTTGCGTGATGGTGCTGCCGTCGAAGACGCTTCCGAGTCGGAGTCGGAGTCAGATTCGGAGTCAGCATCAGACTCAGAGTCAGAGTCTGAAGCTGAGTCCTCGGAGCGGTCGCTATCGTCGCTGTCACTCGTCGAAAGGTTGTCAGAAGCGTCTGATGCTGACTGAGTCCTTCGTTGTCGTTTGGACGTGACGTTGTCGTCGTCATCATCGTCATCGTCGTCATCGTCTGAGCCTGACTCGACACCAGAATCAGATCCAATCATGTCGTCCCACTGCGACAGATCTCCCAAAGCCTTGAGCTTTTCTTTGCCTATCCTCATCAGCTCCTCTTCATCCTCATCTTCGCCGTCACCCTCCTTGTCGTCATCGTCGACGAGCCGTAATCGACGAGGTGCATCATCGTCCGAGTCAAACTCCTCTTCCGAACCTGACCATTCTCGTTCCTCCTCATCAGCATCTTCTGCGTCCAAACTTGCCTTACCCTTACCCTTGACGTTAGCTTCCGCCTCTTTCTTGGGCTCGACACCTGCCAACTTCTTCAACTCTTCAACAAACCTTCCCACTTCATCAGCCAGCACCTTGGAGGAAGTGACCTTTGCCTTTGCCCTCTCCACTGCTCGATCGCCATCGTCCGCCACGTTCTCGACCAGCACCGTCTCTCCCAGCAGCTCTTCGTCCCTCACCATTTGCAAATACAGAAACTCGTCCTCATCCGCATCGTCTACGTCGGCAGGTCTCGGCAGCAGCTTAGCTTTGACCATCTTGGTGATCAGCGCACGACCCGCAAGCAGGTTGATGTCGATTGACTTGAGCGCGGCCAGCTCTTTTTCTGCGAGCTCAGCTTGCTCTGCTGAAGATTCTTTCTTGCGGAGACCTTTAAGCTTCTTGACGAGTTTCTGCACTTCGAACGTCTTGGTCTTCTTGGCGGTTGCGCGGAGTTGTTTTGCAACATGGTACAATTTCTTTCTCGCCTTTTCTGCGTCGATGACTGGTCGTTCGGATGCGACATCGCTCTCATCTCCATCGTCGCTGCTCGCGTCTTCGTCAGAATCGGACTCTGAGTGGATGCTTGAAGCTTCGCCCCTGAACGAGTTTTCGGCGGTGGTTGCTTCCTCGACTTCCATGGCTGAGCGGCTGGACGAGGCTTCGGACGAGGCAGAGTCAGAGACTTCAGGCGAAGGAGACAGCCTCGGCCGCTCGATCGGGATTTTGGAGCCCATTCTGGCTCGACTCTTACAATGAGGTTACGATGGTGGGAAGGAATGGCTTTGACAAGAGTACGAGCATGTTTGAGCTCAAAAAGCAAAAGTGGAACACGAGTGGAGAGTTTCCAAAAATTCTGCTCGGAAGCCGGACAAAAAACCAAATGAGCCAGCTTAACATGTTGCTAGGGAGAAAATATCGGCGAATTGGCCGGCATTCTCAGACTTCCCCGCCTTCTGTTACTCGAGACATGCTTATCTGCTGGCAACCTAGCTTCGACCGCCTCCTTCGTTCAGATCTGCTAATAGGAAGCTCACGTCGACGATTGCGATGCTGTCAAGAACGCTGGGCACAGCTCGTACAGCATACCGGCATGCTGCGATGCCACGCCAGCAGGCCAACGTGGCTGCTCGATGGTACACCGCTGGCAAGCTCCGCATCGACGCGGACCGAATGATGAAGACCCTGCACGAGACTTGCGAGTGGGGATTCGCACATCGCTACGGCTCTTCACCTTTCGAGACCGGTATGGCTCGACTCACACTGGACGAGAACGATGCGACAGCACGACGATGGCTGGCAGACGAAGCAAAGAAGATCGGCTGCTCGGTGACTGTCGATGAGATGGGAAACATGTTCATGGTCAAACAGGGAAAGAAAGGTGGCGCGCCGACAGCGATGGGAAGTCATCTCGATACCCAGCCTACAGGTGGGAGATATGATGGGATTCTGGGTGTCATGGCTGGGTTGGAAGCATTGCGCACGATCAAGGATCACAATGTAGAGACCGAGTATCCTGTCGCGCTGATCAATTGGACGAACGAGGAAGGTGCCAGATTCCCGCAGTCGATCGTAGGGTCAGGAGTGTGGTGTGGAGATGTGCCGCTGCAGAAAGCATGGAACCTTCAAGACGTGAAGGACGGTAGCTTGACCATGAAGTCGGAGCTGTCCAAGATCGGGTTTCTTGGCGATACAAAGTGCAGCCACAAGGCAACGCCGCTAGCAGCACATTTCGAATTGCATATCGAGCAAGGACCCATCTTGGAAGCGAGCGGCAAAAAGGTAGGCATCGTTCAGGGTGGTCAGGCATACAAGTGGTTTGACATCAACGTTCGAGGTCGAGAGTGCCACACTGGATCAACGCCCTTCGACACGCGTTCGGACGCCATGCTGTGTGCGTCCAGGATCATCGTCGAGAGCAATCGCATCGCAAAGGAACAAAGCGGACTTGCTAGCACCGGCATCCTCCGCTTATCACCTGGAAGCGTCAACACGTGCCCGGGTCATGTGTTCTTCACCCTCGACGTCCGCCATCCTTCCACCGACAAGCTCGCTGCGCTCTGCAAAGACATCGAGGCAGCCGCGCATCGGATCGCGTCCAGCGAAAGCGAAAAGGGATGCGATGTTGATTGGGTTGAAACCTTCAACAGCCCCGCAATCACATTTCACCCGGACTGCATTTCGAGCGTCCGCAAGGCCGTCGAGGCTAACTACGGTGCCGATCACGGTGTCGACATTTACAGTGGTGCGGGTCACGATACGTGCTCGACCAGCAAGGTCTGTCCTTCCAGCATGATCTTCATCACCAGCAAGGACGGCATCTCGCACAATCCGAGAGAGTATTCCTCGCCAGAGGACTGCGCGATTGGAGCGCAGGTGCTGATGGACGCCGCGCTGTTGTATGATGCTCAGCGAAGCAAGTGATTCAACCGCCTTTGGCCCTACTTTTGCGGGCTCATCGCTTCACTTTTGCGGCTTTATCACGTCTGGCATTGGGTCGTGGGTCAAGGACAACATGTGGGGGATTTCCTCCTGCAACCTGATCGCAAGCTGCTTGTTGGAAGATCTGAACGGAATTCTTCAGCCCGCTCCTCCATTGTGCAGTGACTGCGCACGTACGGTGCCAACGAGAACATGTTTGAATCCACGTCCCACATCACGATGCAATGCACGCGGCAAATTGAGTTAGGTGTTCGTCGCGGTGCAGCTTATGAAGCCTGCAGAGCGCAACCGTTTGCGAGCTAAGGTAATGTGGACAGAGATGACTTTCGTAATGCAGTCTGCAGCAATGCGGACAAATGCCAGGTTCGATGATCGACTTGATGGATCTAGCGGAGAGTGCGTCACGAGATCGAGGCGAAGTACAGGAGGTACACTGCCTAAGACCAAGGCCTTGTCCAGATATCGCTGGCGGGCCACGCGGCTAAAGCGGAAAGGGAGGAGGAGGAGCAGCCGGGACAAAACAGTTGGACTACCCACCACAGTGTGGTGCAGAAGAGTTTCTCCGAGCACTGCGCGGGTCGAGGTTGTTCTGAACAAGATTTTGGCGCAAGGGGTGCGACAGCTCGCTAAATCAAGGCAGCAGACCTCGCATACTGTGTACGTTATCGCCTGCTCTGCTGTGGCCTAAATCTTACCGGTGCAGGTCCTCTCTCCCTGAGAACACAGTACTGCCGAAGTCGTGCGCACCCACTTTGCGGGACAGGTCAGCAAGGAGAGTGTGGATAAAATGCCTCCGTCGGCTTGGCAGCAGTTCATTTGCGTGTCGTGATTTGCAACGGTTAGCCATCTGGTTGTCAGCTTGTGCGCTTCGAGACACGACACATGTTTTCGGACACGCAACACTGAAATTAGCGTGGCAGCTGAATCCAACCTGCGCTCTTCGGCTTCGGCTGCAAGACGTCTTCTAGTTCGCTGCGTCGGAGAGCGAAAACCCAAAGGGTCCGCGCGCAGCTGCTTTCTTTCTAGCCTCGTCTCGGCAGTCTTCCCCACACTGAGGCCAAGAGTTGGTCTGTGTGTCCAAGCAGCCTTCGTTAGTGTCTTAAGGTGTGGCAACCGTATAAGTTGGGGCTTCTGCGAGACAGAACCCTTCGACTGCACCCTATATCTTCTCGCCGCTCCCTTCTCGACCTTGGTCAACTCGAATACTGGCTGTCCCTCCCTTTCGCCTTCCCTTCGCGCCTTCATCCTGCTCAATTCACGGGCCTCGCGGTTGTCTCTCACCGGAAGCCCCTCCCCGTCAGGAAGCGAGTTTGCTTAATCTACCCTTCTCCTAGGGCTCTATAGACATCTCCAATCCCTTTCAACATGGCGGCTCCATTCACCGACACTGGCGTCAAGGCCAACGAGTTCACCGAGTTCGACTACATCGTCGTCGGAGGCGGTACTGCTGGTCTTGCTGTCGCTGCTCGACTCTCGGAAGATGCTTCGGTCACCGTCGGCGTCATCGAAGCCGGTCTGTGGCGACCCGAGGATCCCAAAATCAACTATCCTGCCTTCATCGGCCAGTCGCTCATGAACCCTGAGTACGACTGGTGCCTTGAGACCGAGCCTCAGCAGCACTCCAACGGTCGCAAGTACATCTGGCCGCGAGGCAAGGTCCTAGGCGGCAGCAGCGCACTCAACTTCCTTGTCTGGCAGCGCGGCTACAAGGGCGAGTACGACGACATCGGAAAGCTCGGCAACGAGGGCTGGAACTGGGATGACTATGCCACCTTCTCTCGCAAGTCGGCCACCCTCGACAAGCCCTCGTCCGAACTTCAGAAGGCCAATCTAGCCACATGTGATGAGGAGCTCCACGGAAAGGACGGTCCGCTTCAGACGTCGTACAGCAAGTGGTACACCGGCGCTCAGCGGCCCTGGTTCGATGCGCTCAAGAGCCTGGGCATCCTCAACGTCTCGGACGGTCTAGGAGGCAGCAACAGCGGATTCTGGGTCTCGCCTGTCACCATCGACTCCAACAAGAGCGTGCGATCCTACTCGGCCAACGCCTACTATGCCCCCAACGCCTCGCGCAGCAACCTCAAGGTCATCACGGGTGCGCACGCTTCCAAGATCGTATTCGCAGATCAGAAGTCCTCGAATGGAGACCTGGTCGCCTCTGGTGTCGAATTCATCGTCGACGGCAAGACATACACTGTCAAAGCCCGCAAGGAGGTCGTCGTCAGCGGCGGTACCGTCAACAGCCCTCACCTGCTCGAGCATTCGGGCATCGGCAAGGCAGAGGTGCTCAAGGCTGCAGGCGTCGAGCAGCGTATTGAGCTCGATGTGGGCGAGAACGTGCAGGATCACGTCTACTGCACCAGCTCGTTCAAGCTCAACCCCGGCTACATCACCTGGGACAAGATGCGCCAGGATGACTTCGCCAAAGCAGCCATGGAGCAGTACCACGGCGAGGGCGAGGACCGCGGTATCATCGCCTCTGCGTTTTCCGGCTTCGCCTACATTCCGCTCTCGCAGTACCTTTCGGCTGACGAGATCGCCAAGATCAAGAGTGATGTCGAAAAAGTCGACTGGTCCAAGTACTCGAAAGGCGTTCAAGAGACGGTCAAGATGCAGCTCGCTCGACTCGACGACGAAAAGTGCCCATTCACAGAGTTGATCTTTGCCCCTGGCTTCTTTGCGACCGCGTCTCCTCCTGCGGATGGACAGGAGTACTACAGCATCCTCTCGTGCCTCCAGCAGCCCTTCTCGCGCGGCAACATTCACATCGCCAGCAGCGATGCCACGCAGCCATCCAAGATCAACCCCAACTACTTTAGCGTAGACGCCGATCTCGAGATCTTGTCCAAGGCGGTCAAGTACTGCGAAACTGTCACTGCCACTTCACCTCTGAAGGAGATCACGGTTGCAAGGCAGGATCCTGACCCAGAGAAATACAGCTCGGACGCCGACTTTAGAGAGTTCACCAAGGATCAGTCGGTGACAGAGTACCACCCGATCGGAAGCTGCTCCATGATGCCTCGCGAGAAAGGAGGTGTGGTCGACGCCAGGTTAAAGGTGTACGGCACGAGCAATGTGAGGGTGGCGGATGCATCCATCATCCCTATCCACGTCTCTTCGCACATTGTCGCGACGGTGTATGCCATTGGAGAGAAGGCGGCTCACATGATCCGCGAAGATGCCGTGAAAGCTTAGTAGAGCTGCGTTGTTCAACTCCGCGGTGCTTCATCTGTTCCTTTTTACGTCCCTCATGTCGAGTCCGTCCTGTGTAAACGCCTGATAAGCACGGATGATGGTTGTGCCGAAGTTTGCTCGAGATTGGATGGTGCTGATAGCGTGACATAGCAAAAAGTCTGCTTTTTGAATCGCTTTTTTTGGCAACAATTCTTGTTGGTTTTTCCACTCATTTGCTCAACACCTCTTTGCAATCGGATTTGTTCGGTCGCTTTGACTTTCGAGCCTCTCATCCACAGCAACAGCCGATCTGCATGACCCGCGGACCAAGACGCTTTCTGTTTCCATTCCCATGGATTTCTTTGAGCAAGATTAAACGCCGATGCGCCATCTCAGTATGCTCAAATTGTTTCCGAGCTTGAGATCGGATGGTGATGTATGGAACGCTGCTTCGGCGAATGGTGGTAAGCACTCCGCGGCGTTGGGTATCGTCATTTGTGCAGGATCGGCAAAGCATTGCATGGCTGGCTGCGCAAAACAGGTTGAAATGCAGCAGCGGTAGGTACAAAGTGGAGGTGGAAACGTGTTTTTCTCTCACACTGCTCAGGTGCCGGACGCAACGTGGAATGCCGTGTGTAAAAACGCAGCTGCACGCACGCTCAGTTGCGTTTTGAGGTCCGTGCATGTACAGAGTAGAATTTTGGCTTCTTCGATCGATGGCGGACGGTGTCGATGCGAAGCTATATATACACCACTTGTACTACCAGATGGTTGGCAGTCGAACATCGTTCTTCCATTGTGAACTCATCAATAGTAAGTGTTGCAACCCGCACAGTTACCAGGATGCAGCGGAGAATCCTTTCGCTACCGTTCTCCACACGCTCCTCAACAGCGCCGCGTGCTGGCCACTCTCTGGTGCAGCGAAACTCCTCGGCTGATACTCGAGGCGATATGCACTTCATTCAAGGTTCCGAATTACTGAACACAAGACCTTCTGCTCCCGGCTCCTCTCCCTCTCGCGCCACTTGTACATCTACGGCCACTTCTTTCGAATTTGCTGCTGCCGAACTCTCGATTGCTCGTAGCCGCAACACACACAGAAGTCTCGACCATGACTGTTCACAACACCAACCAGGCTTGCTGCAGCATCCCTCCCGTCAAGTCCGACTAGTAAGTGACATTCTTGGTTCTATCGATTGCTTCAATTGCACGAGCGAAGGATCGCTGACGCTGCGAATCTTCTCTTGCTTCCGTGCACAGCTCTCCCAAGGGCACCACTGAAAAGACTGGCGGTCTCGACACCTACTCTATTGGACCAAAGGATGCTAAACACGCCATCATCGTAGTCTATGACATCTTCGGCTTCCACAATGCTACTAAGCAAGGTGCCGATCTCCTCGCCGAATCCACCAAGGCTCGCGTCGTCATGCCCGACTTTTTCCGCGGCAAACCTTTCCCGCAGTCCTTCTACCCACCCGACACCGATGAGAAGAAGCAGGCTCTCCAGAGCTTCTTCGGCGCAGCCGGCGACTTTGGCGCACGCAAGCCCGATCTGGAAGCCGTCGCTGACGAGCTCAAGAAGGACGGTGCTGCCAAGCTCGGTCTGGTCGGTTTCTGCTGGGGTGGAAAGATGAGCGTGATCGCCGGTGGTGAGGGTACCAAGTTCACCGCGGTTGCTCAGGTTCACCCCGCCATGGTCGACGCTGCTGATGCCGAGAAGTTGACCGTCCCCGTCGCCAACTTCCCCTCGAAGGACGAGCCTCAGAAGGACGTGGATGCGTTCGAGGCTGCCGTTCAGAAGAAGCCTTTCGCCAAGGACAGCGTCTACAAGCACTACCCCGACAGCCACCACGGTTGGGCCGCTGCTAGGGCTGATCTCAGCGACGAGGGCAACCTCAAGAACTTCCAGGACGTTTACCAGCGCCTGGCTGACTTCTTCAACAAGCAGCTTGCTTAATCGTTTGTCAAAAAGATCATTTCATGTAACTCTGAATGGATTTGTAACTCAATCCTATGTCCTGCGCTCCGGTCTGTGAGAGTGTTTGAGAGGCTTTTGCGGTGCTTCATAGCCATCATGAATAACCGACAGTAACATCGATTCGGATGATAGTGTCAACGGTCATTGCAGCAGGCTGTGCAGATACGTCATCTGCACGCGGCGTGCTCTAATCTGCATCGCCCGAGCGATGTCGAGCGCGGTGAAATGAAGGAGGGGTCTGTTCTCACACATATCCTGTATGCACAGCGGTGCCGCAGTGCATCGCAACGTCCGTTGGTCGTGAAATGAATGCGGTCGCTCAACTGATTCCTACAGTACTGTATGCCGGCACGAAGGTGGGTCTACCACATGTTGTGTGTTGCAAGGGAAAACCCGCCTTGTTGTGATGAAACGCCGATTGTGATGAGATGTCAGCAGGCCCACCCTTGCTGCCCAGCACCGTCGCAGCTCATCTCACCGAGGTGGGAACGAAAGGCTCCGCTATGTCATGCTAGCTCTTCACCGTTCCGACATCTTGGTCCACCTGTCCTCCCTTCCGACTTTCACCGGGTCGAATCTGGACTCGTCCCTACACTGCTTTCCATCCACTCCAATTTCGGGTGGAGCTGTAACTCTGCGTGACAATGCCGTTGCAAGACGCAAGTAAGCCGTCTCGAAAAGCGATCCTCGCGGCCGAGCGTAAAGCACATGGAGCCTACGATCCTGTTCGTCTATCCAAGCTCTTGCCTCCCAGACTCAAGCTGGAGAAACAACCTTCAAGGCGACTCAAGCTGATCTCAAGTTTCACTGACTACGCGCATCTTCTCAAACGAGAAGACACCCAGCCCGGCGCAGCAACAGATCCAATGGGAGGTTCAGACTCCACCACTGCTGCTCCCTCCGACTCGCAAACGAACGCAACGCCGCTTCCCCCAGCTCCCGCAAATTCTGGTGCTGTACCTGCATCCCCACCTCCTCCTCCTGAGGAAGATCCAGCGCCGGTAGCAGTTGCGCAAACCGACAATGGCGATGTACATTCCGATTTATCCGGCCTAGTGGCGGCGGACACTCCGATGCGTAACGACACCTCCCCCAGTCAGAACTACACACTAACATCTGCAGACACCTCATCTGGTAGCAGCAGCGATCAATCCGACGACGGGCTCTCGCAGAGCACTATCGGATTGGTAGCGGGGGGCCTAGTGACGCTGGTGTTGTTCGTGATCGCGCTCGGTGTGTGGTTCAGATGTTACCGTTTCAGACGAGGTGGCAAAGCATGGAGAAAGCGTAGCAGATCTCACCGACTCGGCTCGATGGATGGGTTGAGGAACGTCTCCACCGATGGAAAGGGGAGGCAGAAGGGTGAAGGGGAAGAAGACAAGACTGGATCGAGCGATTTCCTGGTGAGCCATCTCGTTGCGCCTGGTACAGCTGGGCCCTTCGATAGGGCTGTTGCCAACATGGTGTCGAATCGTGAGCGGCAATCATCGCTGTCGATCGCCGATGTCGATCGCGGGATCAAGACGGTGCCGAGCTTCCTCGAACTCCCATTGTCAGGTCCAGGTTTGGCGCATCAACGATCGCTCGACTCAATCGCCGAAGTAGCCGAACCTCCATCCAGCGTCTGCGCCAACTTCAACGCTGCGAAACGAGACAGCTCGCTTTCGTTCCTCGACACCACTCCGCAAAAAGTTAGCTGGTCAGACCGCTTGACTCGACCTACCACGTCTCCTGGTGAGACCGCTCGCCCTTTCGGCACTTCACCCGCGTCCACGCTTTCCTCGACACCATCGAGCAAGAAAGGTCGACCTCAGAGCGCAAGATCCGGAGGAGAGATCGAAATGACCAGACGCGGGAGTCAGCTGGTCATCCGTCCCAAGAGTAGTGCTTCGACATTGAGAAGACCTTTGTCGAGCGCAGGAGGCGGTCTGCGAGGCGCATGGAGGAGGACACGGGAAGGCGATGCGATCTGCATCGACACGGATGGCATCGGGGATCAGAGCGAAAACGACGGTGTGTATGAGCTCTCATCCCCCAAACTCAACACGAGCGAATCACGACCGCTCAGATCTCACTTTAGCAGCAGCAGTAGCATTTTGCAAGCTCCGCGTGACAGAGCGTCGTGCGGCACCATAACAACGAATCTCTCTCCAGCGGGCAGCTTCAGCTTCGAGATCAGGGACGCGATTCCATTGAGCGCTCCGTTGATGCTCGAGGGATCTCTTCCAGCTGCTTCGCCGGCAGCAGAGGGCCAGGGGGAGGCGAGTGGGATCCCACCGCAGTCGGACAAGATCGATAGCACAGAGAGCTTCGTCCGCGATATGGACTGGGATCTACGGGATGGCTACTTCACCGACGATTCGGGTTCTGCGGGGCGAAAAGCGTCGCAGACGCCAGAAACGAAGGCACAGTGAGTGACATGTGCCTGATTCTGCACTACCCCAGATGCTTTCGTGTGGCAAACAGAATTTGGTGCCCGCCTGTACGTCCCTTCGCACGGCCTGTGTACCGCTAGACAGAGAGTTGGGCAACCACTCGGAAGAACAACAGGGTCTCCGGAGCGACGGCAAGACAACATAGCAACCTGTACGCGAGACTTCTTGGGTGTAGGTGTGATGTCGGCGGAGTGAGTAACCTGTCACGGCGGCGACCTGGGTGGTGACCACGGCTGATGACGGCCGAGAGAAGCAGTCGCACGCGCCTTTGCAGATTCTCTGCGGATGAGACGTTTCACAAGGCAGTTTTGCGACACAAGCGTTGGGCACTACAAATGGGGCTGAGGCGGTAACTCTGCATTGCAAGTGTTTTGAACACAGGACGGATTTTGAATTTTCGTTATGAAATGGAACTCTGTGACGCCACTGAGCTTCGTCCCCCGCAATTGCCTGCTTTCCAGGTGAAGGTGTGGTAACCAGATACAGTCAACTGCACACAGCGGACAAGCATCATCTCCATTTCCTTGCCGCGCGATCCAGTCTGGCTGAGAGCCAACGATTTCTCCGCATTCACGCACTTCGGTTCCCCCCTTTGGCAAAGGTAATTCAGAGCAACCACTTTGAGTGGTAAGCATTGCTGCAATGCCTCGCGATAATTTCCATGCAGAGACAAGTGACGCCCACTGCTGCTGGCGGATAGCATGCTTGGCCAGGCTTGCGCGTGTGTCTCTCTCACATGCACTTTCGATGGCGAAACCGAGAAGCGTAGCCGCACTCCGCCTCGCATGGACTCTGCATCCCAAGCGGCACTCTCCTTTCGATATAATCGACGTGTCCGAGTTTCATCAACTGCCTTCCTCGCACCCACCATCCTCACTTCCTCACATTCGCCACCCCTCCAACCCATTTGCAATCATCCAACATGGGCTCCATCAACTACGACGATTCAGACGTGCTCGACGTTCTCATCATCGGTGCTGGTATCTCGGGCATCAACGCCGCTTACCGTCTCCACGATGAGCTTCCCGACAAGAAGTACTTGATCCTCGAGAACCGAGAGCAGCTCGGCGGAACCTGGGACCTCTTCAAGTACCCCGGCATCCGATCCGACTCGGACCTCCACACCTTTGGCTACGCCTTCAAGGAGTGGACCGGCGCCGACATTGCAGAGGGCAAGGAGATCCTCACCTACCTCAAGAAGGTGGCTGCCGACAACGGCATCGAGGAAAGGATCAGATACAAGACCCGAGTCAACAGTGCAGACTGGTCCACCGAGGAGCGATGCTGGTTCGTGTCTACGGAACAGGACGGTCAGCAAAAGCAATACCGCTCCCGCTTCCTCTACACCTGCACAGGCTACTACGACTACGATGCCGCACTCAAGGCCGACATTCCCGGTATTCAAAACTTCAAAGGCAAGGTTGTCCACCCACAGTTCTGGGACCTCAAGGAGGATGACTATCGAGGCAAGCGCGTGGCTGTTATCGGCTCCGGTGCTACCGCTATCACTCTGATCCCTTCCATGGCCGAGGTCACCAAGGACATCACCCTCGTTCAGCGATCGCCCACCTACATTCTCTCGCTCGAAAAGTACGATCCCATCGCCAAGGTTCTCCGTGCCGTTCTGCCACAAAAGATGGCTGCATTTGTCATTCGTCAAAAGAACATCGCTCGCATCTATGCTTCGTACCACATCTTCCGAACTTTCCCTGGTGTTGCTAAGAAGATCCTCGGCAGATTGACCTCGATGCAGCTTCCCAAGGACATCCCACTCGACCCTCACTTCAAGCCAAACTACAACCCATGGGACCAGCGTCTCTGCATCTGCCCCGACGGTGACTTCTACAAGACGCTTCGCGAGGGCAAGGCTCACATCGCCACCGGCCACATTGACCAGGTGACCAACAACGAGATCATTCTCAAGAACGGCGAGCGAATTCCATGCGACATCATCGTGACTGCCACCGGCCTCAAGCTGCACGTTGGTGGCAAGATCGCCACCTCGGTCGACAAGAAGCTCATCAAGGCCAGCGAACGCTTCGTCTGGAAGGGATGCATGATCGAGGGTCTACCCAACTACGCTCTTTCAATCGGATACACCAACGCTTCCTGGACGCTCGGATCCGACTGTACAGCTCAGTACGTTGTGCGCATGATCAAGCACATGGACAAGTACCACAAGTCAATGGTCGTTCCCGAGCCGTCCAACCGCGACCAGCTCGAGGAGGGTCCCTTGCTCGACCTCACCTCGACTTACGTCAAGAAGGCAGAGAAGGATCTGCCCAAGGCTGCCACCACTGGGCCTTGGAGGATGCGCACCAATTACTGGTACGATTTGGTCCAGGCCAAGTACGGTGGTTACGACGAGCTCGTTTTCCAGTAGAGATGCTTTTTCCATACCCGCACGTTCTTTCCTTGCTTTGCTTTGCCGATACACTTTGTTTTTGCTGTAATATGACTGTGTAACTTCCTGCTACTGTCAAGCTGGATTGAGGTTTTCGTCTTGAATGAGCCTTTTGTGCTGAGCTTGCGCTTGCGCTTGCAGTTGTGAACAGTGGACGGTCGGGAAAGCCGACGCGCATTCCGCGGTCTCGTTGTGTGATCTCGCAGTGTGGCTTGTCTCACCGTTTCCAGCGATGCTTCTCACTCGCAGCATTACTCAAGACTGATCTCGCACGCCACACACTCGGTTTCTCCCAACGTGTGTTACATTGCTCACTTTCTCTGCCAAACCAACCTCCCAGCGACCCAAGTCTGCTTGACCTCACCCGTGACTTTATCCAAAACCACCAGATCCGCATCCGCACCGGCCCTCAAGAAACCCTTCTTCCTTTCCAACCCCAACATCTTTGCCGGATTAGCCGTAGCGCAATACGCCGCTGCGTGGAGTGGAATGTTGGCGTACCTTGCGAGGTTGGTGACGCAGTCGTTGAGGGGTACGACGGAGCCGGCGAGGGTGTCGGTGTGTTCGAGGGTGACTTTGTTTCCGAGTTTGACGACGTTCTGGTTGTCACGCCAGGGGTAGACGCCGTTGGGTTTGGAGGGGTCCATCCAGGGCATGGCGTCGGAGACGAGGATGCAGCCGCGCGGATGTGATGTGTAGGCCATGCGGACGGAGCAGGGGTGCGAGTGGAAGCCGTCAGCGATCAACCCGTAAAATGGTCGGGGTTTGCGTGGTGCCCCTGCGAGATCGAATGGTGGTGAAGGGTTGGAAGTGGACTTGGTGGATTTGGCGGGGAGGGATGGGGAGAGGGAGAGATCGGTCTCGCTGTCGCCGAGGAGACCGATGACGCCCGGATCGCGGTGGTTGAACGATCCCATGGCGTTGAAGAGGTGCGTGATGAAGGTCGCACCTGCTTCCTTGGCGGAAAGTGCAGTGTCGATGCCGCTGGCAGTGTGCCCGATGGATACCGTCACACCGCGTGACACGAGCGATGGGATGGTAGGTAGGATCCCTTCGACTTCGGGCGCGAGCGTCAACAGCTTGACGGCCGGATATGGCATATCTAGGCCTTGCGGACCGGACCCATAGACTTCTTCCAACGATTCTACCCCCTGTGGTGCCGTTCGGATGAGCGACGAGCAATGTGCGCCCTTCTTGTGCGGTGACAGGAACGGTCCTTCGCAGTGAAATCCCAACGAGCTTGCCTGACCGGGTCTCGCCCTCGGCGCCAGCAATGGCAAGATCTATACGTACAAGTCAGAACCGCTACAATCAGCATCTCTTTCTCTCTCTCCTGTCTGCATAGCATCGCTGGTAGAACTCACCTTTCTATACGCATCCGCCTTCTGCGTAATGATCGTCGGGACAAAGCTCGTCACGCCCGTCTCCAAGATCCTCCTGCTAAACTCATCCAACCTCTTCAGATATTCCGACTCATCTCCTTCGAATTCGCTGAAATCGACGCCGTAACCTCCGTTGATCTGAACGTCGATGAATCCGGGCACCAGGTAGTCACCGTCGAGATCGATGGTGTGGGTGAAGGCCGAGTGCGAATCGAAGAACGCGGATTGTCCGTCGACAATCAGACCAGTCGAGGGTGAGATGTGGAGCGAGTAGGTGGTGGGGTCGGATGGGAGGGTGCCATCTGGGAGCAGCGCTTGACAGTTGGTGAAACGGTATAGCGTTGTGGGTGTAAAAGAGATAGGTGTTGTTGAGGTCGGCATGATGTTCGAAGACCCGAGATGACGGTTGTTGATGGTGGTGGTGGTGGTAGTGATCCGTCACGATACTGTAGAGCTGTGCCTCGAGTTGCGACAAGATGTCTTATGTGAATCAGCTTCTCATCGATGTATGGGTTCAGCAGGAAGAAGTGTCCGGAAGATCTGCCGTTTCGCACAATCCATTCCGCTCTGTCCAGCCCAACCTAGAGCGTCGTGGAGGAACAGATGCTTTCGCAGTCATTACCGACCCTCGAGGCTTCGGGTATCAAAACTCAAAACGTGCTCATTTCGCCACCACCGCCGTGAAACACCGGGATCCAAGAATTTAAGATAGCGGCAGCAGGTCAAGAGCGCATTGAAAGCGGTCGGTGATTTTCGCCGAAGAGGCGTCGGTCGGCCTCGGACCGACGACCGCGAGCCGTGAAATACGTTGCGGGCCGTCGTCCTTTTGGATTTCGGCTCTGCATGGCAGATTTGGACAGCCCTGTGCGTGGCAGGCAGCTTCGCGCTCACCGTTCGCGGCACGGCAGCTTAGTGCAGCTAATTTGCGTTCTAACCTCGTGTAGGGAGGCCGTAACGAGCGGATCTGGCACACATACGCACCAAATGGATGCTATGTGTAGTCTGTCATGGCATGCACAGGCCGAAGTGAGAAGACATTTTGCTGCCAAGGGTTAGGTAGTATCTGTCAATGCGAAGAAGCGTGAAGCGGCGCAGAGGCACGCTGAAGGACGAATCGCGCGAAGTCGTGCTGAGCTGACACGTTCTGCTTCGGGACTGATAAGCCCGTTCTCGCTCTCCGCAAAGATGCTGCTGCCTTGCTAGTCGGTATTGCTGCTTGCCATACTGAGCGCATAGCCTGCCAGTATCGGGCTCTATCTGTACCTTCCAAGAAATTGTGAGCTGGTTGGATCCTTGCTCGCCGTCATCTTCACCACCATCGAGTCTGTCCAGACCACCTCTTTTCCCCTATCTTCGTCTGTCCAAGTCTAATACTGGCTCGCAAGGATGCTCGCCTCATCATCGACCCTATCACGCGTCGAAGCCTCCCATCACAACGCGTCGCAGCTCCTCCTCCGAGGCACTCGAGACGGCGATCTAGCTGCAACCCTCCTATCTTCCTCTTCTACATCCACGGCCGAGCGAACACCGCTCTTCACCTGGTCAGATCTGCTTCGGATCGTCTCCTCCGGCAATCTTCAACACCTTTCTCGTCATCCGGACTCGCTTCGCGAGTACTTCGCCTGGATGGATAGCATCAAATCCACGTACGGGAGCGTCACATCCTTCCTGCTATCAGAGCGATTTACTGCAACGAAGTTGCTCGAAAAGGCTTCCCCCACCACCAAATCCCAGGTGGTAGGAGAGAGCAGGTGTTTCCGAAGCAATTTTGTACCCGGAGTTGACTGTCAGATCCTTCTGAACGATTGGCCGTATTCCATCCCGCACGATGCCCACCACTATGTGGTATGGAGTTGCTGTCCAATCTTACACCGAGATCTTGTCTTTGAGCAAGACGTCGACGAGGAAACAGCAAGACTCGCCTGGGGCATCGTTTCGAAACGTGGTCTTTGCGGAACACTGACCCCAACCGCTGGTCTCCAAATCCCCACCATCAAAGATCACTCTACACACCTCCCAGACCTCCTCCCCTCCTTCCCCGAAAAGGAAGAACGTCTCCAACAAACACTCCAAACCGCATGCTCGAATCTCGTCACCTTCATCGAAGCACACTGGGATACGAGCACTTACGAAGTGGCATTCTTCGCCAACCCTCCAAGTCTGCAATCCGTCCCTAGTCTGGCTCACTTTCACGTCCTGGTAAAGAAGATCTAGGATGGGTCCCAAAGAAGGGACCCTCCACCGCTGTATATTACGTTTTCTCTGCAATGCTAGATTCCCTACCCCTGATATCCACCTTCTCACCACTCTTCTTGCCTTTTACTAATCTCCTTCTCAAAAGCTTATCATGTTTCGAAACCATTGATTCGTATGACAAAATACAATTGAATGCACCACAATCCTTTTCACTTCCCTCCCAATTTCTCACCCAAAAACTTCGCCGCCAAGTACTCAGCCGCTTCATGCGCCGGACTTTTGACAACGTGGATGTTCTTGAACCCATCTCTCCCCTGATCTTTCCACATTTCCACCAAAAGATCCAAAAACCTGCTGTTGGACCACAACCCGCCGCCCAGCACCAACGTGCTCCTCTCTGGGCGGATCCTATCCTTCGGACAGCAAAGCTTGGAAATCGAGTCGATGCATTCTCCCACCGCCTGGTGAAGCAACTGCACCGCCAGATCCTTGCCCGAACGGCCCGCGTCTTCAAATGCATACTCGAACACGACACGGGTTGTTTCGGCCAGCCAACGCTTGCGTGCGTCCTCTGCGTGGAAAAAGTTGCCGCCGGACGCGCAGACTCGATCGCGGTAAGCGGCTGAGATGAGCTCGATAGGTGTGTCGACGTCGAGTGCGCGCATCACGGCTCGCTCAAAGTCGGTGAGCGGTAGCGGTACAAATTGCCTCTCCTCTTCTCGTGTGAGCATGAGCTGGATGGTGGAGAGACCTATTGACCATCCGCTTCCGCGGTCGCCAAGCAGATAGCCCCATCCGCCCGTCTTGCTGACGGTGATCAAGCCGGGAAGGTCTTCATTCTCGCTAGTCTCGACCATCGACGGTGCTGCTGCTGAAGCCGACGAGGAACACGATGAGGAAATGACGGATGGAGTAGTGCGCTGGAACGCAAATCCGGCACTGCCGGTACCGGCGATCAAGCAAACGCACGACTGGCTGCTGGCATCCCGCAACATTGGCGCAGAAAGGAGGACAGCATCGTTGGTGATCCAGATGGGAGTTGAGTCATCAATGAGGTGATACTCTTGCAAGAGCTGTGAGAGTTGCTGTCGGTAGTTGCCAATGACTGCCGATGAGGACAGACCCGCTGATCCAATCCAGATGGCTCTCACCCTTGGACGAAGGACCTCAGACGTATTTGCCGTCGTTGTTGATGATGAAGATGCAGTTGGACGAGAAAGAGGGTCGTGTTCGTCGTCTGCAGAGGATGAGTCATTGTCGGACACGGAAAGAGGCGGTGTCGTGATGCCTTCCGCCTCGCCGGCCTCGAGGAGGTCGAAAAATGTGCCAAAGCCAGCGGATATGAGCGCGTCTCGAACAGCGCGTAGGATGACCTGGCTTGCTGCTTCAAGACCCAGTGTGGCACAGTTGCCGCAACCTGCTTGGCCCACAAAGGTTTGTTTGGAGTCGACGCCAGCTGCGACAGCGAGCGTCTTTGTTCCGCCTGCATCTACGCAAATCACAACGTCACCAGAGCGCGCCGATGCTGATGAAGATGTTGATGCTGCCGCCATTGTTCGCCGCAAGGAGCAGCTCGAGCTCTGCTACGAAGCTGCTGGTACTATGAAGAGATGATGCTGTGCGAGAAGTATTGCGGTGGATTCGATCGAGACCCAGTTGCCAAACGTAGCGTGTGTGTGTGATGAGATCTTGTAACGGACTGTGTATGCGATCTCGAAGGATATTGAGTGGCGATGAAGACCGGATCTGAAAGGGGCCAGGAACAGTCGTCACTAGGTCGTTGAAGTATTTTAGCAGGGAAAAGAGCGAGCACGTCGGAACACTGCGTGTTGATATGATATGCCGATTCGGAGCAGTCGCGTCGAGAAGTAGGTGGGGAGACTATTCGTCGAAGTGAGGGCGAAAGCGGGGGATCCTGATGGCAAGGGACGGTACAAAGCGCTAGCGAGAAGGGAAGAAAGAGCGAGCGAAGAGGATCGACAATCTGAATCAGTCCGGACCGAACGGAGAGGGCCGATCGTTTGAGGCTGAGGCGATGGGGGAGAAGCCGAGGATACCGAGAGACTGCGCTCTGAGCTCGGTCGAATGAGCCGTGGGTGAAGGGAAGAGAGAGATGTAGAGATAGGCGACGCCGGAAGCGACGAGGTTGAATGAAGTCGGTCGTCCCACGATGCCTGAATCGTCGATGAAGCGGAGGAGCCGAGAAAGGCAAGAGCGTTTGGATCCTCTCAGCCTGTGGATGACTGTATGACTGACGAAACCGAGACGAAGAAGAGGAAAGCGGAATTGGTGCGGTGATGATTCGATGTGCGATGCGAAAAGAGTGGGTGACGATTCGGTCGACCGACACGGTGGCTGCGATGCGCTGTAGTCACTTTTGGCTGCTGTCGCCTCTCGCAACATTTTGGGTTCCGCCGCCTGCGCCCTCTGCGCATCCGTGCTGTGCCCGCTGAAGTTCCTCAAAATCACATGTCGTTCCGTCGGCGACCGGAGCGACCGACACGAAAAATGAACGCTTGCAGCTCGCTCTCCGAATGATGACTTGGCTAACCTTGTCTTTTGTTTATTTCTCCATTAATTTATTCTTAGATAAAATCAGGCAAAAACATTGATCCGACGCTACATCCTCGGCTTGCTCTGACCAGATGCGGGGGACATTGAACAGGCTTTTCGATCAGTCGACCTCCGCACTCCCCTTGCCACTCCTTGCTAACAACTCAAGACATTAACTTCATACTCCTTGATGAGGCTATCTGGCCCGGCGTGATTGCATCTAGATGCATATGGCACCGTTCGAGTCATGCGATGTAATTGACAAGCTGTCTAGCACAATGTCACGCCACGGAGCCACGCACCGAGTCGCTGCAGGCTGGAACCTCGGCTCCTTGTCGGTCGAGCGTCGAAAGCTTGAATCTTCCTTTGACTTCTCGGCGAATTGACCTCGAACGGAAGCTCAGTCCGGTAGACCAAACCGACTCGAAGTGTCGGACCGTCCGAGAAGGGAAAAACGCTCGAAAACGGTTGGCAACACAGTCTCGCTGTTTTCGGCGGATGCTTCATGCAGGCCAAAGGTCGCCGTTCATATTTTTTCTTTGGATTCTGCCGGTCAACCACTTTCGCTCGTCGGGCCGACCGCCGCCGAAAATCGATGGAAAACCTTGTTTCTCTTGCAATCCTTCCGCGCTTATCGGTCTCGTGCCTGCCTGTCAAGCTCTGCGTACTTTTCGGTTGTATGGTTTCGCTCTACCTGCCGAGCTTAGAGCCCACAGCCAACCCACACAGTTGGTCAAGTCGGCCTGAACGTGTCGTGACTGCGGTTGACGGTCCCGTGAGCGGCGCACTGGGCAATCGAGTAAGTCGGCATTCGATGTCGGGTGGACTATGAAACTGCCTGCCACATGCAAAGCAAAACCTAGTTTTAGCGGTTATCCAGAGCCATCGTATATAGTGCTGCGATCATATCCATTCTTAAGAGCAAACGCCTTTGCTGCTTTCTACAACCTCGCCCATACCTTCCTGTGAATTGCTCTGCAACTAGCGGATACATCGAAAATGCGCTACATCATCCGAGACGACAAGGCTGCTGTCGGCAAATACGTAAGTATAACCCCTCTCACCCCCCGCGGTAGCCACTGAACACAGGAGCTAGAGCTGAACATCGATTGTCCATATCCCGCTGCTCTTGATCGCAGGTCGGCGAGTACGTAGCCAAGCGCATCAACGCGCACTTTGAAGTCACCGACCGACCCTTCGTACTCGGCTGCCCAACCGGCTCGTCGCCGCTCGACACCTACAAGACCCTCATTCAGATTCACCGCGAAGGTCGCGTCTCTTTCAAAAACGTCATCACCTTCAACATGGACGAGTACGTCGCACTCCCAAAATCGCATCCCGAGTCCTACCACTCCTTCATGTGGAACAACTTTTTCAGCCACATCGACATCCAGCCTCAAAACGTCCACATCCTCAACGGAAACGCGCCCGATCTCGTCGAAGAGTGCAACCAGTACGAAGCCAAGATTCAAGCTGTAGGCGGTATCGATCTCTTCATGGCAGGTGTCGGCTCGGATGGTCACATTGCGTTCAACGAGCCGGGCTCGTCGCTTGCTTCCAGGACGAGGATCAAGACGCTCGCTTATGATACGGTGTTGGACAACTCGAGGTTCTTCGAAAACGACCCGCTCAAGGTCCCCAGGATGGCACTGACGGTGGGAGTCCAGACCGTGATGGACGCAAGGGAGATCTTGGTGATCATCGTGGGTCAGCACAAGGCTCATGCCCTGGCAAAGTGTGTGGAGGAGGGTGTTAACCACATGAACACTGTCTCGTGCATTCAGTTGCACCCAAATGCGCTGCTGGTCTCGGACGAGGACGCCACCTCGGAGCTGCGCGTCAGGACCGTCAGATACTTCAAGGGAATCGAGAGGGCGCAGGAGGAGATCGAGAAACTCTACGGATTGCACGGTCACAAAAAGACGGCTTCGAACGGTGGTAGCCCCGTCGTCAGCAGTAACATTGCTTGATCTGTTTCCCACACTCTTTCTGTACTAGTCTCATACCCGTTCTCAATCCACTTATTCCCTATTTGGCATCTCACGTAGCCTGAACTTGACGCTTGAAGCACCACAACTTTACGTGAACCAAATCTTCGATGAAGTGGTACATTAGACAGTCGCTTGAATACTGGCAAGCACATCCGCTACACTCAGAGCTGCGTCCAGAGCCGGATGCTTGACCACGTTGTGGACGCCTTCTCCTCCCACCCCCTCCCCAACAAAAATCACTGTGCTACACGCCGATAGTTCAGCTACATACTGTTGCATGAACCCTCCAACCGTCGCGAGAATGTCTTGCAGATGGCCGGCAACCAGTAGACCGTGTCGATAGTGCAGGCCGTCAGTCCTGCAAAGCCCCAGCAGAAAGACGGCGCATTGTGCAATCCAGAAATGATGGATCGAAGGCAGAGCGGCCAGACTACCGACAAAGCCAGATTTGGATGAGAGCAGCCACCGTAAACCATCTATGCATGCGCTTTGGCAGAGCTGTGTGGCCGAAACGTACGCGATTGTCGCCACGTCGATAGCTGCCCTGGTCGTGTGCTTGGCGATCCCCTCTTCCAGTATTTGACATGCTCCTATAAGAACACTAGCTTTGGCCAGGCTGTAGTGCAAGTCGATGCTGTGATCGTACGAGTCCTTCATGTCTGGATCCGTGGCAAGAAGAGCGCGGGTGGTACACCAGCTAGCAGTAATTTGCCTCGTCGCTTCAACCATCTCTTCCGCATTTATCAGCTTCTTTGCCGTCGCAACCAGGTACGCCACCCTCGAATAGAAGATCAAGGCAGAATCCTGCTTGCTCATACTGCCCCCGCTTTCGTCCACCATCAAAGCCTGACCGTACTGCGCCGGATCGATCAGCTGCATGATCGGTTCCTTTCCGTGAATCTCGCTCTGGTGTAATTCCGTCAAAAATGCGGTCAGCCACACGCGTACACGATCCTGTATCGACACGTGTCGGACAGGTGGAAGGATGGCCACCATCTCGCCCACGGTCAGGCCGGCGTGAGGTCCAGTTTCGTAGCTATACTTTTCCGACCACCATCGAGCAGCACGCGCTACATTCCATGCCTCCATCGACCCGTTGTAGGTAGCCCAGATGCATGCACCGACGACCTCTTCTGTACCGATGCCGGATTCCGGATTGAATTCGTCTTCGGCGGTGGATGGGGCGTAGGGTAGGGTACGATCGAGAACATCGGCTTGCAAGCGAGGCTGACAAGAGCGAACCTCTGATGAGGGAGAGAGGATGGAAGCGACAGAGGTGATAGCGGAAAGGAGTACAGGCGTAAGCTCGGAAGAAGCGGGAAAGTCGGGGAAGCCGAACCCAAAAGGCTCGATGTGCTTTGCATACGAGCTGAACAGATGACGTGCTTCATGCGAAGATAGAAGGCCCAGCCGGATAGCGTCAAGACGCGGATCATTGCTGCCGAGACTTGCGTCAGGGTATCGATATCGACTTGCACGTAAGGGGAGAGCCGGCTTTGGCTGACTTTGGAGGGACACAATGTTTCTGTCCAGTGAAATTTTGGGAAGTGGCATTGAGCTGCCGTGATTCTTTGACAGTGTGATGGGATCGTATGTACCGTTGCACGAGGAGGTGCTCGAGGACGCAGCACATTTGCCTTGTCGGAGTAGCTCCGTTGCATATCCGGATGTAGCGTAATTTGAGAGGTATCTGTGGTTGCTGCCATTCTCCGAGGCTACACGAGTCGCGACTGGCGCCAATGTGCCGGTCACTGAGGAGTGGCCTGCGACAGGGCCCAGTTGACAGGTATCGTGGGGCGTCGCTCTGGAGGGCAACGGGAGAACGTCTCTGGTTTGCTGGATCCGGCTTGGAGTCACAGCTGTGGACCTGCACGGAGCGAATGGAACTATGTTGTCATCAGACCAGTCTTGAAGAGCTACTCTTCGTCGCTTCTGAGGGACCGTTTCTCCCTGTTCGACAAGAGCGGTCATGACCGACACAAGCTTTGTGAGCGTCTCGTCTGTTCTTGCACGCCACTCGTCCTGCTGGAGGGCGCTTCCTAACTCTTTCGTCTTGAAGATGCATTCATATCCACCGTTTCGACATCGTTTGCAGGGAGCCATTCCATCGTGATCACATTTGACCTTCGAGCGACGACAGCTCGAACAGGCACCGTAAGCTTTGTTCTGACTGGGGCAAGTAGCACTTGGCGAGTTGGATCGACGAGAAAGGTCCACTTGAAGAGAGCTTGAGCCGGAGGAGACGGGCGTCGTCGAAACGGAACGTCGCTGAGGGTGATTTGTCATGTTGCTAATTCTTGTTCTTCAGGATGAAGAGAATCAGAGAAAGGTAAGCAAGAGGTCTTATGATGTCGTGGTCTTTTATAATCCGGACGTGGGCCTTTTTGGGAGATCGCGGCTGCTACTGAGTACTGACTGATCCAGTTCCAGCTGGAATGCTTTTCGTCTGCTCCGTCTTATCCAGCAGAGGTTGAGCTTTTCGTATAGCTTTTCCGTTGACCAAAAACCTCTTTGACTAGGCTGCTGATCACGGTATCGGATGGCCGGGCGCGAAGATTAGCTCTTGCCGACGTTCGAAGGTGGTGGAAAAGCGTCTTGCCTTGATCGTTCGCAGCCTCAGGACAAGCTCAACGAGTCTGTCGAAGCTCGGGAACAAGGTTTCCCTCTGTGGGTAGCGTTCGGCGAACCACCTTGAGTGTGGCCGACGAGCTCATTTGAAGGGATGAAGCGGACAGTTCGGCTATGCCAGCCGGAAAGTCTTCCAACAACTTAAGTGGTGTTGCTAGAACAGCTTGTTGATTTCACTGAAAGTCGTGTCCAAGTACGAGCCAGACCGAATCTGCCGGGAAGAACAAGCCAAGCTGCAGCGACTCCGCTAAACCGAGTGTCTTATCATAGTATTGTTGTGCAGAGACGATTCCCCCGCAGCCACCATCGGCGTATTCGCCGAATCGAGTCCATGTGGCTGGCTTTGCGAATAACCAGGTCGTGTTATGCCGAGCCGACACGACCTAACATAACAAATCTCCCCGCCGGCCATCTCCGAGAAGAATCAGAGAATCTCGAAGAAAGTGCTGATCTTGATTCTCGTGGCCCGAGCATCCGAACGCAGGTAGGATTGCTTCATTGCTTTTGCTTCGATCAACATCCTTTGACTCCACCCCCGACCATTCGCAACGTATTCCCACATACATTCATTGGCGCTTGAAAAGTCAAGACCTCGTCGATCTCGAAACACCCGTTCACCCAGTGGGGCTTTTCTTCTGGTCGCTTGAGTCTCATCATCAGCCATGTCATCCGATCTACTCACCCAAGCCAAGGCCTGGCTCGGGAAGGACCCTGATCCGGCTACGAGAAGCCAGCTGTCCAAATTCATAGACAGCAATGACCTCAAAGAGCTACAAACCAGCTTCAATGGTCGGCTCGAATTCGGCACTGCTGGTCTGCGAGGTGTCATGGGTGTCGGCCCAAGCAAGATGAATCTGCTCACAGTCCTCGAAACCACCGCGGGTCTGGCGGAGTATCTTTTGCAGAGTGACAAGGGAACAGCAACCTCCAAGGGTGTTGCTATCGCGTTCGACGGACGATTCGGCAGCAAGGATTTCGCCTACGCTTCTGCGCAGCACTTTGCTTACCGTGGCATTCCCTCGCAGATCTACCCAACGCCGACGCCGACGCCTATGTGCGGCTACGCAGTGAAGAAACTGGGACTGGCCGGGGGCATCGTTGTGACAGCTAGTCACAATCCGAAAGAGTACAACGGGTACAAGGTCTACGGGCCTGCTGGCACGCAGATCAACACTCCTGTGGACGGACTGATCGCCAACGAGATCCTCAAGATCGCCGAGCAGTCGCAGCCGCCAGCATTGAGCGACCTGGAGGAGTGCACAAGCAAAGGCACCATCAAGGAATTCGGAGACGAGATGCTGACGAGCTACATAAAGGATGTTCAGGCCCTCAACACTTTCAGCAGCGAACCAGTTCATGGCAAAGACGCCCCTATCAGCATCGCATACAGTCCCCTGCACGGCGTCGGCGCACCTTCTATCGAGAGGCTATCGAAAGAGGTCGTTGGTCTTGAAGAAGGGATCAACTTCTGGATCTCGCCAGAACAACGAGAGCCGGATGGTGCTTTCCCGACCCTCGAGTTTCCGAACCCGGAAGAGCTTTCTACGCTTGAGCTCGTGCACAAGCTCTCGGAGCAGCACAAGACTGGACTGGCTATTGTCAACGACCCGGACGCAGACCGACTCGCAGTTTCGGCCCGTGACTCGACGGGTAAGCTGCGCGCTTTGACCGGTGATCAACTTGGTGCGCTGCTCGGCGACGAGATTTTGCGACGTGCTGCCAAAGCCAATGGTGGCAAAGCTGGCGTATGGACGCTGAGCACCATCGTCTCGAGCCGTCTGCTTGCTCGTCTTTCGGGGCACTGGGGTGGGAAACACGTCGAGACGCTGACGGGCTTCAAGTGGCTTGGAAATGTTGCTCGAGGAATTGAAGCTCGGGAGGGTGCAGGATCGTTCGGGTTCGGCTACGAGGAAGCATTGGGCTACATGGCTGCCAGCTCTGTGTGGGACAAGGATGGACTCTCGTCCTACCTGCTCATTGTGTCGATGGCATTTGACCTAGCGAGGGAAGGCAAGACGCTTTGGGACCGTCTGGAAGAGCTGCATCGTCTTGTCGGGCTCTCGGTCACGATGCAAAAGATCATCAAGCTGAGTTCAACTATGAAGGGCACGGACGTCATGACAAAGCTCCGCGGCGATCTCGACGCCGGCAAGAACAGCGTGGCAGACAAGACCGGAGACAGGTCATACAACTTCAGCCTGGTCGACGACCTGAAGAATCGACCAGCTTACAACCAAGCCAAGGCCGAAGCTGGCGATCTGAGCATCCCCAAGAACGACGTGTTGCGGTTCTACGTGCCACCCAGCCACGTTGATGCGTCGACAGGCAAGCGTGACGAGCAGGAGATTATGCTCGGTGACGTTCGTGTCATTGTCAGGCCGTCGGGCACCGAGCCGAAGGTCAAGATCTACACGGAAGCATTGGGTCAGATCAAGGACGGAGAGGCTTACTCGGATGCGGTGCAGCGTGTCAACACGGAGCTCGAGCAGGTGGTTGATGCCTTTTGGGCTTGGATGAGTTGATCAGCGTATTGCTGAGCGTGTTGCTGTCGTCCCTGTCAAAGTCACACCAAATTGGAAACCGATCCTGATCGCGAGTGTGTGTGAAAAAGGCAGAGTATAGTGGCTACAGGAAGCCCGTCGCAGTTGGAGTACCTAGCAGTCAAAGGTTTGCCACACGCTCACGAAATGGAGTCGATTGGCGCGTGAGAATAACTTTGACTGCTCTGCGATCCCAAAATTTGCAAAAGTCACCGAGCTCCAACAGCAGTGCTTTAGTGCCTGATGTACGTATTGTATTTTCGGAAGAAGGACGATGAATTGGTACAGGACCCTGCATGGCGCGCCTCTCCGTGTGTGTTCGCTCACCCCGCGCTCTGCTCGACCTTGTGTGGCTGAGTCGTTTGAGTGTCGATCATTTCACGCTCATCATCGAGAAAGGGTGTTGGTTCCAACTCGTCGAGTTCTTCCATTGTTCAAAGGTGGGAGAGCTGGCTGCACATCCTGACTTCTCACCACCATCATCACCTTCATCTTCCTTTTTTTGGTCAGCAAGATGAGCGAGCTTCCACCTGGATCATTCGCACACGGTGTCGAGCAGCCTAGCCCTAGCACCGCAGACACCACCGCAGCTCCTGCTGTCATCTCACCGACCATCGATTCGCAGTCGTTGTCCCCTCAAGAGGCCAAAGAGGTCGAAGAGGAACGCGAAGAGGCTCAGAGCCTCAGCGAGGCAGCTCTCTCCATCCCGGACTCCGAAGCGGCTGACGATGATGCTGCTTCTCTCTACCAGCCAGCCAACGAGGCCGTTCCAGGTGACGCCGGCGTCGTCGTACAACAAGGACCCAGCGTAGACTGGCAGGGGGTCCTCGGCCACTCTGCATCTGGTTTCGGCGCCGCCAATGCTGCTACATCAGCCTATTTCAACTTCGCGCGTACCGCTACCGCCTTTGGTCTCAACTTTGCAAAGCGGCTCACGCAGGGCTTGGTCGCAGTGCCTGCCATCCTTGCCGATGGCGCGTTCACAGGCACAGCTCCTGGAGACACTTCCGGAACTCCCTCGATCTCTCGAGCAGCGCACTCGGGCATTGCTACCTTTTTCGACGCTATTTCGCTCGTCGCTGTCGGTGGTATCGACCTTACTAGTGCAGTCACCAGTGCCGGCTTAGGCGCTGCTGGTTCCGGCATCGAGGGTATCAGACGGGCGCTGGGTTCCGAGGTTCTTCGCAGCTTGATGGAATTTTCTAAGCTCGTCAAACGCGAGTGGAACCATCAAGATGATTCGTTGCCGCCCGGTGGCATCCCAGCTTATTCGATCATCGGTATCACCAAGGCCCTGTCGACTTGGGTCTGTATCCAGCTCGTCACTCGCAACTTCCAAGAGCAGCGCATGCTTCCCGCGCTCGACGAGATCGACACTGATCGCTTGAAAGAAGAGGTTGAGCAACTCAAGCAGACCCATCACGTTGGCGCTACCACCGCTCCTCTCATTCCAATCACCGACGGCGCCTCAAAAGACGGCGAACACGCACAAAACCAAGCTGATGTGCGCATCACTTCGAACCAGGCGCTTGCAGGCGAGTACTCGGGGAACGTCATAGGTGCCGAGATCGGTCATAAGCACGGATCGAGCACTCGACTACCAGGATCAGAACTCTCTGACGAGCCCGCTAGACCGCTTTCGGATGCGGAGGCTGTCCACAACCTGCAGCGCTACTCGAAACTTGTCCTCGGTGTCTACGGCGGGATAGCATTGTTGTGGCTGAATTCGATGCCGGCTGACAGCAACACCATGCCGAGCAATGCGACTGCCAGTGGCGGTAAGGCCAAGCCCACTGCTGCACCCACAGGCAATGTCATCTTCTCAGCTGAAGACGAATTCATGCGCAAAGATCAGGCCGAGTTTCTCGAGGCTGCGGCACAGATGGAGCTTGAAGATGAGGACGACGACAGGCTCGCGTCTGTTGCGGAAGCGGCAGATGCTGCTGCCACTGGGTCGTCAACGGAGGGCGTTGTCGCCGTTGACCGGAACGGCAATGGTCATAGATCGTCGTACAATCTTTGGGACGTCATCTCGGGTACACACGACGAAGACCTCTTCCACCACACCGCTGACCTCAAGCGTGGCGCTGTAGCGGCAGGACAGTATGAAGAGGACTCCAACGCTGCCAGCGGTCGCACACCTTACAACCCCAAGGATAAGGCGCGACCCAGCAAGCCCCGTTTCTACGTCGTCACTGATCATCCTCGTAAGACCATCATTCTCGTCCTTCGGGGTACGCTTTCAATGGGCGACCTTGCCGCCGATCTAACTTGCGAATCCGTGCCATTTGTCTTCGACCGCGAAGTGCAGAAGAACATGGACGCACGTGTAGCTCAGATGCAGGCCGCTGAGGGTGGAGCAAAACGGGCCAGCTTTGTTTCAGAGGAAGCTTTTGGTTTCCTGGTGCACGAAGGTTTTGTGATTACCGCAAACGAGATCGGTTACAAAGGCCGCGCCGTACATCGTGCAGTGGCCGCTGCACTGGCAGCGAACCCTGGCTACTCGATCGACGTCACAGGACATTCGCTCGGCGCGGGTGTTGCGAGTGTTCTCGCGCTGATGTGGGCGGATCCCACAACAGGCTTGACAATCGCTTCTTCGGGTCTTCCAGCAGGTCGAAGACTGCATGCCTACTGCTTCGCGGTTCCCTGCGTGACTAGTTCGCAGCTCGGTCGAAGCGTCTCGTCGATCATCACGTCGTACACCTACTCCTACGACCTCGTCTGCCGACTGTCGCTCGGCTCGATCCAGGACATCCGTAACTGCTGCGCATGGCTCTGCTATCAGGACAAAGAAGCTCACCATGGCGATGGGACCATGAACGCCCTCATGAAGCGCGCCTTCGAGTACCAATCCGGGCGGATGGACGCTTCTAAGCGGGCTGAGCTGGAGCACGATTTCTTGGTGCTCCGCAAGACCTTGGAAGCGAACATGCACAACACGCATCTCTATCCTCCAGGCAAGGTGCTGTACGCTCTCACTCGGGGAAGGGACATCCTAGAGAGTGAAGGTGGAGACGAGCGTGTCACGGTGACCGGGAGCAAACAGAGGCTATTCAGAGTCAAAGACGAGTCGTCGGCGTTGAGAACTGTCTTCGGTCAGATGGTGATGAGCAGGAATATGCTTTCATCCCACATGCCCAACGCGACTCACGGTTCCTTGCACGACCTTACAGTGTAGGTTGTTGGGACAGAATGAAATGTCATCAACGCTTCGAACGGATGGGATACAACCCGTGTACGATTTTTCTACCATGTAGCTTTAGATACCTTGCATTGCTATTATTTGACATCATGCCTATACAAGAGCTTGGAGAAGAGATCAATCTGCCACAGACGTTGACACTGCGTGGAACTTGCTATTCATGAAAAATGCTAAGTTACATTGAAAGTGCTGTACAATGCTGAATGCTTGAAAAACAATCTACACCATCGTTTTCTCGGTGGACGACGTCGGTGCAGGAACCATCGTCTTGCTGTGCTCATCGGCGGTCTTTCCTGCCGATTGCACGTCCTCGATCTGCTGCTCCTCGTCGACCAACTTCGAGTTGTCGACCTGGGTTCTTCGGTAGTAAACTCGCTTGCCCCACTTGTAGGCTTCGATACCACCGACGAACAGGCCCGTGGCGACGAAGACGATGCCCCACTCCCACGTGATGCCCGTGTGAAGGAAGACGACGTCGTTCAGAACGGGAATGTAGAGCAGAGGGAAAACAGAGAAGAAGCCACCGACGACGCAGATGAAGAGGAACTTGTTTTGGCCCCAGGTGGTTTTGAACCAGCGGTTGTACCAGGTGCCGACGTCACGCATGTTGAAGAAGCTGCGACGGGTGTCGACGATCTCCCAGGCGAGAATGAGGGAGAACCAGGTCATGACGGCGAAGGTGGATGCTCGAGCACGGAAGACGAGATCGCAAGTGGCCGTGTAATCGGAGTTGCAGTTGATGCCAAGCTCTCCGTTGCCCCAGCCGAACTCGACCAGCGTGAAGGTCGCCAGACAGAGAAGAGCCATGAACAGGCCGTACACCATCAGATCGACGAGCATCTCCGGGCTGAAGATGCCCCACTTGTTGGAACGAGGCTTTCTCTTCATGACGTCCAGCGAAGCCTTTTCCATTCCGAGACCCATAGCGGGGAGACCAGAAGTAACCATGATGATGTAGAGAATCTCGACGGGCGAGAGTGGGAATACCGAAAGACCAGTTTCGTCCTTGAAAGCCAAACCGATGAGCAACACGGAAGCCTGTGCTACGTTCTGCGCCAAGAGATGGCAGACGAACTTCGAGATGTTGTCGGCCATGCGTCGACCTTCTTCGATGGCGTTGCCGATGGAGGCAAAATTGTCGTCTACGAGTACGATGTCGGACGCATCCTTGGCAACATCAGAACCGTTCATACCCATGGCGATACCGACGTCGGACATCTTGAGCGAGGGAGAGTCGTTGACACCGTCGCCGGTCATGGCGCAGAACTTGCCTCGACGGTGGAGTGCCTCGATCATGCGGACCTTGGTTTGAGGTGCACATCGGGCGATAACAAGAGGCAATTGCGGAAGTGCATCGATCTCGTCTTCAGAGAGCTTGTCGAACTGGGCTGCAGTCATGACCATGCTGTCCATCTCTGCCTTGGAGTACCTAGTGGTGTTGCGGGGGACAATACCAACGTCGAGGGCGATAGCCTTGGCGGTGCCTGGGTGATCACCGGTAAGCATGCGGACGGTGATGCCGGCTTCCTTGCACTTGCGGACAGCGCCGGCTGTCTCGGGACGGGGCGGGTCGTACAGGCCAACAAGACCGAGGAAGGTCATGTTGGACTCGACGTCCGAGCGTTCGAGCTCCTCGTCGAGGTCCTTCTCTGCTTCGGTAAGCTTGCGGTGAGCGAGAGCCAGGACTCGAAGACCCTGACTAGCGAGCGCCTCCATGTTTTCGAGTACGCGCTTTTCGAACTTCTCGTCAAAGTCGATCTTGCCCTCGGAGGTTTGCGCGGAAGTGCAGGCATCGAGGACTCGCTCGACGGCACCCTTCATCATGGCGTAGCTCTCGCGAGCCTGGTTGTTGGTGTACGTGACGGCCATACGTTTGACAGAGCTGTCGAAGGGATATTCGGTGATCTGAGTCCACTTCGCGGCGGTACGATCTTTTTCGGTGACTTCCTTGTCTGCATCGGCTCCTTTGGTGAGCTTGAGCCGGCCCCAGGCGAAACGTGTGACGAAAGTCTGGATAGCGCACTCGGTTGGATCACCGTGAGCCGTCCATGCGTGGGTCTCCTTGTCCTTGAAGACGGTGGCAAGGTTGCAGAGCGACGCGACGTTCATGAAATCCTCGAATCGGTCGTTGCCCTTGACCTTGTCCGACTTTCCGGAGCGGGCGACAACCTCTCCTTCGCTGGATTGGCTTCCGGCCTTGTCATTGCGAGGCTCAATATCGTTGACAGAGACCTCTCCGAGAGTCGGGTTGAAAGGCTCGTTGGTCTCGGAAACGCTGTAGGTGCCCGAAGCGGGGACCCAAGCCTTGCGGACGACCATCTTGCCTTGAGTAAGCGTACCGGTCTTGTCCGAGCAGATATCGTTGATCGATCCAAGCGCCTCGAGCGACTCGAGCTTTCGTACAATGACGTTCTTCTTGACCATGGCTTTGCTGCCCATGGCCATCGTGATGGTCAGAACGGCGGTGAGCGATGCAGGAATCATAGAGACACCAGTTGCGACGGCGTAGATGATGACTTCGTTGTCGGTCCAGTTGTTAGACAGGAAGACGATCACCGCGAACAGAACGGCAACGAAAAAGAGTGCTACTGCCAGTTGCGAGAGACGGCGTTGCAACGGCGTACCCTTGTTGGTGCCGAGAAAGTTATTGATGTGGTCCCAGACGGTAAGGGCACCGGCCTGGACGTAGTGGTGGGGGAGGGCCTTGCCGTAAGCGTTGCGCTTGACGTCGCGAATCTTTTGCGCCTTGGCAGCGCCGCGCAGAGCGTCTGCGATCTTGCCGATTTCGGTGTTCATTCCTGTTCCGACGACTACGCCAGTAGCGCGCCCCTTTGAGACGGTGGAAGAGGTAAAAGCCATGTTGAGACGGTCGCCGACACCGACATCGTCGCCGGCAGAGTAGATCTGCGTGTGGTCCTTGGCCACGGGAAGAGATTCTCCCGTGAGCAAGGCCTCGTCGGTCTCAAAGTTCATCGAGTCGATCAGGCGGCAGTCGGCCGGAACAGTGTCGCCGGTGGTGAGCTCGATAATGTCTCCTGGAACCACCTCGTTAGCCGAAATGGTCTCGCCGTCACCATTTCGGATGACGCGAGCCGTGGGAGAAGCGAGGTTGCGGAGTGCGTTCATGGTCTTTTCAGCCGAAAGCTCCTGGAAGAAGCCGACGACGATGTTGATGGCGACCACACCGGCAAGCACGCCACCTTCGATCCACGAGCCGATGCCGAGCGAGACACCCATGGCAAGGATGAGAACCAGTGTCATGGCGTTGGCGATCTGGTGAAGCATAATCTTCCAGATGCTGATTTCGTCGCCCCCTTCGAGTTGGTTTTGACCGTACTCTTGACGTCGCGACTCGATGTCCTTCTTGTTGAGACCGTGTTCAGGATCCTCGACGCCGAGGGCGCGCGTGACACTGGTGTAGTGGTGTTGCCATGATGCTCCAAGTGCATCCTCGATGTCAATGTCAGGACCCTGGACGGTGTCACTGCGTGGGAACTTGTCTTCTTTCTTCTGAACCATCTTAACGGAGGAAGCCTGGTATGAATGGGTCGTGTTCTCGTGGTATAAGCTATGTCGCCTATCGCAGACAGGTAGGTCGATGAGCTGCTAAAGTGCTCTGGCGGTGAATCTGAGCCGAAGCTATGGTGCTAGGGAAGCTGTGACAGTATTCTCCCTTGAGGTAGGCAGAGAAAACGTTGACAGGATCGTTTGAGGAGAAGGAATCATGTAGCTGCCCGGAAAGGAGAGCTTGAAAAGGATGTTGAGGGTGGTGAGGAGAAGGAGGTTGAAGAAGCCGCCGGAGGTTCGAGGTTATATACCTTACACTCGAGGCCGGAGCGATAGGTAGATCCTGGAATGAGCCGGGACGAGAATGCCAAGACCGAAGGCAGCCGACATCAGATACGAGAGTCGATGCAACCGTGCTGTGTCCCCAGCGTTGGAGCTCCGGAGCTGCCTGATCGCGAGCAAGCACTTCTCGAGTGTGCTAGAGACCTGCAAGAAGAACTGAGCGCTGTGCCTTAGGCGAGATAGCCACGCGCGTTATGTCCGCAATGATACGGCAAGGATTGCCAAGACAGCGGCTGGCGGTATCATCAATAATGCTTGAAATGTGATGTGATCATTGTCAGCGAGCGGATGTAAGACCAAGGAAGTGCATGAGCATCTAGGCGAGCGAGCAGTGTTCCTGATATCAGTTCTGGAAAAGAGCTCAATGACATGTTTAGGCCCTTACTCCGAGACAGTCTAGAGAATGAGAACTCGTTCCAAACTAGTTCCAGACGACGGGTATCGTGGTCCGCTGGGCGGACTTAGCAGCGATAGAGCGGAGGGGGTGCCATTTTGCGTCATCATCTGCAGCGCTGGTTGGATGCTAAAACTGTTCCCACGACCTGAGCCAGGCACAACGCTGCAGGACGACGAGTAGACTACGTGGTACTGGACATGGTCGGCAGGCCAAGACCCCTGCGGATGGTTCGAAATTCCGGGTTCCAGATGGCGAAGAAGGCTCTGCATGACACAACGACTGTCAAAAAGTTTGGTACAGCTGATGCCAAGATGGTGCCAAGAAGCAGCGGTTCTTGCTCTCTTCCGATGCCCCGGAAAAATCAATCCAGATGACGCAAGCCTTACGACGGTCTTGGCATGTGGAGACCTTCGACCGAATTTAGGCTATGACACTGATGTCGTGCCCACCTTCTCTGTCCTTGCTTTCATTTACGGAGAATAAATCTTTTGCGTACCATCACTTTCCGAGCTAACTTTCCGAGATTAGGTTTGCGGTGAGACTAGGCCAACGCACTTTTTGCCGACGGTTCCTTCCGAAGACAGCAATGCTGCTGGAATCCAAGTGGTTCGGCGATGCTGCTTCGACCGCTGATTGTGTTCAAAGGGAGACGAGAGCTACCTTTGCCCTGTGGGAAGATTCACATGACTCGTCAATAGTGAGTTCGAAGGGGTAGCCGATATGATTACTGCTCCGCACGTGGCAGTGCCGACGGTCTTGATCGATCAGACTGATGTCGTGATGCTCAAGGCAGCGAGTGGGCACCTACACGGGCGCGACGAGCGGTCACCACTGCAGATAGGAATGCTGACATGGTCATGCTCCTGTCGGCTTTTCCACGTCATCGCCACTGAAAGGTGTTGCTGATTCGAGCTGTTGCGTCCTTGTGCAAGACCGACCGACTTTGACCAATTGGTCCGTTTGTCGCAAAGTTGTGGTGCTTCCGCCGGAGGTTCCGCTCGGCTGTTCGTGGTGAGCTTCAATGACTGTCAAAGAGATCAGATCGCAAGAGGAGAGGGAGTGTTGCGTCAGTTTCATTGACGCGGATGCTCTCGTCTCTGTCGTGTCGAACCTCTTCGGCGGGCTAGAGATGGCACCGCCGGCAAGAGACCGATCCTCGACTTAGTGGGACAGTTACGGAAAGTCGCAAAGCCAGGAACTCACGCGAAAAAGCAGTCGTCTCCGTACTGACATTCCTCGCCACGGAGCACAGCTGGGCATCGGCGTCTCTTGAGGCGGGATCTGATCTCCTCCTTGCGTTCGGCGGAGATGGGTTCGTGCGAGTAGGTGCAGGTGTCATGCTGCATGCAGCCTTTCTTGGAGAAGTGATGGAACAGGCAGGGAGTCGATTTCGTCGACTTCCCTTCTTCGCCGGCGGTCTCAAAAGCTTCGCGATTCTGTCCACGTGGATAAGGCGAGGGGGATCAGACGCGTATAGCACCAGACACGCCAAGGAACGGCGGGAAAGCGAAAGGAGTACAGTGAGGAATGTCAGTACATTTACAGTCGCACTCAAGGCGACGATTGGCCAGTCCGCTTGCCAAGACATCAGACGCTCGCGAGAGACTGCCGAGGTAGACCGAGGGCCTGCGCTTAGGAAGCAGTCTTGGACGAGGGTGTTGACCGAGAGCCGCCGTATGCTGTGCACTTACATAGTTGTCCACATCCCGCATCGCGGCATTATTATTCTTGAAGAGATAATCGAGATCAATCGCCCGATGGGCATAAGCCTGGTAGGCTCTGGATTCGACGGCAAAGCCCGGCACCTGAACCAGATGAACTTTCTTATCGAGGAGCCCCATTTCGTGGATTGCACTGAGTTCCTCTTTGTAGCCGAAATCATCCAGTCCTCCCAAATAAGCACGGAAGCAGCCCGGATCCTGGACCGCATCCGCCAGAGCAGCCTTGACCCGCATGTCAGCCGCTTGATCCGCCTTACCGACATTGACAAAGTAGTTGTGCACACTAGCATCCGTGAGCGCCTGTAAGAAGTCGAAGAACATATCTTTGGGAACCACTCTCCTCGCAAGGAGAGAGTTGGCCAAGGCAGGAATCGATGCAAAGAGACGGATGCGTAAATCAAGCCTCTGTGGTCTGATTTGGTGCTTCTTGGCGATGCGTTGTCGGAGTTCCTCGTAGACGAACTTGCCTCCTTCATACCCTTGGTTGAGGTGTCGAGGGTGAAACAGTAGATTGTCACCATCCAGAATGAGGACGATGTATCGGCGTTCGCCCAGCTCGAGCGTTCTCCTAAGGTAAGACTCACGCTCTGGGCCGTCTTGCATTAGCGTGTAGTCCTTCCTCGGATCCCAGGCAGTCTTCGATGTGTACATTGCGGCGAATTGATCCAGTTCCGCATCTTGCAGCTGAGCCAGGGTTGGCCGTGTGAAGCTAGAAGATGGGAGAGGGCTTCCCCATTGCGAAGATGTGGCTTCTTCGTCCTGGCCCACATGCGATGATGGGGCTAGAGGATCGGAACTCTTCGCGATCTCGTCGGATGGCGACGTGACCCCTAGGTTCCCTGTGACTTTGACTCGCGATGAGAAGAGCTTTCGTAGCTGCTCTTGCGCCAGCGCTAGCTCGTCTTGCCTTGGTATTTCCTCCTCGAGGGACGTTGTCCGGCCCGACTCTTTTAGAGTATCTGACTCGATAGAAGCCTGTATAGGCTGGTCCTTGCTTGCTGCCTCGTGGTGGTCATTCGACTCAGCAGCGGCGGTGAAGTTGCCCGTAGTCATATTTGACCCAGTACGCGCTCTCGACTTGAAGGACTTGCCTTTTGCCTTCCCAATTAAATCGACGTTACCCATGTCCCTTGCCTTGCCTTTGTGTGACGGGCTGGCGGTTTTATCATTCCTGGCTGTTGAGGCTGAAGTGTCGCGTGGTCTAGAGTTCGTCTTTGAGCTGGAGAGTGTCCTTTGACCCGACGAGGTCGACGCACTTGCAAGCGCATCCGCTGTCAGAAATCGTTTCGGTTTTAGGCTGGTATGGGTGACGATGGAAGACATACGAACTGTCTGCTGCGGATGAGCGAACGTTCCATGCAATACTGCGAAACTGCCCGAAGTGGCGCACCGCGCCGTCATTGCTGTAGTTGCCAACATGATCGAAGGAGCTGGTTTGCTCTCTCCCTCCTTCCTAGCAGGTCTCTAGGAGGATGAGCGTGACCGGGCGGTCCTGGGGTGGGGGAAAGCTCAGGATTCGCTCGTCTCTTCCCTTCCTTCTCAAAAACGTAGAGGTGGAGGAGAACAACCGAAAGCCGAAATTCTTGTGACATGCACAGTGGACCCTGACTTTGCTCAGCCACAAACAACAACACCTCCCACCAACCGAACAAGGAGCCATGCTAGACTCATAGACCACTGAATATCGCCCATAGAAGCTCTCAGGCCGTCATGGACAAAGGCAAAGTTCGACAGCTCGACACCGACCAGCAACAGAATGCCGTTCCACCACGCGACCGTTTAGAAGACTCGCCGCTGACCTACAATCAGCTAGTCTCCGGCATCATCGATTTCCTCGAGGTCGCATTCCACACTATCCTGTGCATGCGGTCAGTATACCCCTACGATGCATTTGCCCGACGCAAAAAGTACAGCCATCCATGCTATCAATCTCGCCATCCGGGGCTCAACGAATACATCTCGCGCGTGCTGACGGCACTCCGGAGCGAGATAGAGAAGAGCACGGTCAGCAAGGTCATCCTCGTCATTCGTCCGAATGTCGTTGTGGATCCGAACGGAGGCTCGAACGGGAGCGGCTCTTCGGGTGGAGAAAGCTCGGGCGATGCTGCCGATGCTTTCGAACGATTTGTTTTCAGCTTGGACTACATCCTGCCGTCTGCACTGATAGACCAGCGCGATCGGGATTTGGCGATATCTAGCAATGTGACGAGCAGCGAGCTCGAGATGATCTTCAGAGGAT
The DNA here is from genome assembly GCF_000403515.1 of Pseudozyma hubeiensis SY62. Classification (NCBI taxonomy): domain Eukaryota; kingdom Fungi; phylum Basidiomycota; class Ustilaginomycetes; order Ustilaginales; family Ustilaginaceae; genus Pseudozyma; species Pseudozyma hubeiensis. Next base: position 273,148 of record NW_012133820.1, on the reverse strand, counting down.
TCATGCAGAAGCTCATGGTTGTCGATGGGATCTTGTACGACATGCCATCGGCGGCAGGCGCAAGAGGACAAGATGGAGACACGGCTTCCACCACCGAACTCACATTTGCAGTAGTGCTCGAGATGATGGATGAGGACACAACGCCCGTCGGAAAGGATCGCAACGAAGCAAGTACAGGAGATTGGATCCCTGCTGATGCCGAGATCCTCGGACGCTCTCATGAACCTCGACATGGCTCTTCTCTCGACATGGAGTCCACCACCGCTGACCCAGCACCAAAGATCCGCCCGATCAAAACCCTCGATTCAGGGGTGATCAACCTCATGCTCTACGTCGAAGAGGATATCTACGCCAAGTCTGGCCAGACACGTCCCGCTCGTGCATCCCCTACAAAAGCGAAGGCAGTCCGACCCACCTCTGCCCAACCATCGCGCAAGACCGCCACGGTCGAAGACGAACTCTTGCTGACCAAAGCAACTCAGATCGACCTCTCCTCCGCAGCCGGCGGAAACGTCAGAGAGATCAAGAACCGCGCGCGTCGACTCGACGCCGAACGAGATCTCGACGAACCGGCGTTAGCCGAAGCAGAAGCAGAACCGGACATTGCACACGCCAAAACCAAACGCAAGCGTGCGCGCATGGTGTTGGGAGAAACGCGTGCGGCTGAATCGGCATCCGAGTCGAGCTCGTCTGCTCCGAATTCGCCGAGTGGAAGCAGTCAGAGCATCAGAGATGATTTTGGTGGCCAGCTTAGCGGTGGATTCTGATGGTATTAACATTTCCTTCCCTGATACTGCTCTATCAAATACTGGAGAATGTGATAGGGTAGTTTATATGCTACTTGAAGTGGGTGGTCTGTGACGAGGACTTATGAGAAGCTCGTTGATGCGAAGCAAGAAAGCTCGACTGGGTGCGGCACGCGGGTTGGCGCTGACAAGCCATTGGAGACGCCGTTTCGTCGTGTCTTTGCTGATCTGCGCAGTGTGTTGGGCGAAGAGATTGTCGTCGAGAATCAATTGGCGTTGGTCGTTGAAGCACGATGCTAGGATGGCGATTGCGAGACTACCAGAGAGATCCTTGCCGTCCTGACAGCAGATGAGCACTTGAGCGCGACCAGTAAGATCCGAGGACGGCTGCATGAGTGCGTGATGTGCTTGTTGGATGGCGGAAGGGAATACCGTGCGGAGAGCGGAGAGGCCTTTCTTGTTGGCTGACATCTGAAGTTCTAACACTTTAGGTTTGGGTCTTGGTTCCGGAGTCATACGGACCGCTGAAAGCAATTCTGAAAGCTCCGTTTCTTTGCCATCGACCGGATTCAAGGGCTTTGTAAAGTGCAGAATCAGAGCGTATTGCTCTATCTCTGCAGTCGGGAAGGTGTAGTCTAGGGTTCGAGAGCCGATGAACACACCTGTGCTTCCGACTTCGAAATCTGCTCCGTTCGTGGGGGCGTCAGCTGGAACTCGTTGCCCGTCCGTCTCTTTAGGGACGGATATGGGCGTGAACCAATGTCCGGCTTTTTCACCAACTGAGCGCGATTCTTCCGCAACAATGCTGTCGACCAGCGCTTCGAGTTGTGCCTTTTCGCATTGAAGGAGTTGAGCTTGATGCTTCCAGAAGACATCAGGTGTCAAACCGCGTGCCCAATTTTCGTGATCGTCACCGGCTCCTTGAACGTAGACAAAATCTCTGCCTGCTCGCTCCGAGCCTTTCGTCGTGCCTGTCTCGATATCTGCCGAGTCGGAAACGAATCGAGAAGCTGAGACCAGGACAATGGGCGTACAACCACTCCGGTCCGACCCTTGGAGCGTGTCAAGCTCCGTCTGTGGAGTGACAAAGACTGGCCTGAGCGGTCTGTCCAGTTTCGGCACTTCTAGATCAGAGTCTAGCAGTGACTCTACAAAGTCATCGATTCTTGCTCGGATCTGATCGTGTTCTGTAGGCGGAATCATCCATTTCGGAGTCCCCAGCTGAAACCCTTCTTCGCATTCCCTTGGACATCCGAACCTGCGTCTCGATGCCTGGTTCAGCACAGCACACCAAATCGGTATGGTCTTGCTCAAAGCATCCGGCATACTCTTGCCCCTTCTTGTAGAGTCAACAATGATCGCACCTCCAGCATTGACGATCAACCGGACGAGGTGCAGGTTGGATCGTTTCAGACTGAATCCCCATTGATGAGTGTGTCCGTCGGTCGACTTGAAATACGATACGGCGGGCGTGATGGTCGGATCGGTGTACCATGCACCACATCGTAGGTTGGCGGTGAGCAGGAGTGAGGGGAAGAGAGATTGGATGCGATGGACGAAGGCAGAGTCGTAAGAGATCGAGTGAAGCTTGTTGTAGATATGCCGCGATTCTCGTTTGATGTGGTCGCTGTGCTTCCAGTCTTGTCGAGCGTGAGTATCAGAGGATGAGGAGCCCGCAGCGGGCTCACTTGAGGTCATGATAACATTTTGCTATGCGGACCTGAACAGTATGTAACGGCTGCAAGGGAACGATGTTTGAGCATCCGCGAGGAAGATGTTTGCAGAAAAAGCTCGAGCTGCATGATGCAAAAAAAAAGTTCAGGACCCTGAATTCGTTGATGTCCCCCGTCAGGCCCTGGAGGTCAACCTTTCATCTGCATTATGACACATGTATGCTACTTCGGCCTCTGAGGTCAAGTGTACAGTAAGTCATGACCTTCACTTCGCCACAGTGTTGTCTCCGCATGCATGTGTTTATGACAGTCAAAGTCTCGTTCGACAGTCGATGCGCACGCTGCACGTTGAAGCTGAAGCAAGCGCCTCAGACGCACACCCCTCCTACCAACCTCGGACACAGTCATTGCAGAGCTCACAGAATACCGGCCAGTTCGTGAACACGAAAGTCTTTCTCCGACACACTCGACAGACACGTACCCACGCATAGGCATTCATTCTAAAGGGGATCAGAATGATACGGACTGTTCTTATTCCTTCCAAATAGATTGATGTTCAAGCTTAAAGCTTGGCAGAGTCCTTGAACTCGCCGATCTCGTACTCTTTCGCGACCTTCTCGAGGATCTTCTCGCCGTGGTAGGTCCAGAAGGCCTCGGTAGCGTCCTTTCCACAGTTCTTGAGCAGGATCTTCTTTCCTCCCGGGTGCTGTTCGTCGGATAAATTTGAGATGTTTCACCACAGATGAAGGAGGGGGAACAGAGTCAGTATCGACGCAGAACACGGCTGATACACTCAAAACCTTGTGAAGAATGCAATGTGTGATGTGTGGATCGGTGCTACTCACATCGTCGAGGAATCCAGTGACGTCGTACACCTTGCCCTCTACGACAACCCAGGCCGAGTCCTCTGCAAGTCCGCGGAAACAAATGTAAGCAGGATAGCGAGCAGAGATTGAAGAGCGGAGAGACGTGGCGCGTTTTCAGCAAGTCGGTCAGTACTAGATCACGAAAGGTCTGGCAGCATTTGCTGTGGACTGGTCGTACAAAGACTCACCGGACTTGTGGTTCTTGAGCTCGTTCAAGTCGACCTGCTTTCCCATGATGTAGAGCTGTCTAGTGTGATGGATCGGATTGAAATGCAGAATGAGAATGCAAAAGATGACGATTCCGAAAGCGAGTCGGAGGCGATTAAGTGAGATGATGGTGGTGGTTCCGATGCTGATCGACAGCAGGTACGGCAGAGCGGATGCAGTATTTCGAGGTCGTGCGTTGTGGGGATCCAGACCGGCGTGCGCGCTAAGCCGACTGCCGGAAATGAATGTGAGAGAGAGGGTGGCAGCCAGCAGGCGAGCATCGCGTGCTTCCGTCCAAATTTGGATTTCCAAACAACGCAGTTGCAATTGGTCAGTTGCTGCTCACCTAGAAATAAAGACTCGAGACATGAGATAAGATCTGAGAAACATTGTCTCGGCCGTGTACATTCTCTTCTCCCTCAGGGTCCGTTGAATCGAGTCCAACAGCGCATCCGCTCACACGACCATGAACTCAACGTTGACTTCTCTGAAGCATGCATTCATTACTTCTGCTTGAGACATCACTGCGGTGCTACGATGCCCCACCTCCAGATCCATTCGCCTGCTTCTTCCACCATCTCTTCCGTCACTTCGTGGCCTACCCCCGGTCGTCTATGAATCTTGAGCCCTGGCATCTCACCTCTCGACCCCGTCGGCTCGCCTACGACAAGTGCTTTCAGGAAATCCTCGTTCCAGTCCCAATGCACCAGCTTGTCGTTGGCGCCGCTCAGCACGCAGATTTTCTTTCCCCAGAACGGGTTGCGCCGCGGATCGAAGCTGTCATAGGCGGTGCGAGCAGGGTCGATCTTCTCGACCAGTGCTTTGAGGCTTGCTGGTACGTAGGGCGGACCGTTTGTGACGAACGACGTTCTTGTGCGCGAAGCGAGCAGACGCGAATAGTCGGGCATGCCGATGAACGGTACACCGATCTTGATGCGCGCATCGTCCGCAAGAACGTGCCATGTTGCGTGTCCACCCAGCGACTTGCCTGTGATGACCCACTCGACGACGGTCCTGTCGTCCTGAGGAAAGATGTACGAAGCTAGGAAATCGACGATGAAGGACGCATCGCGTGCGTCGCCGACGATCATGCCGTATAGATCCATGGCGTGGCGCGTGTTGCCTTGCTTCCACGCCTTTTGACCTGTCGGGTTGGTGGTCCGCTGGCCGTGGTTGCGCGCGTCGAATGTGACGACCAGGTGGTCGCGCTGAACAGAAGATGTAGCCACTAAGCCGGCGTTCTCTTGTGATCGATAGGCGGCCTTGTCTCGTGAGATGCGGTCGTAGAGCTGCCGGGCGATCTTTTCCTCGGTGTCAGCCGAGCCGCCGCGTCCGTGCATGTGGATGACGACGCATACGGGAGGCGGAGGTGGTGCGCTCGCGCGAGCCGGCGCTGGTGTGAGCTCATCCAGGCCGAACACGTTGACCGGCAGTCCTGCAATGTCCACGACGGCCTTGGAGATCTCGGCGCCGTACTTGAATCTGGTTGGAGGGATAGATGCATCCTCCTGAGGGTCTTGCGCCCCTCCATTGACGGGTCGTGACGAGCCCCGCTCCGGCAGAGGGTTGCTGACAGGCGTCGAGGGGCCTGCAGCGGCAGATGACGATGCCTTGAGCACCTTGCTCTTCTTCTTTCCAAAACCGAGCACCATGCTGAGTTTTCACTCTGTTCGTTAGGACGGACGTTCTTGTACAAAGAATGCGTTCTTGTACAGGCTTCGTGCAAGCGATGTCAAGACCAAGGGGTCCAAGTGTCAAAAAAACAAGGCTCGAGCTCCTGGATCGCCGTGTTGTGCAGAGTGTCGGTTGGTGATTGATGTCGCCGAGCTCATTGCCGAGATCAAGACAGTTTCGAACAGGATAACTTTGTTAGGTCGTCTCCTTGACTACTCCCCTCCTGAGCGGCAACCGAAAAAGTGGAGATATTCTTCCTCGCTTCAAACACTCTGCACCGCGTGCATCAGCCCCGACCAAAAATTCCATGACCTGAAAATGCGGACGAAACAAAGGCCGAGCTTGACGCACGTTCCAGTTTTGGCAAAGGTCCCTTGGCTACCGTCGGCGTACCGTGCAGTTCACGGTGGACGCGGTTCCCTCCTCTCGCGTTTTCAGAAAACTCTGTTTTTGGAATGCGGAATCAAGTTCCCACGTCATTTCTGAGAGGTGATTCCTTCTTGTGTGCTACACTCAGACAGGCCCTCATCCTCGGTCCAGTTCTTCCTTTCTCTCCACCTCTTTGCACAACCCATCCTCTCGGAGTTGCTGCGATCGGATACCTCGTCAAGATGGCCAAAGGCTCGCTGCTGCCCATCCTGGGCCTCGCGCTCGCTGGTCTCCTTGCTGGCGCTGCAACCGAATACACCGCCTTCCTCCTCTCCAAGGACGAGTCTCTTCGCGCGCTTGGCTCCAACTGCAGTCTTCCATCCCGCAAGAAGCTGCGGACGGATCTCACGCAGGGTGCATTGCCGCTGCTCGACAATTTCCTGTGCGCGACCATGGGCTTTTTCCAGCGCACCACACAAAAGCGTATCAATGTTGGCCTGTTCGCCATCATGGTTGCTTTCACGCTCCCATTTTCGTACCGACTCTGCTTCCAGGCGGTGTCGCCCAACCGCAAATCCACACTCAATGCAGGAATCGTCCTTGTGCTGCTTAATACGATCGGAGCCGCCGCCGGCCTGGGTCCCTGGTCCTGCATCTTTTTCTCGCTGTTCTACCTTCCTGCTGCTTACAGCTCGATGAAGGTTTCCAAAGCGGCAGTACTGCCGGTTCCTACACCCGCTTCCAACATCTACACCGCCAACCTCCTCCACGTAGGCGTGGGCATCATCACGACGATTGTCACGTTTGCCGACTCTGCTGGTGGCCTGTGGAACCACGCCGCTCTACTCATCCAGTTCGCAGGCCTGGTGTACATCCCTATCGCGTGGGTCAGCTTCCGCACTCCCAAAGTCAACGACGAAGCCATGTCCCGCGGCGTAATCCGCCGCTACGATGCCGAAGGCGTCAGCTATGCTTTCGAGCGCACCTGGTCGTACTACCGCAAAATGGCCGCCTTCTCCGCTTTCATTTACTGGTACGGTCTCAACCGTGTCCTTCGCGGCTACTTCTTCGAGGAAGAGAAGTTTGACGCTATCTCGGTCTTCTGGCTTGGCGATGTTTCTGGTCTCGCTATTGCTACTGTCTTGCTCGTCCTGGCGGAGAAGGCAACTTTCAGGAACAAGTCGACGGTCCACCCGGTCACTGGCGAGCCTAGATCGCCTTTGGAGATTGAGTGTGATAAAGCGATCGCAAAGGCACCTGCCGGATCACCGTGGTTGGAAAAGACGACCACTGGCTTCATCGTTGCCGCTCTTGTCGGTGGGCCTGGCTTTGCAGCTAGCATGTGGTGGTGCAGTGGCGAGGAGGAACTCGGTTGGAAGGCGCGCAAGTCGTGGAGAGAGACGGTGGCGGTCGAGGGCAAGAAGAGCAAGTGATGCGTAACCTGAAGTTTCGAAATATTTGACTCTGCAAGGTCGATCTTTCTTGGGATCAATCGCTGCCGAGAAATCATCTTTCTCGTAGGCTTCATTGCTTCTTTGTACATAGCGCTCCATCTTGTTCACTTGCTTTGACTTGTGCCGCTCAGCGAGCTGCTGTCGGAACGTGTTTTCAAGCATAGTGATGTGAATGGGAACAGTTCATCATCTGCAAATGTCGCCGTGTGGAGGACCCTGTGCTGAAGAACGTGAAACGTCAAAAAGTACGCTTTTGCTTTTCCTGACAGCTCAGCCTTGCGCTCAGACCCCTTTGCACGCGACACCACTTGGTTGCGCTCTCTCCTTCTATTGTTCACTGTTCATCACCATGACTTGATACATCAAACTGTTACCAAGCATTTAGAGCTTCATTGAAGCGGTCGAGCAGCCTCGATATCTTGATGTTCGTCGCGACGGCACAGCCTTGGAGGCGAAAGCGACATGCCAGGACGACTCCCATCGATTCCTGTCCTCCTCGGCGTCTCACGCAATCCCTTCTCCGAGCCAGCCGACAGCTCAAAAGAGCTATGGCAAAGACTGGCGACAAGACGTCCATCTCCGCTGCGCTTCGTACTGCATCTTTCCCGTCGACCAAACGCAGCCCTCTGCCCCTGCCTGGAAGTCGACCTCGCCTCTTCCACCTCGCCTTCGACGTCTTTCACGGTCACCCGCATCCTCGACCCTGAACATCGGGTTCCATACATCACTCTCACTCCGATCCTCCATGCTGCTGGACTGACCATCATCCAAGGGCTGCTGCGTTTCGACCCCTCTCCGTCCTCATTCGACCTCTCGCTAGCAGGCCTAGAGCCATGGGACGACTTGTGGATCTCACTCCCTCTCGCTCGATCCATTGCTTCGCAGCTAGGTTTATCTCAACCTCTTGCTTTGATCCTAGACGCAAAAAGTGCTCAGGCGTGGAGTCTGGATGAGTTCGAGGAGGGTTTGTCGCACAACTGGAGGGTGCCGCAGGACGTACTGGATGCAGCGGCATACTCGACCGATGCCATCACGGACGAGGAGCTGCGCTTTGACAAGGTACAGTTGCTACCGCAGGGTCAGCAGATCGAGACGCTCTTATCGAGAGAATTGAGGTGGGCCATCGTCAACAAAGCAAGGGAAAGTCGGAGAAGTTTGAAGTTCAAGCTACATCAGAATATGGTGAGATGGTCGAGTCAGGTCTACTCCGTCTTTCGGGATTTCGGCCCGACGTTCAGAGATGATGTTAATGATGAGGAGAGGAAGGCAATCATGCGAGCGGGGTTAGATGATCTGGGCGAGGTTGTTGTCCCTCCGACAGAGACAGATTTTATCGATTGGCTGCAGACCATCTCTTGTCTCATGCGGTTGAGTGAGTCGCCGGCAGAATCATCCTCGACCGGCCAGCACGACTCGGACAGCGGCTCCATGCTAGCTCCTCTCACGCCGCTAGAGGTGTCTGATCTGCGAGGCGATGAGCCAACCCTAGGCGACATGCTTGCTTCCGCTCGACAAGGCGACGATGAAAAGGAGATAGTATCTCAATTGCACTCGATCCTCCGATCGAGGATGGCAGCGTTGCACAACGTCAACCTCATCTCCCTGGAGCATCTTTCATCCACCCGCACGACATCCCACGATGTTCAACACGACAGATCGATCCCGGCGAGCACTATGAATGGTGTCTCAACAGCTGAAAGGTCACCTGCTACCGAAGAGACCGCTGCAGCACCTGCTGCTGCTGAGGCTGCAACGAAGGTAGATGTTTCTCAACTACACGCAAAAGTCGAACAGTTGGCCAACAGGATCGAATCCCTGCTCGCTTCGAGCCCCCCGACACTCTCTCTCCGGCAGTCTCGCCGTGCAGACCAGTTGCCGGCCCGTCGTTCTACAGACGTCGAACAGCATCCTCACCTGCCCGCACCTTCAGCAGACGCCCGTCAGCTCAACATACCAGTCCCTACCTTGACTCGCATTGAATCCACGCCCTCGCTCGCAATCGTCATCGTATCCGCAGCTGTATTCCTTATGCTCATCAAATCCAATTCCTAACAATCACCCGTCGCCTTAAGGCTTCTTGATGAACGTAGAAGGCGTCTGTGTATTCCTTGTTCTAATTACATCATCGGCGTCACATCATCCTTGCAAAGCAGCGCACACTCCGGACCTCCCGACTTCGCCTGCTGTGGCCTCCACGGTGTGCCAAAAGGCGTACGCCCTTCTGATGGAGACATAATGCGCGATGGCAGCGGCCAATATCAAAACATGGAAGATCTGATGACTTGCACCCAACAAATCGAATCTTCCCGGTGCGAATCTTTCCGGTATCCTTGCGGCGTACAGCCCAGCACCTACGACGTAAAGTGCTCCTGAAAGGATGAGGAAGCTCAGACCCATGGTTTCCGTGATCGTCCTGTAACCGTACAACGCGATCACGTGTGCTACCGGGATCACCGCCGAAAGACCCAGAACCAGAAACACGCCCGTTCGATACGGCCGATATGCAGGCGTGGCATATCTCGGCGCTAGAACAGTATACATCGCCAACCCACCCAACGTCGAGATACCGATGGAGTAGGCGAGTTGGAAGTGTGGGTGGCAGTAGAATCCGTAGTGCAGAGCGGGGAGGAAGGAACCGACAATCATGACGACGATGCCGACGTAGTCGAGCTTGTTGAAGTGTTTCGAGATGTGGAAGGAGTGACATTGGATGGTGTGGTAGGTGGCGGAGAAGGCGAGACAGATGATCGAGGCGATGAAGAAGCACGTGAAGCCGAAGATGTCGATGGAGTCGGGTGGGCGGACGATGAGGTTGGAGAGCGGCTCGGTGGGGATGGTCGATGTTAAGAAGGAGGTTGTAAAGAGCGAGGATATGCGGGTGAGCAGGTTCGAAGCCGGTGGGAGGGCTGAGTGAGCAGAAGCGACGGGGGAATCAGAAGAGGAGGAAGAAAAGGGGTAGGACGCCGAAGCGAGACGAAGCACTTTGCCAGAGACGGTCGTAAAGGTCAAGCTCGAAGGGTAAAAGATCGGGTGATGCGACAGAGGACGGAAGAAGCCAGGAAGAAGGTCGAAATGCTGCAGCAGATGGCTAGTCGAAAGGCCGATCGAGAACACTGCACCCCAGAGGTGCGTGTGAATGTTGACTATCAGCAAATCAAGATCAGAACAAAGATCAGTAAGTACATCTGCCATCGGATTTGGAGCCGTTCCGAAGGCTACTCACCGGTCTCGTTGTGACAATACGCCCATACACTTCGCCAGCACTTGTACACTGTTCCATGATCAAAGCTTCTTAGCCTTGGATCTGGGTGTGCTCCTCCTGGGCGACGGTAGCCCTTGACGATCCACGCGTTGTCCTGTGCCCAGCTCGGGAGCTGCGAATGATCAACCAGATACGGATTAGGACCCAACTCTAACGGCTTTTCTGACTTGTCTCCACTTGCGCTCTCTCCACCACTCGCAACCAAGCTGGTAGGTGATAGAGAGAGCAAAGGGTCGGACTGGGAACGGATCGAAGTGTTCGCACCTTGTACTCCAGCAGCGACTTTAAGCGACGTGGAGAGCTCTTGGATGAAGATATAGGCAATGATCGAGGGGAAGAGTATCCAGAGACCGTTGGGTAGGATCCAGTAGACGATCAAGGTATACCAGTCATTGTGGCCGGTTTTGCACCATCCACAGCAGAAGTCCTGTGGTTTGGAAGGGGGATCAGTAAGGGAAACGTTAGTTGCGCAACACGAAACACCGAATGTGAACGGACGTCACTCACATTGAGCACATAGAGGATAGTCTTGGAGAGAGTCATGATTACCGTCACGAGCCCGTAGACGGGCGCAACAGCGAGAGCCGCAGGCGTCGCCTTGACGTGAACGAGGTAGATGTAGAAGAGATTGATGATGCTCTCGCCGACGTTCATGAGCGACTGCGCGGCAGGGAATCCGTCTTTGCTATCCCAGGAGGGCAGGCCATAGATGTAGTCGACGTTCATGTAGAGCGCATAAGGCGACCATAACCAATGCAAGTCGCCGCCGAGCATGCTTCTCGGACGCAAAAGGATGTAGCCGACATCCCAGGCTACAACAAAGGAGCTGAGGAAGAGCCAGGCGGACACGAGCATTCGAGGACGGTGCACCGCTACAGTTGTTGCGGCCATCTTTGGAAGAGACGGGAGTTGGATCCGGCAGACACTTGATGAGGATGAGATGGTGGCGGCCAGGGACGAGGTGAACGTGCCGAGTTTCGCAGTCTCAATACCGAGGCGCCTTGATGTGTCGCCGGAGCGAGTGCATTTCTGCGGGGCAGATCATTTCGAAGGGTCCAAACGGGTCCAAGCGGCGAAGGCACGCTTTGCACGCTCACCTCGAAAAAGTGGGCTGAGACGCGACAAGGCCAGATTCAAAGACCGGCAGCACGCCAACTGGATCCTAGCCGAGCCAGCCGACTCATCCGACGGCAATGTGCTACCTGATCAAAAATCAGCAATTCCGTGCAGAGCTAGTGGAAGACTGAAGCCGCTGTCACAGCAAGTTTCACCCTGGATTCTGGATGAGTGTGGTGTTTGACGTTCGTGATGCATAAAAGTACAAAAGAAGGTGGGTGTGAATGGCTTTGACTGAGCATAGAAAGATCATGCTAAAGTTACCGTAGTTCAGTCGTCGTCTTCGTCATCAAAAGCCAGACCATCCGTACGACTCTGCAGCTCGTCCTGCTCCTCCTGCTCTCTCCTCTCTCTTTCCCTCTGCTCTCGCGTATACAAGCTCCAATCCACCTCCTGTGCACCATCCTCCTCTGCATCGTCGTCTTCCAACGTTCCGCCCTTCTCGAACAACTGCCTACCGCTTGGCTTGACCTTGCTCTTCTTGTAGTCCTCTCTCTCCTTCGCTGACAGCTTGGACAGCTTGGCATCCTCTTCCTTCTTTTCCCTCTCCGCCATCTCCTGCAAGAACCGTACGCGCCATTCTGCGAACCGTTCTGGTGTCACTGCTGTACCACGGAACTTTTCTGCTTCGGCTTCGATCTCTGCCTCGCGCTTGGCGCTGGCCTGTGCTTCAATCTCTTGTACACGACGCTGGATGAGCGTTGTCACGCTCTCGCGCAGGTGAGATGCTAGGGTGAAGACCATGGCCATGCCGAGCGATTCCTGTGCGACTTCGTCCAGCCCCGCTTGCAATTCTGTTACGGCAGGACGGTCGATCGCGTCGGAATCGGCGTCAGCTTCGTCGCTGTCGTCCGTCTTGGGCCCGAGCACGCCTTTTGTGTCGCGAACGACGTGGATCGACATGTTTGGTGGTGCATCCGGGTATTCTGATGTGTACTGGATGTGGAGAGAGAGGACGATGGGAGATGGCGAGCTCTGCTCTACGCTCTCAGTTGGCGCTTGACCAGGTTCGAGACCTATTGAGAAGAGGAGTGGTAGCACATCTTCCTCTGGTTCGATGCGAATGCGAAGTTCTTCCGATGAGACCTTTTCGAGTTCGTCGATGTAGATGCTTTCGAGCACTTCGAGCTCTTCCGCTAGTGTTGCCTCGTACTCTTCTTGAGATGGCATCTTTGCTGTCCTTGCCTCTCCTGGCCTTGCGTGCCGTACAAGTGTGCCGCTAGGATGCGTGCCGACGATGATGTACTGTGCAGGTGTACAGGACGCCTATCAAAATCGGAAGAAGTGGTTTGTCGTTGACCAACTTTTGAATTCCGAGTTCCACGCTCGAACCGCAAAATCCATCTCGGGCGGGTGGACACAGCAAGGCCAGCCAGCGTCGGACAAGCCGAGTTGGCACGCGTATCTTTTTGGACTGCGCAGCTGCACGCACGCATGCAAGCAACACTCTCTCCACTTTCCCGCCTTGCAACTGCGGCTGAACCTCGCCCCTCGCACCGTCGTTACCACCCTCGTCGTTACAACTCGCACACCCGGCTATCAACCCCGTCAGCTTGCATTCAGACGGACCCTCCAACTACGAACGCGTGCTGATCCACACAAAGAAGCTCGAGATCAACCAATTTGAAGAGCGCTCGTGCAAGACACACCTTATCAGCAGAGCACGCCCTAATCGCCTTCTCCACCAACACACGCGAATCAGCAGCACCTGTATCATCTCTCGCCGTCGAGCGCATGACAAACTCTGGCGCCACCCCAACCAAAGCATCATCAAAAAGGTACAGCAACGATGGACGATCATGCATCGCTCGAAATGTCGGCGGCGTACGACTTTCTGCTGAAATTCATCATCATCGGCGAAGCTGGCACCGGCAAATCGTGTCTGCTGCACCACTTCATCCACAACCAGTTCAAAGACCAATCAGCCCACACCATCGGCGTCGAGTTTTCTAGTCGACTCATCAAGATCGGCAACAAGAGCGTCAAACTTCAACTCTGGGATACCGCGGGGCAGGAGCGATTCCGTTCCGTCACACGGAGCTACTACCGAGGTGCAGCAGGTGCGCTGCTGGTATACGACATCACCAAGAGGTCTACGTTCGAGCCGCTGTCGAGGTGGCTGACGGATGCACGTGCGTTGGCGTCGCCGGATCTGGTGGTGGTGTTGGTGGGCAACAAGACGGATCGAGGAGAGGACGAGAGGGAGGTGGGGTATCTGGAAGCGAGCAAGTGGGCGAACGAGAATGGCGTGCTGTTCTTGGAGACGTCGGGTATGACGGGGGAGAACGTCGAGGCTCCGTTTGCGTTGGCTGCGCGAAGCATCCTGTTGGCGATAGATTCGGGCAAGCTGGATCCGGAAAAGGCAGGGTCAGGTGTGTCGTACGGCGACAGGGCGTTGAGGAGGGTGGGCAGCGGAAGTCGGTTCAGCTTTGCAGATATGGATCCGAGCAGTTATCGACCGCAGAGGAGAGGCGGTGCAGCGGTCAAGATCAAGGAGGTGTTCAACGATAAGATGGGAGGATGCTGTTGACTGCCGCGTCCTCAGTGCGCAACGCGGTGCAGGTCGTGCACGTCGGTGCACGTCATATATATACCAGGTGAATGTCGTCTCTCTTGCATTCATCACTACGCTTAACGAATCGCTCTCAAACAATTCACACGCAGCAGTAGAACTATGAAAGGGAGCGAACCTGTATTGAACAGGCAAAATCTACACGTGCTGTCTATGCTTTGTGATCAGGGTCAGTCCTGGACCCTTCGTCTTGCTCTTCCTCGCTATCCCACGTGGCATCCGTCGGAGTGATCAACGCGCTGCGCATTGTTTTCACAAACGTATTGTAGTCCTTGAACGCCTCTGGACCGGGTTGACCTGGCTGGTGTTGCTGCTGCTGTTCTTCCAGATGCATCTGAGCGAATCTTGCGTCTTGGACTCCCCATCCTCTGTGGCTGGCCACTTTTTCGATGGTCTTGTGCAGGACGGGTGCGGTGTGTTTGATGAGCTGTTTCTTGGTTTGTTTGTCGAGCTTTTGGTTGGATTGAGCTTGCACTTTGTCGAAGACGGTTTTGACGGCGTCGGCGTGGAAGAACGAGTGGAGGAGGTCGTCGACGTTGACGACGTTGCCCTGGCTGGGGTCGTTTGAGCTAGTCGCTGCTCTGTTCGGAGCAGGCTCGTCAGTCGACATGAGTTGTAATGTTGACGACGAGAAGCTCGAGGTAGTCGGCAGCGTTGTTCCCGACTCAAACACGTCCAAGGTCCAACTGACATTGGTCAAGAGTCCAGGATGGACGGATGGCAAAGTGCCGCTCAAGATGTTCTCAACTTCCTCCGAGGTGAAGGATGTGCCAGCGTGAGACGCGATCACCGACTCAGCCTTGGTGCGCATCATCAGTCGCATCGCTTCGTCGTGTTGGAGAGACTCGTCTGCATCCGAATCTTCGGTGAGCTGCATTCCGGGATCAACATCGGTGGCAATCTGCTGAGAAGTGGAATGAGAAGACGATGAGGAGGGAGATTGGCGAGCACGAAATCTGACCATCCGGTGCTTGAATTGTTGTGCGTGGGCGACATTTTGGAGCACGAGGCACAAGAGTGTCAGGGCCGTTACGAGACGTAGCCGATTCTTCATGTCTTCCAGAGTGTTGAACGAGGTGCCAAGGCCTCTGTGACGGAGACGACGTGCTCAAAGTAGCCCCTTAAGTACCAGCGCTGAATGTGGGCGATCATCTCCAGTTGTCAAGGTGGCAGAAGAAACTCGGTGACCAGCACACCATGTCCACCGCCCCTGTTTATTACAGGTGGGAGTACGCCGTCGTCGACTGGTTTTCATCTCCGAGCACCGCTCCAAGTGGGCTGAATCGGTCCTCGCTCTGCCTCGCTCACAACATGGCGCCTCTGTGGCACTACAGTATCCCAGACCCACTCAACGAGCGCTGCAAACTGCAAGTCTTTCATGATGATATTGCTGGCCTTGCATTTGACAATATCAAGCAATGGGTCCGTACAGCTTTGCTTCCCTTGTGCAAGCTTCGTCTACCACGGCAGCGTTTCATTCTTGTAATCCCTGAATGTGCCGTTGTCACCTTTCTTCAACCCACTGACCACGTCGACCAGATTCTTGGCCGCCTCGCTCGCCTCAAATTGGCCCTTACTCTTGTCTAGCGGCTGGTCGCTTCCCTCTCCGCCCGTGAAATCCTTGCTCAAATTGCTCCTCACGGTACCCGGGTGGAGACCAACCGCAATAGCTGGCACAGAGCGCAACTCCAACTCCTTGCTCAACGTCTTGATGAGCTGATTCACCGCCGCCTTGGATGACCTGTAGCTGTACCATCCGCCCTTTTGGTTGTCGGCGATGCTTCCGACTTTGGCGCTCAGACTGGCAACCACGCTGAGGTCTCCTGGAAGCACGCCTTCAGCGAGGTTCTCCGCACTGCCCTCTTGGATCTTTTTGGCTTCCGAGCCACGAGGAATCAGCGGGACGAAATGCTTGAATCCCAAAAGGTGGGAGAAGGTGTTGACGGCAAAAGTCTCTTGCAGGTGATCGAGCGAGATCTGCGAAAGGTTCTTTTCAGCGTGGAGGATACCGTTGATGTTCCAGAGCGTTTTGAGGCAAGAATCGCCGAATCGAGAAGTGATTTCTTTAGCAGCGGCATGGTAGGACTCTTCGGACTTGATGTCGAGCGAGATCGTGTGCAAACGGGATTCGTCTAGCTTCAAATCGCCGGAGAGGATGGCGTTCTTGGCTCGAGAGGCATCGCGAGAGAGCGCTACCACTTGAAGGCCGGTGCGCGAGAGGTACTGCTTGGCGACCTGGGCACCGATACCTGCAACGTAGGATTGAGACGAGGTTTCAGGTATTGTCAGATAGGCACGCTCCATGTCCACGAATCAATGAGGAGACCGCTCGACAGCACGTTCGATACCTACCACTACCGGTGCCTTGGATGATGGCGACGTTGGGTGCCATTGTGAAGTAATGAGCTGGTGTTTGTTCGGGCTGTGAACGGTGTTCCTTTTGTCCTTTCAGCGCCTAATTGACGTCAGGCTGAGAGTGATGGTGATAGTAGTTGAAGAAGCAGGTCACGATGAATGGGAGAACTTGACTCATTCTGAAGAAGAAGAAGTCGGACTGCATCGACGACATCGATAGCCGATCCGGTCAGGGTCAATCATACCTCAACGATGAGCAATGCCTTACGCTAAGCCGGCATCGAAATTGACCGTTGTGACGGAGCTGTCAAGGAAAAGTCGCCATCGAAGCTGAATCAGGGTCCTGTCCCTTTCCGCCGACTGCAGCCACAAGCGCGTCATGAAACGTCACAAACCTCCACACGCCGTCGCCGCAGGTCTGCCTTCTGGTGCCAGTTTTGCCGAAGTCACTCAAACTCTTCTGAAATCACCGATGCTGTTCAGCCTCGCACGATCACATTTTGAGCTCAAGGTACCACTAAAAACGAGTCTGCCACACGCACGACCTGCTGTTGCATCACAAGAAATGATATTCTACCATGCATAAACATACAAACCAGCGCACGGAGATCCTCTAGTCGTCGAAGGTGATCTTCTTGGCTTTACCGGGGACCAGCTCCTTGAAGTGATCGCCGTAGCTCGAGTGGGTCTTCTTCTTGATCGTCGTAGGGAACTTGGTCAGGTCATCCGGCACCTTCTGATCCGCATCCTTGAGCACCCTGATGAGCTCACCGGCATGAGCCTTGTCCATCTCGGTGAAGAAGGTAAGACTCTTTCCCGTCTTTCCGCCACGGCCGGTACGACCGATGCGGTGCACGTAGTCCTCGATCGTCAATGGGAAGGTGTAGTTGATGACATGCTCGACGTTGGGGATGTCGAGACCTCGTGCGGCAACATCGGTAGCGACGAGAAGCGGCGTTTCCGCAGACTTGAATCGTTCAAGCGAAGCGATACGCTCGTTCTGGCCCAAGTCGCCGTGGATGCCTGACACCTTGAATCCGCCTCGGCGCAATGTTTGCTCTACGCGCTGTGCCTCCTTCTTGTAGAGAGCAAAGATGAGGATCTTGTCCTTGGAGCGCTGGGCGTTGACGGAGCGCAGGAAATCGTTGAGTCGTCGCTCCTTAGCGTACCCATCAGCTAGCACCTCGACGGTCTGCTCGACACGACGGTTGGCAGACAGCTCGTCGGACCCGACAGTGACGCGGACAGGCCCGTTCATAAAAGATTCGGCCAGACCGCGGACTGCAGGCGGCCACGTAGCGGAGAACATGGAAGTGTGACGACCCTCCTCGCGTGACTTGCACATGCCGATGATGGCGCGGATGTCGGGCTCGAAACCTTTGTCGAGCATGCGATCCGCCTCGTCCAGTACGAGATATGATACGCCCGAAAGGTCGAGCGAGCCGTCTCTTGCCATGTCCAAGACACGACCGGGTGTGCCGACTACGATACGAACGGTAGGCGTCTGGTTGAGCAATCGCACCTGCTCCTGCTTGGAAACACCGCCGTACAGGCAGATCATACCAATACCCATCGACTTGCCGAGCTTGGCCATGTTCTCTTCCGTCTGGATGGCAAGCTCTCGTGTCGGTGCTACAACGAGGACGTTGACCTGCGCACCCTTCGCCTTCTTCTTTCCACTGTCAAGCACCTTGTGCTTGGTGACCAAGTGCTGCAATGCTGGCAAACCGAAAGCAAATGTCTTGCCTGAACCGGTCTCGGCAATACCAACGACGTCCTTGTTCTGCAGCAGTACGGGCCAGCAGCAGGCCTGGATGGGTGTCGGAGTTGTGAAGCCTTGCGCATCGAGCGTCTTCTTGACAGCTGCGTCGATCTTGCCTTCGAGCTCGCGGAAGTCGACCATGGGCAGCGGTGGGCGCTCGTTGGACTCTTCGGGCGCCTCGATGGTGATGTTGTTGGACTCGAGGAAAGCTCGAGCGGCAGCAGGATTAGTGGGTGCGAAGGAGGCTGATGAGGACGAAGATGCTACGGGAGCTGGTGCAGCCGCAGGGGTGGATTCAATGGAGGTGGCGGCACTTGCTTTGGCAGCAGCCTTTTTGGCCTTCTTCTCCTCCTTGCGACGCTTCTTGGCTGCCTTTTCGTCATCGTCAGCAGCATCGTCAGCGGAACGCTTCTTATCTTTCTCCTTCTTGTCCTTCTTGTCCTTCTTGCTTGGGGAAGCTGGAGAAGGCGAGCCCTCGGCTGCAGCGGCTTTGGCGGCGGCCTTCTTCTCCTTCTTGTGAAGCGACTTGGCGCGATCCTCGAGCGCCTTTTCTGTTGTGCTTGTCGTCATTCTGTTGATGTTGACGGAGGTCTTTAGCAGAGAGTGCGTGAGTGGACGGGAGGAACGTTGGCGGTGTTTGCGCAATCTGCAGGATAAGAAGAACCCGAACAGCAAAAATTCCATTTTTTCAGACAAATTTTAGGACCCTTTTGCCTCAAGCGCGCCTCCAATCGGGCGATACGCTGCTCGGTGTTCGATGCAATCGGCGATTGAGATTGTCGAACACCGCGACGTCATGACATTTCGCTTAGGCGATCCGATCCTTGGCCTGACCCTGACGGGCCTTTTGCTTGTCGAAGCCGTGCTCTGGACACGTCAGTTGAGGTATCAAATGATCTCCTCTCTGGCATGTCGGAACGCCGGCTGGATAGACGAGGACAAGACTCAACACCGGGAGCGCTTCGAGTGTGGACAAGCTTAATTGTGGCTGGTTGCAGCCTCCACCAAGTTGGCTGAGCTTGTCGAATGCTGTGGCTGACCGGGACTCAGCAGCTACGTATCCGAACAACAGATCCGTTCGCCTCGTGCCCAGTCAGGACCCTCTGCTGAGCAAATGGTTCCAGACAGTGAGCATCTCCGCCAATCATGCTGAGGCTAGACTCCGTACCCTGACCGGCCAAATCTTTCACTTGCGAGCACCCGCCCGCCTTATAAGATCTGGCAAACGAACGTCTTTACAATGGTCGACCGCTTCTTACCAGAAACGTTCCGACGCCTGCTCACCTGGACATCGTCAATAACGGGCAAGATGTCGACGCATACAGCCCACGCTACACATCATCTCTTCGTCCCTAGCCCCAATGCACAACCTCTGCCCATCTGGGCCGCTGTGGTTCCGCCACTGACCTACTACCTCGCACTTTACCTATTACCGCCTCTCTCGTCCAAGTCGTTCTCTCGTTCCATCCGCAGCATCGCCTCGGTCGCCAGGACAGTGCTGGCAGCTGTCTCGCTATACACATTTGCATCGCTACCATTCAAGCACTACTACCCCGGCAGCGCGGTGCTTACCTACCAACTCGGTCTTGTTGGATTCTACGGCGCATCACGTGTGCTCGACATCTTCTTCCTGTCATACCCACGAATCCCTCGGCGCATCTTAATCGCCGCGGCCGCCAAAAGCTCGGAAGGAAAGGGACCAAATATCATCCACCCGTACACATCTGCTCGCAATGAAGAGTGGAAGACCGAGCCTCTTCCCAAGAAGCTCGTCTCGTTTGAACGCGCATGGTGGGCGCTCGACCTCATGATCAGCATGCGCGGTATCGGATGGGATTTCGCCTCCGCCGATGTACGGCACGATTCGCATCCCTGGCAACCACCTAGCTCGGCTCAGCTCCGTAGGGCTTGCTTCAAGCTTTTGCCAATCCTTGTCGGATGTACATGGATCATCCATCACATGCACCCAAAGCACATGTCGACGGTGAACCCTTCTATTTTGGATCTGGATCCGGCCAGAAGGATTCTCTTTGTCGCAGCTACTGGTATCTCACTGTATACGCTGTTCGATTTTGGATACACTCTGACGAGCGCGGTTGCGCTGCCGATTCTGCACGATGCTGCAGAACCCGTATCACGTCTGCGATCCAAAGCTGCTGACAAGGTGCTCGACGTCAAGGGCGATCGAGTAAAGCAGCTACGAAACGGAAAGCAGGTGGGTGAGGAGTCCGAGATTGATACCGACAACGAAGACGACTCTCCCGCGGCCCTGCAAGCACGGACACTTCAACACGAGCAGCTGTCGTTGCGAAACATCGACTTCTTCCCACTGCTGAACCCTGCTGGTTTTGCAAAGGCGACTACGGTAAGACGCTTCTGGAGCTACGCATGGCATCGACTTTTCGGTCGACCGTTTGGTGTATACGGCATCCTGCCATTCACGTACGTCGCCTACCTGATGCAGGATGTGTTGGAGGGCAAGTTCAACGACCCAAAACGCAAGCAGGCGAGAAGGGAGATCTGGCCCTCGTACCATCCCGATCCCATGCGTGCGTTAGAGCGCGGTCGAGCAGACTGGGCCAAGGTGCTCGGTGCTTTCACCGCATCCGGCATCATCCACGCTGTATCCGAACGTGCTGCCCTGGGCGGAAGAATTGCCCTACCTGTCACCAACATGTGGCTCGCAAGAGACCATGCCAAAGGTATGGGGCACGAGCTCCGCAATCCTTCCATCGCAAGAACTGGGATTTTCAATTTCAGCCCGCTGCAAGTGGTGCCACCTGTCTCTGGCGCAGGCGAGTTCAGCTTCTTCTTCTTGAACGGCTTGGCTGTCGTTGTGGAAGGTGCGGTTGCAAAGTACGTGGAACAGCACAGAAGGGGGAGGAGCAAGGACGGAAAGTACTACAGCATGTGGTACGACCAATACATTTCAGTTGCGTGGACGCTGTCGGTTTTGCTGTTTACGGGCCAGGCGTTCGTGGAAGGTTGGATTCGAAGCGGTATCAGCAAGGAGATCGGTCTCGTCATGAGCTGATGAATCGTCAGTTGTCGTCTCACTTTTGCAATCTTCATCACCGATGCTGTGGAATGCTGTGTTCGTGAGGAGAATGAATGACTTTTCTCAACCTCATTTTTCTGTGCGTTTATTTGAGCTTTTGCCTCTAATCGGCGAAATTCGCGGCGATCTACGACTTTTTCTTCTCGCTTCACCTCTTCTTGACAATCTTTACCCCCAACGTATCCCTACCAGCATGGCAGCTGCCACGTCTCTATACACAGCCTCGACTGGGCTATGTGCCGATTCGGTGGAATCAGCGCCAGGTTGCCGCGGCTTCTTCGCTCTCGCGACTTACCAAGTGGACAAGCTAGAGCAGCAACAAGCCCAGGCTGAGACATCGTCTGCCACGGTCGCGCACGGTGAAGATGATGACGACGACGATGATTCAGACAGGGTCGCGAGCACATCGACAAGTCCGGCATACACGAGACGCGGGACGTGTAGTCTGTACTACGCTCACAAACCTTCGGAAGAGAGTACGGGAGGGGTCGAGTGCGCGAAAGTTGACACAATCGAGACGCCGGCTATCCTGGACATGAAGTGGTCGCTATCGAAACCAGACGACGGAATAAGACGGATACTGGGTGTGGCGAATGCCAAAGGTCAGGTCACAGTGCATCGCTTGCGAAGCGACTCATACAAGACAAGCTCAAAGGCAACCTTATCACCGCTGGGCGAGCTACACTTCAACGACAGGAACGTCCTTTGTCTCAGTCTCGACTTTTCCGATCGCAAAGGAGGGCATGCAGGAGGATACGACATGAGCAACTTGACTGCAGACACTGCCATGATCGTATCACAGAGCGACGGGTCACTAGCCTATTTGCCGAGTCTCGAAGCCGCTCTTTCTAGCACAATCACCATGGTCGACGACATCGCTACGGAGATCGCACAGACCTCAATACACAACCGCACAGACGAAGGCAATGAAGATGACGACGACGAATGGGACCGAACAAGCGAAGACGAACGACTTGCATCCCTCCAAACCGCCCATTCCACCCTCAACTCTTCTTACCCCAGCAAACCCCGCGGACTCGTCACTTGGGCAGCGCACGACTTTGAAGCCTGGATCGCCGCCTTCGACTGCTTCAACCCAACCACCGTCTGGTCCGGCGGGGACGACCTCACGCTCAAAGGCTGGGACCTTCGCTCCGTCTCCTCCACAACTCCCACAACCCCCACTTTTGCCTGCACAAAGCCATTCAACGGTGGCGTGACATCACTCCAATCACATCACCTGCGTCAACATCTCTGGGCTGTCGGGAGCTACGATTCGTACCTACGTTTGTTCGACGCACGCATGCCCGCGAGACCGTTGAGCGAAACCAACGTTGGCGGCGGCGTGTGGCGGGTCAAGTGGCATCCGGACGATCCGAGGACGCTTTTGGTGGGCTGCATGCACGACGGTTTCAAGGTGTTGAGGTTGGACGATTTGGCAGAGGAAGGTGCTGGTGGAGCAGAACTGAGAGGAAAAGAGTTCGATGTGGTGACACGCTTCGATGCGCATGAGAGCTTGGCGTATGGTTGCGATTGGGACCGTGGTGAGGTCGATGCGGAGGGAGCAGCGAGGAGGGTGTACAGCTGCTCTTTCTACGATGCGACGCTGCACATTTGGGATTCGCAAGGAGCGTGACACAAAGCACAAACTTGCGAGCACAAAACCAATCATCAAGCCTGTGGAGAGACTGCGACAAATGCTGAGATTGAGATGCGATGGGCGAAGAGTATAAATGCTAGGTTGTTGAGGTATGATGTTATGCTAGGGTCACTCGTCGGCAGCTTGGACGATACCATTCCGAGCCGTGCGATCAGCGAACCAAGTGCGAATCTTGGTATCGTCGCCGACCGAGCTCAGAGTCGGGCCGTGAGGCCCGTTCGCCCAGGCTACCGCGTTGACCTCTGTATTCTTGGTATGTCCTTCAGTCAAAACCGCCATGCCGCGCTGCTGCGAGCCGGCCGCAAAGCCGTAATCCATCTGCCTTGCTACCCTCCTCTCCTCCTCTACATCTCCTGCCATCGCATCCTCACCACCCTGCCTCGACGTCCTCGAAGCGGTGACATCCCACAGTGCCACGTTTCCAGTGTTGCACCCTACGGCGAGGAAGCGATCGTCAAAGAGCGCCATACGCGAGAACAAGGTGTTCTGACACTGCACCGGGTCGTAAAGCGTCTGCACCTCGCTGCGAACAAGACCCGAATCGAGAAATGCGGAAAGGGGTAGCGAATAGATCTTGCCGCCTGTGCAGGAAGCGTACAGGCTAATGGTAGACGAGATGATCTGCGAGACGCCGTGGGCCCTGGCGAAGCTGCCTGCGGGCGCGAGGAGAGAGATGTCGGGTGTATCCCATAGAGAGGTGATGGGAGGCTCGAGCGCTTCCTGCGTGTCTACCTCGGACACCGGGTCAGAAGGATGGGATCGACGCACGTGACGAAGGTCCCAACACTTGATGATGCCGTTCGCAGAGCCTCCGCTGAGCAGCTTGTGGCCCTGACCATCGGGAAGATAGGAAAGAGCGGTGATGCCAGCGGGCAAAGGTTGCGTGTGGAGACGTTTCCTACCTCTTGCCCCGGTGACAGTGCCATTGCGCACCTGCTTGCGACCCTTAACGACGCCAGCTGTCGGAGCTGGAGGAAGGGTGCTATGGGCAGCATCGATGGTCAGTACCGGTGTGATGCCAACGCCGTCGTCCTCGTCGTCTTCGTCTATCGTGTCTGAGCGCGAGCTGATCCTGGCATCCCAAATGCGAATCGTGCCGTCTCTTCCAGCACTGGCGAAAACCATGCCACATGCTCCATCGCCGTTGGTGGTCGGGTCGTACACAATCGTTCTCGGGCTGCCTCGGTGGCCTTGAAATCTTCCCGTGCACTTCTGGTACTCGGTGTCCCAGCTGCGGATCGAAAAGTCGCTTGCACCGGAAAGAATGCTTCGATCATCGAATCTCCACGCCAACTCAAAGATGGCCGAGGAGGACGAAGCTTGCCACTGCGGATTGGCGCTGTAGGATTCAGCCGAGGCATCTTGCCACGGAAGAGTGTTGAGCAGCGTGATACGTCCCTCGTCGTCGCCCACTGCAAGCCATTGCGCCGAGGGGTTGACCGAACGCGAAGAATAGCTGTAAGCAGCGCAGATGGGATGCGACAAGATCTCATCATCTGCGCTGCGAGGAATCTGGTGGACGCAAGAAGAGGGCGATACGAAGGTCTCGAGGAACGAAGTGGTGTCGAAGGTCGGAGCGCGGGCCGCAGGGAGCGCGCGTGGTGCTGGAAAGGCACCA
Organism: Pseudozyma hubeiensis SY62; assembly: GCF_000403515.1. NCBI lineage: Eukaryota > Fungi > Basidiomycota > Ustilaginomycetes > Ustilaginales > Ustilaginaceae > Pseudozyma > Pseudozyma hubeiensis. The sequence goes on along the minus strand of NW_012133820.1, from coordinate 248,756 downwards.
TTGCCCCCGAGTTGACTTTGTCGCGTGCGCAGGCCATGCAAAGTGTGTTGTAAAGAAGGTCTCGTGCTGTGCCCGGGTCCGAATGCTGAAGGTTGGTATGTGCGAGGTGTAGTAGGCGAAGAGAAAGCCGATCGACCTTGGCTGCCCTGCGTGAGGGTATATGGCTTTGATCGAGAGCGGTCAGACGACAATGGAGAAACAAAGCCGTTACTTCGCCTCGCACGGGAGCGAGAGCGGCTGCAGTCGACATCATCGTCGTGCTCGTGGTCGAAGCTGTCTAGAATGATAGGGCGCAAGGGTGAAGATGTCGGTGGCGTCATGAGCCCATGCTGCTGTCGCTGATTGCTGCGCTGTTTGGCAGCCGCAAAGATGCTAAACGCCCGTGAAGGGGTGACGTTGCCGCGGATCAGGAAGCCCTTTTGTCGCTTGGAAGGAGTCGTCGGAATTGCTGCGGATACCGCCGATTGGTGCTTTGTAGCTATGGCAGTCTTCTTGGGGCTCTTTACTGATTGTGATCGCTTCAAGGGTCGCTGTGAGGGGGACGACATCCTAAATAGACCTGCTTCGTCTTCGTCATAGGCACGATGAGACAGTTCCCTCCGCGAGGGACTTTCGATTTCGTCGAACGCAGTCCTTCCCATTGGGAGCCGTCCTGGTTGAAGTCTGGATCTAGATCCACTTTCCGGGCCAAAAACACTGCCGTCACTGTCGCTGTCATCATCATGATGCTGGTCGTAGCATGTTGAGTCAAAATCGCACTCGGACGTGGCGGCCTCTTCGTCTGATTGATGGCCGAGGAACAGTCGGAGCGACTTTTGTTGCCGTAGTTGACGGTGGGGCTGGGCTGGGATGATGTTGTGCCTCGAGGTGCTGGCCAGTACCGAAGGCGAAGAGGGTGGCGAAAACATCACGCAGGATGTCGTCTTGGCACGCCGAGGTCTATGGAGGCCCCATAGAAGCGCTGCGAGGTGGTTGTGGGTGTGACAGGTGGCTAGAAGAAGGAGGTATCAATTGTTTCAACCCCGCCACTTGCAACGGCGCTGTGCAAGCCTTCAAAAAAGTGGCACGTCGGCAAAGTACTTTACGCGTTGAGACGCGTCCCAGGGCTGTGACCAGATAAACATTTCCACTTTCAGGTGTGAGATCGACGGCATATTACCCGACAAATATTTTCTTGAATTGTGGAGGCTTTCTATCAAAAAGTCAAAAGCTGAGCGCGGACCACGGACGAACGGCGTCTGAGTTGATTGCCGTTCCCACGCCGTCTGTGCTCAGCTGCTGACAATATTGAATATGCTCGCTCCGGTGGCGCAGTGAGAAGATCAGATCAGACGCACACGACACCGGTTCGTGGTCAGCAATCTTCAACCATCATCATATTCACCACGTACCACTCACGACTGATGGCTCTAGCTCGCTCTGGCCATCGATCCGTCGCACTTCTCAACACGCTTACCCCTGCTCGCAAGACGCTATTCGGCACGGGTGCTATCGTCGCCTCTGTCGCTACCATCTCGTCTGGGTACCTGGACACCACGTTCGCCACTAGCGCTCTCTCATCAGCTCCAGTACTGTTCCAAACACCTTTCCGTCTCTTCTCGTCCTCATCCGTTCCGTCGTTCAAGATGGGTTCCACCGCATCCTCGCAAGCCTCTCCAGAGTCATTCCCCAAAGGCATGTCCAACACAGAATGGCGCACCAAGTTGAATCCGGAACAGTTCCGTATTCTCCGTGAGAAGGGCACCGAGATGGCTGGCACGGGCAAGTACAACAAGCACTATCCCAAAGACGGCGTCTACACCTGTGCCGGTTGCGATTCGCCGCTGTACAAGGCAACCACCAAGTTCGACTCGGGCTGTGGTTGGCCCGCCTTCTTCGATGCCATCCCTGGTGCCATCGACCGACATTCGGACAGAAGTTGGGGCATGGAGCGCATCGAGATCACCTGCAAGAACTGCGGCGGTCACTTGGGCCACGTTTTCAAGGGTGAAGGTTTCAATACCCCCACCAACGAGCGTCACTGTGTGAACAGCGTCTCGATCAACTTTGACAAGGACGATGCCAGGATCTGAGGAGTAGACGCCCATCTTCCACGCTGTGTATTTGGCTCCTGTTCAGTATTCGGCTGCTGTATGTGTTTAATTTCATGGATTGACTAGCTCTGCTATTCGTTTTACGTTCCTATCTAGAACAAGCTGGCTTTAGCCGTCATGCAAACGGTACCGGCTTCATTGAGGGCCCATAGCGAAGCCTCCTTCTTGTCGGCGTCTTGCCATGCACCACGCAGTCGTACTTTTTGTGCCACCGTCAGTGGCGACGTGGCGCGGTATTCAAACCTCTTGACCTGTCCTGATGCCTCTCGCGCGGCTGTGGCTACCAAGTGGAGGAGCAGTGTTGCTGTCAATGGGCCATGAACGAGGCAGTCTGTCGTAAGAGGAAGTAGAAATGAGGTCAGCCAGGCCACCATAAAGAGAGGCAGCTAAGCAACAGCCGTAAACGTACCAGGGTGTCCCTCTTCGTTGCGGCAGTATTCCGGATCCAGATGGATGCGGTGTGCGTTGAAAGTTGCGGCAGAGTAACGGAAGAGTGCTGCACGAGTAGCATCGTAGTCAAAGCCGAAATCGGATGGCTTTTCTTCCACTGTGATGGGCGACGTAAGCAACAATTTGGAGTGTCAGCAGGCTTAGATTCGTATACATTACTTTCGGCGATCCTGTAAAGCTCACCTTCGGATGTTTTTGGTGTCTGATCGGCAGGCGGTGCCACGTATTTGCGCTGGTCGGCAGGTCTCTGCTTTCTGTATACGTGGGTCCTCCTCTCGGTCAAAACGACTCCATCGGCGTTTTCGTAGACCAGCTTCCGTGTCACCAGCACCATCAGGCCTGTCTTGGCACCTTGCTTCGGAACAACGCTTTCCACAGCTACATGGCACTGTACGTCTTGGCCAATCTTGAGCTGCTTTCCTTGCTCAAGTTCGAACGATCCGCTGGCCCACATCCGCTGATCCAGCCCTCCGGGTGGACCAAATGTTCTCTCCGTTCCATCCGAGCCTAGGGTGCTCTCGCTCAGGAGTGGGTTGAAGAGCACCAGCTCTGAGCCGAGAGGCATGGATGAGCCTGGCGAAAGTGAGATTGCTTCATCCCCGGTGTATTTGGCGATCAGCTTGCGAGCAGAGGTGACGCTGGATGCCGAGGTGGACAGGTTCGGAAGAACGAGCAGTAGCTGTCGGGCCTTGTTCAGATCGGCCGTGTCGTGCATCGTTGTCTTTTGTGCCTGGACAGTGCGTGTCCAGTCGTCTAAGCTGGAGCATGCTGAGAGAGACGATGAAAAGAGGCGGAAACCGAGGGTTGACGCTGGTGTTGCCAATCGAGAAGTGGTGCGGTTGATGCTGGCCCAGCTTGTCGAAGCCTGGAGCAGGCGCTGCGGTCGAGCGAGTCGTGACATGCTGGTAGACTCCTAGGATCAGACTCGCAATCTCCAGAGCGCTGTTGTCATCTGTATCGTAAGTTGGGAGGATGCTTTGTGCTCGATGTCACGGCAGGAATGCTTTTAATGGTCCTTTATAGCGTTGATCCAAGCGTCGAAGTCGCAAATGCGGAGAAGCGCTATCACCGACACATGCTCGCTTTTACGGGCAGGCGAAGTCCAGCCCTAGCTGTGAGGTCGAGCTAAGGCGACAACGATGTGCAAAATTCAAAAGGAAATGTCGGATCAAAGCCTCGATTATGATGGCGTGATGCGTTGAGATGCTGCAGCTGCATTGATGACTGCCACTGCACGCACAGACACAAGGGAAATGGCCAGAAGAATTGATTTCGGCAAAATTCCGACGACTCAAAATCACGAATCTTCTCGTCCTGGCGGATCGGCAAACACCATCAAGCAGCAATCCCGAGTGTCATCCACCTCTCCTTCCTTTCCATCTACCGTAGACTACACATAGCATACAATCAAGATGGCTACCAACATCACATTCCACCCCGGACACGTCTCCTACGACGAGCGAGCCGAGCTCCTCTCGCAGCAGGGATTGACCCTCTGGCTCACCGGTCTCTCGGCTTCGGGCAAGTCGACCATTGCCACTGCTCTCGAGCAGCACCTCCTGCACCTCAAGAAGTCGGCTTACCGCTTGGATGGCGACAACATCCGCTTCGGCCTCAACAAGGACCTTGGTTTCTCCCCCAAGGACCGCGAGGAGAATATCCGACGAATCTCGGAAGTTTCGCTCCTCTTTGCTTCGTCGACCGCCATCACCATCACCTCGTTCATCTCTCCCTACAAGGCTGACCGCGAGATTGCACGAAAGCTGCACGAGGCTCACGTGCCCAAGCTTCCCTTCATCGAGGTGTTTGTCGACGCCAGCATCGAGACCTGCGAGAGCAGAGATCCCAAGGGTCTCTACAAGAAGGCGAAGGCCGGCGAGATCAAGGAGTTCACCGGTATTTCGGCACCATACGAGAAGCCCGAGCAGCCAGAGATTCACATCGACGCCGACAAGACTTCCATCGAAGACGCTGTGAGGATCATCACCGAATACCTCATCAACAAGGGCTACCTCAAGCTCTAAACTCGGCGGCGAAATTGCTCCACCCTTGTAGAAAAGACACCCAGCCATGAACCGGCCTTATCCGCTTTGAGACGCAAGCAAATATATCATTGCTCGTTCTGTACGACGTATCACGTGTCGCAACCATGAGCCGAATGTTCGTTTAAGTGTTGATACGAGTTTGTGTTCGAAGTGCTTCGTCCAATCGGTAGAAGGTCAAAGTGCAAGATTCCGGTATGAATATGAACGGTTTGAGAAGGAAGAGTTGAGCCGAACAGCCAAAAACACAAAAAAAAAAACCTGCAGCACCTAGGATTCCCGCGTGGTCCCCCACCGCAGTACTGACTAGGCGGTAAGTTGCTTAACTTCGCAGATCGGACGGGATGCGGTGTTTTCAACTTCCTGTGGCCGCAGATGAAAATTAGAGGATAGAAGGAGACTAAGTATCATGAATGATGACATTTTTGGCTCACCGCGCTGAGAGAGTACCTCAAGGATTGACCGTCAGATCGCCTATTCGATCGGCGATGATTGCAACCGGATTGCCATTGTTGCAGCCGTATAATGTAGCCTGATCAGTAGGCGCAGGGCAGTCCTGCCGCTTCCGCCGGAGACGAGTTGGATAAACTTGTAGCGAGTCACTGGGTCGAGACTTGATTTGCCGATCCGTTGTCAAATGACGCCTTCGGCTTCGTTCGGCTGCCTCTAGACCACAATCTGGAACCGTGGTCAATCACAATTGCGCAACCAAGGCGACGCTAGCCGATGGTTCTTGGCGCAGTCTGTACCCTTTTCGGGCGTTACGAAGCTGCGGGATGACGATGCCTCGTGGGAAGCACATGCAATGTTCTGCACCGTCCACTGAATCAAATGATTGAGTTGGCTTTTTTGCACGAGGGACCTTTTTCCCAGGAACGGAGCAAATGGACACGATTTTCCTGGCCGAACAACCTCTCCGTTGTGGTGCGTCTGCGCTGCCGAGGACCCAGACTACTACCTTCCAGAACAGGTCTGCCTGATTCTGCGGTACTCCTCGGCGCCACGCCCACGCTCACGATTGTTGGCTTAGAGCGATCGGATCGCATATCGCAGGCTGCTCAGGGTGGGCAGACGAGTCGACTAGCCTTGCTCTTCTTTACCGAACGCATGTTAGCGAGTCGAACAGGAACAAGCGAGGCTTCGCGCCAACAGAATACATCATCACATCAACGTCAGGCGACCCGACGGCCACGTTTGGTTCACCTTGACACGACTGTGCAGTACAGCCCCTCCGCTTCAACTCCCGACTCGGCCTCCGACAATTCGGCTCAGACAATCTCTCCTCTCCTCTCGATCGAATCGACCACTGGCAGAAAGGGTGTCCGTGCGCAAATGGAAGCGGAGTGTAAATGTAGACCTTGTCTGCCAAAAGATGTTCAGGGTGCGGTGGGAAGCGACATATCACTTTCTCCTATTCCTTACCTTGTAATAATTTTATAGGCTTGCACGAGAGGCTCTCGCTAAATAGACCACCCTGCTGACTTGTGAAAGGTAGAGCCACGAGATGCAATAAAGCGGTGAGGACGGGCGTGAGCAACCATGGCGAAGCGAGGTGAGCGAGGTTACTCTGGCCGTCCTGTCCTGATGAGTTCGCCGTCGTGCAAAATGGCTTTCGGGCACAAACGCAGTGCCGAGCTGTGACACTTAAAGCCACCTTGGACATTTCCACGCAAGGAGTCGCTGCAGCATGCAGGGTTGATGCGCTGCGCTGAGTTGACTTGACAGAGTCCAAGCGAGTTCTCCTTCGAACAGCGGCAAGCGAGCTGATCCCGTGCCTGTGCAGGCGATCCCCCGCGTCCCGGACAATCAATCGATGCCGCCATCCTCTCTCTGAAGGTGGCTTCTCGGCTGGACTGCCGTGGACTTGCGGCGCTCCCATAGCTGAGCACACCAAGGCTACAAGAAAGTTGGCCGCAGGTTCCAGTGACGGTGATGCCGTGCTTCAGGAAACAGGTTGCAGCGAGCAGGGAAAGCTGTCTGACGCGTACAGACCCTCGCAGTTCGAGGCGTCCCATGGTACATATAAAGGTTACCGTCATCGACTCCGCCCATGTCGCGGGCTTGTACATTGTCCCTTCGATACGAGCTTACAGTGCACTCCTCGACACCGCAATCCATCCAAGATGAAGTTCTTCGCGTCGTTCCTTCTGGTCGTACTGGCCGCGTTCGCGGTCGCCCAGGCTAATGTCCAGCCCACCCCAGCTCCTCGCGTCGAAAAGAGGCAAAGTGAGTAGAGTGCGCAGGCTGCTTATATCTTAGCTTTTCACCACAGATACACAGGAGATACTGACCTCCAAGGCTCTCGCGAACATTTCACCACGCTCAGGCTTCGACCCGTACAACCTCTCGCAGTACACCAACCCGGGAGCGCTCTCTTCGCTCTCGCAGTACATCAACTCGCAATTCGGCGCGCTCGACTCGGTCTCGCTTCCTGCTAGTGAATCCTCGTACATCGCCTCGCAGAAGAGCCAGGCCTACTCGTACCTCTCGTTGGCCTCGTCGATCCTCGCCAACGGCGGTGCCAGCAACTCAAACCTCGGTTCGATTCTTGGCTCGATCACCAAGTCCGCCAGCGGCGCTCTCAGCAGCATTTCGAAGGAAGGGTCGTCGGCCGCCAGCGCTGCCTCGTCGGCAGCCACAAGCTCGCGCGGCTCGTCCAACGGTGCCGTTGCTGCTTCGGGCCCCATGCCCGGCTACATGGTCGGCGTCGTCGCCTGCACTTTCGTCGCTGCTCTTGCTGGCGCCTTTGCCCTCTAGGAAGCGCCTATCCTCACGGTCTATGCGGTGATCTGCATCGAAGGCGCTACTTATGCGTGTTCAAACGCGGGGTCATGGATGGCGTGACGACCTGTGATTCTGCTCTCGGGTCTCCGCACTCGACTCATCTGTTGATATGAAATGCGTAATGTGAAACAGACACTTCAGCATGATCTGCCAGCGTGAGCTTCTTGAGAACCTTGTGCTTCCAATCTTGCATCTGAGGTGATATCTGGTGTTGTTGCTGTTCCTCGGGTGTCGGGAACGAAGTTCGCGTGTCAAAAATCGCGGCTCTGGTCAGGCAGACCAAAAGTTGTTCTGATTTCAAAGCCTCCACACGAGCTTGAACATCTTCTCGTCCTTTCGGAAGCATCCACAGCTCAACAGTATCTTCCAAGGTGGCTGAGATATGCCCGGACAGCAGCGGAGAACAAGGACAATCACTTCTTTCTTTGTTCAAGATGGCCACGCCGATCGTTCGAGGTTACAGCTCGTTGGCTTCTAGTAGCCTTTCACGCCGGGTTGCCTTGACCGCAGCAAGCTCATCAAAGTTGGTCGCGAGGCAGCATGCAGCCATCAGAGGAATGGCGACGGGCGAAGCAAGGCCGAGGCAAGCAGTTCAGAGGAAGCCGTGTCCGAGCTATCCTGTCATGATCGCGCGCAGCTTCAATACGACTGCACTCCGCTCGAGCAGCTCCGGTCGCACTACCGTAAAGGACCCGGAACCGCAGTCAGGACTCTACTACCATCCCACGCAGATCAACATCTCTCGCGGCGCAGACCAGCCCAACTCTCAAGTCGATGGCTGGGCGATCTCTTTCCTCTCCAAGCCTTCTTCCTCCGACGACGCAGTCATCGCCTACGTGCTGCCCACAAACACGTCACAATCGCAAGACGCCGAGCCGGCCGACTTTGTACGTGCCAATCCAGACAGGATACGCATCAACCCAGCCGGGTGGAAGATTGTGCACGAAGTACTCAAGAACGAAGTGGTGCCCCACGATGACTTGCTCAAGTTTGAGGCTTCGACCCGCGAGAGTGGTTGGGCGCATCTCACTGATCTTCGACATCCGCTCATGCCAGGAAGGATAGCGACGCCGGAAAACATCATCGCCTCGGTTGCATTCACCGATGGCCAGCTCAATGTGGAGAGCTACGAGGAGAACAAGTCATACCGACTGGTGACCGGGTACGAAGGTCCGATCCAGATGGCCGACAGCTGGATCGAAAAGTTGAGTAAACGGTTCGAGTCGCTTTGACGTCGAAGTCATGGTAGACACACACACACACACACACACACACACACACGACGATGATGATGCTCAAAGTAGCGAAATCAAGTTCTTCTCTTCTCAAGAAGTCTGATGCTGTCAGCGGTTGCTCATGAAAGCAAGCAAAGAGAATGTTGATCATCGAAGCCGGTCCAAGCTATCAGAGATTGCGGTCTGTCTTGCGGCCTACCTGTCTGTGAAGCATCTGGTTGTAGAACATGATCGTGATCTGTATACGATGGTGTGTCGCCTTTCATTGAGTTTCCGCAAATTTAGTTCCGACCACAAAATCAACGTGGCGTGTTGCTACGTGGAAACGTCAGCTGAGCAATCTTCGGTAGACAGCGGTAACTTTCCTGCTCGGGTTTATCCAGCTTGTTTCTCCACCTTTGTTTGTGGTAACCCGCTCTCGTACATACATTCCGGTCCGCGTTCCACATCGAGGTTGTGCGGTCACGACTTCGTGTTCGAGCACGGCCCAGATGCACGGACGGCGAAGCTGAAGTCCACACATGTATGGTCATAGGGGCGTTGTCGTCGGATGAGGTTACCTCTCAATTCGAAAGTGGCTCAGGTCGAACGTGAATTCACGTTGGACGTGTAACTCTCCTGCTTGAGTCACCTCCCGAAAGCTGGCCATCGACGGCTACCGATATCACGGTCGCCGCAGCATCCACGTCGCTCCTGGTATTAGATCACAGTGCCAATCGCAAGGCGCTTGGCGAGGCCTCGTTCTTGTCACGAGCCCGTTCGTATCCTGCCAAGAAGTTGACAGAGAAAAAAAATGGCGTCTTGAGAGTCGGTTCGGTTGGACCCTAGCTAAGTGCTCTTGAGGCACTGCACGCCGTGGTGGTCACCGCCCTTGCTGTAGGACCCGCTAGCTTTACGTCTGTACAGCTGACTCTCATGCAGCACGAACCCCCCGCTCAGTCCTCTCCTGCTGTCTTACTGTTACACTGTCACGGGCCTGTTGTGCGTCAGTTGCTTCGCTTGACAGAGATCCTTCGGCTCTGCTGTTCCGCCTGGCCCTTCTGACAATCGGCCTGCCTGTGATGCGCCCCGCCCCGCCTCGTTCAAACAGGCACTTGAAGCCTGTCGGTCTGTCAATCCCGCATAAACTTTTAGCGGCACCTCGTGATGGTGGTGTGCACACACATTTTGCGCTTTGGGTCGTCATGGCCAAGAACCTTCTTATAAAGGAAGCAGCCGCCCAGCTTTGCCAACCAGCATCGACGTCCCTTCCCCTTGGCTCCAGGCTCGCTATCGACTAGCTACTCTCACACATCAGCATTCAGCATCCGACACCGCGCGTTCACCTTCCACCTTTCGCCGTTCCATCAAACGATCCATTTCGATCGACACGTCTATCTTGATAGCACACGCTATTGCTATTGCTATATCAGCCGGCTACCTCCAAGCGTCATCCGTACACTCGACGACTGCTCATAATCGAAAAGGCACGGCTCGCGCTCCTCTTTCCTTACTCGATTGTCGTATTTGAAGCAGTCCACTTGTGCCATTAAGTGCGTCGACATGCCAGCCTTCTCGGCTTTCAGCCAAGCCGCCTCAGCGGGCAAACACATCGAACTGCGCTCTGACAATGCATACCTCCAACATATCGTCGACGCTACCAACTCCGTGCTCGAACGCACCGGGCTGGCTCTACCGATACTCGCCCTCACGCTCCTCTTCCTCACTGTCAAGTACCACAATCGTGTCATTTTTGCCAAGGCGCCGCGAAGTGAGCTATACTATCCGCCCGCGAAACCTCTCATCGGTCACACGCTCGAGGCTATGAAGTTCACCGATGGAATTCTCGACTGGTTCCTTGAGCAGACGCGCAATCATCCTGTGGGCTTCTCCGTATCCATCGCCGGCACGGGCTCTGGCCAGATGCACATCGTCCACCGCCCAGAGTACATCGAGTACGTGCAAAAGACCAACTTCGAGAATTACGAGAAGGGATTGGCCTTCAAGGTCCGCTTCGCCGATCTGCTAGGCCAGAACGGAATCTTCAATTCGGATGGCCACGTGTGGAAGGGGCAGCGCAAGATGGCTTCGCACATCTTTTCCGTCTATCAGTTCCGCACCTGGGTTCAAACCGTCGTGCACCGGGAGCTCGACAGTGTACTGGGCATTCTCGATGGCCTGACCGACGGCAGGACAAGCAACAATCCAGCCACCTTGTTGCTGCCCGACCTCTTTTTCCGATACACCCTCTCGTCCTTTGGAAAGATGGCTTTCGGTTCCGACATTGATTGCCTCAGCCCAGATCCAAGCTGCCTCCAGCACGAGGTCGAGTTCTCGAGCGCCTTCGACTTTGTGCAAATGGTCATCGACAAGCGATTCCGCACGCCCATGTGGCAGCTTGTCGAACGTCTCACCTCCGAGGGACGAAAGAATGCCAGGATGGTCAAGAAGATCAACGACTTCTCCCGTAACATCATCGAAGAGCGCCTGCGAGATAGGGAGGCAGGAATACAGAAGGAAAAGAAGGGCTCGGATGGCAAGGAGGGCAAGGACCTGCTCGACCTTTTCATGGACGTCACCACGGACCGCGACGACCTCATCTCGGTCGTGCTCAACTTTATCATCGCTGGTCGTGACACGACTGCCCAGGGCCTTTCTTGGCTGTTCTACGAGCTTATGAGGAACCCGCAGTACGTTGACAAGATCCGCGCTGAAATTCGAAGCGTCCTCGGCGAGGCCGACGGCAGCATCCGGAAGCTCGACTACGACACCGCAAAAGATCTCGTATTCACTCAGGCGTGCTTCAACGAAGCCATCCGTCTGCATCCTCCTGTCCCCAAGAATGGCAAGCGCGCCATCAAAGACGACGTGATCGTGCCTCAAGGTCCGACAGCTGCCGGTCTGCCGCCCATCAAGATCTATGCCGGCGAATTGCTGTCGTGGTCCGACTGGGTCATTGCTCGCAATCCCGACGTGTGGGGGCCTGACTGCTGCGAGTTTAACCCGATGCGCTTTATCGAGTCGACCAAAGGCCAAGATGGCGTTGAGACGCGTTCGCTCAAGAACTACGGCCAGTGGAAGTTCCACGTTTTCAACGGCGGGCCGCGTCTCTGTCTAGGCATGACGTTGGCCAACTACGAAGCATTGAGCATGGTTGCGGCCGTCATCAACCGATACGACTTCGGATGGGGCACCAAAGCGCAAGGACAGACGGCGGACTGGCCGCTCAAGTACCTGCCTTCGGTCACGCATCCTTGCCAGATGTACACAGCCACTGTAGTACGTCGCGAAGAGTCGACGTAGGTTGGGAACGTTCTTGTGTGGTCTTTTGTGTATCATCGACGTGTTCAATCCAGTCAATTGCCTGCGTCCACGGTTTGCATACTTTCCGCTCGATCACAGCAAGCATGGCAAGTGAAAAGACCGTGACATCATCGAACCAAAGGCAAATGTTTGAAACCAAGAAACGCACGTCAAAGCTGAGCATTACACCACTCCACTAGTCTCGTCTCCTGCGCATCCGCACCTTCTCTTGCCTGTAGCTTTTCCAATCCAAGGCTGGCCCTTGCCACGTGGTCCTTGACCATGTGCGGGGTGCCCCTTGCCTGGAACCCACTTTCGCCCTGTCCACCGGGGAAGTCAGGCGGAGGCAGTCCTTGATCGAAGCATTGCTTCTGTTGCATGATGTAGCGCCAGTTGACCTGGGTTGTCGGAATGGCGGGGATGTAGAGGACGCTGCTGTCGCCTTTTCCTCCGTGCCGGCTTTCGACGGAATGGACGGCATCGCAGTGCCAAAGGACCATATCGCCTGGCGTGACGCTGGGGATGCTCGTCATGGTGTTGTCGAGATCCAAGTGCGGGTGGGTGGTGGATGAGAGCTCGATGTTGTGACCGAGACTGCAGCCTGGAAACTTGCGGGAGGTCGTGTCGAGGGTCCAGTTTGAGTCTGCCAGGTACTCTGCTTTGTTCGAACAGGCGGATTCTGGTTTGATTGGGGTGAAGAACGGTCGTAGGACGATGTATGCCGTGGACTCCTTCAGGAAGGGGAGAACCTTCAGCGTCCCTTCTCCAGCTTTGGTGTTGGACATGGAGAGCCAACCTTGCAGAGGACGGAAGACACCGCATTGACCGGGACCCTCGTACATGTCTGTCTTTGCCGTCATGCGCTCACCGTTCGTACCTAGCGACCAGGGATCGTGCGACTGCCAATCAGCAGCCTCTGTGAGAATGTGGTGCCAGAGTCCGCGGAAGTTCTCGCACTCCCATCGCTCAACCCCACCTCCATCGATGTGAGCACCGAGGGCAAACTTGGCATCCCCTGGCTGACGAATTCGCAACCGGTCGACGTAGTTCAGCGGATGACCGAGCGAGCACGCTGTAATGATATCGTCAGTTGCAGCAGCGTTGGAAGGTCGGTGGAAGAGTTGCAGGAAACGTTCACAGGTGGCGAGGAGGTTCGGATGCGATCGTGCAGCCAGCTGAGCTTGTGTCCAGTACAGCTCGTACACCTGAGGATTGTCTTCGGGGAAACCTTTGGCTTTGTTCGCTTTAGCGTAGGCTCGAATTTCTTCCTTCCACTGCAGCACCTGTTTGGAAGGGATGACGTTTCGAATGACAGCTACACCGCGTTCTCTGATGGCGTTGTACGTCTTTGCGTCTGTCCAGTTTTCCAACGCTCCGGCTGCGGTGGAAGATGCGGTGGGGAATTCGATTTCAGGGATGCACTTGCCTCCGAGGATCGACGTTTCAGCTACACGCGAGTTGAGGGAGGACAGGACGTCGCGCCACGTTCGGTGCAGGTGCTCAGCATGGGAGGGAGATGAGACGAGAGACTGCTTGAGTTGGGCGAAACGATCCGGGAGGGCGTCTTCGAGCGTGCCGCCTGAGAGGGTGGCGAAGACGGATGCGATGGTGCCTTCGTTTTTGCCTGCCTTCTTAGGTGAGGAAGTGAGAGAGGGGGACAGAGGTGTTGTGCTTTGAGCAGAGGGCGTGTCGAGTGATGGACGAAGACTGCGTGGTGTCGCTATAAAAGCGCGGCAGTTCGTCACATTGATGCGAGAGGGTCGCGGAATGGTGCGAATGGCGGAGCGCAGCATGATGCCTGACGCTCGATACTGATGGTTGGGTTGTGGCAATGCAGATTGGATAAATGGGTTGAGTCGGAGTGGCTTCAGCTACAACGAGCTGATGGTAGGGGAGGACACATCGAAGGACGTCGACCAAGGGACGAGCCTCTGATACTTATACGGTGCGGCTAGCGGAACGGCGGCGCGGAGCCAGCAACCCTTGTTCCCCCCACACTGAGCGGAGTCTTTGGTGGCGGAGTGGAATGCCTTCTTGGGCGACACCGGTCAAGAGCAAGGCAGCGAATCAATGCTTGTGAGCACTCATAGGACGCCAGCCATCGGAGCCCTACGTCGGCACAATGTAAAGGAAAATTGACCGACCACGGTTCAGAGCCAGCCAACAGAGCTCGATCCTTGCTTGCCCTCTTCGCTTCAATCAACACCTTTCACTGTTGACTTTTCCTTGGGACTTCTCAATCAGATTCGTGGGTGTCGCCGCTGTCTTGTCTGCTTCTGCGGTCCATCCACATTCACTATTGTTATGTCAAACGTCGACCGATTTCATATCCTCCCCCGCACTCGACTTGGCGCGTGACCGAAAGCGAAAAAAGCATCGGCAAGTTTATTCACCGACATATCGCGCATAGACGCAGATGCGCCTAACCAATCAAAGAGTGAAGCCAAGGACATGTCAAGCAAGCCACGGTTATGGATCACGACAACATCATTTGTCAAGTCTCTTTGTCGGAATGTATGTTCGGCACCGGCAGTGAAACCGAGCCGAACGGACTGCCGTTGTGTATAGCCGAAGCGGGGGGGCCAAATGGCAACTCTGCCTGTTAAAGAACGGACAAGACATGCTCATCGCCCGGAAGCATGACGGACCCGGCGAGCTGACTCGGTATACGCCGTCAACCACTGCTCGAAGGCTGAGTGCCCACAGATGGCGCTGTGGTCGACTGAAGGAGCATAAGGTGCGTTCGGGTTGCGAGGTGCGACTTGCTATGTCTGTATCTCATTCTCAAGCGGAGGACTGGCAGAAGAGAGGAAGCATCGCAGGACGACCAGCTGTCAGACTTTGGTCGCGCGCTGATGTTAGACCTGGTTTGGTGCCGAGTGAAAAAAGTCGAATTGCAAAAGCTCTTTGAAAGCGGACAAAGGTATTCGCGGCCCGACGGGGAAGCCACGAAAAAAAAAGAGGCTGAACATGCCTCGCTTTTCGCCCGTGGCTGGCTTGCGACATCAACACAGAGACAGCAAAGACAAGCCAAAACAACACATCCAAATTGGAAAATCTCTCGAGCTCGGCTGTTGACTCTCTGAAATTTCAATTCCAATTCTGGAGGTGCGAGTTTGCTCTTAGCGAGTTTTGGGTTTGGCCGCTGTCAAACACGATGCTCGCCAAGACAGCGATCAAACAGCGTCGATCCGCCTAGTGCGCTGATCCGCAAAGACAGCCGCACCCGCACCCGCACCCGCAGCTGCCTCAGGTCGCTTCTGCTTCTGCTCATGCCGCGCTGCTCCACACTCTGACACCTTTCAACAAGGATCGACGGTTTCGCCTTGGCCTCTCGCCTCTTCTTCTCTTCGCCCTCCAAGCCCGAATTTTCGACCTTCCTTCCTCCTCTCATCGTCATCCCACCTCTTCCACTCTCCGCTCAATCATCGTCGGGCTTTCATCGTTCGACAACACGGCGAGTCACGGCAAACGTAAACAGTCGGGAGGATTCGCTTCTACTTTCAAGGAGCCATGATCAGGGCTCGATCACGGCTGTGAGGAAGCTCAAAACAGACCACCACTGCTCGCTGCCACCACCACCACCACCATTTCTCGTCCCATCATGATGGAGCGACACTATCCACCGGAGCCTGCCTACTCGAGGGCGAAGGCACCCTCAGGCACAAAGGGTCCTTCCAGATCCTCTGCCTCCACAATCCTTGAATCTGCTAAACGCGCTTACAACGTCAACTCGGCATCTTCACTCGCTTTCGATGCCAACGACGGACCTCTGCTTGGAAACAGACTCACCCCAGACACATACTCGCGTAACACGTTCGCCTTCCCTTCTCCGACAAGTGAAGGACCGCCCGTGCAGCCGAGCTTGTTCGCGTATGGTTCATCTTCGTATGCTGGCAGAACTCCTGAAACTAGGAAGCTCAAGGACAGCGATGCGAGTATCTATACCGCAAGGACAAAGTTGAGCACGCGCACCAAAAGCACAGAACGCCTCACCATCCGCAACGCCCGTGGTGAGATCGAGTGGAAGGATGCCCCCGAATCTCTCCCGGCGCTCCCCTCTTCTTCGCGTCACCACCACTTGCCCGTGCCATCCGCCTCGTCACCGAGACGCACACCTTCCCCCTACAACGAGGTGCCGCTAAGATCTCGCGCTCGCTCAAACGGTGCGCTGAATCGTGCCTATGATGACCATCGCCGTGGCGACACTCCCCAGCAACCAGAGATTCCCTTCAGAGCCATCGGAAGCACCTCACCGCTCAAAGCGACGTCCACGCAGCGACCTAGGAATCGTCGCAGATCCACCGATGACGCCGACGGATACCACACAGCAGACGAAGACGATCTCGAAGCGCGCGAATGGGAGCGCAACCGAGAGCGGCAGATGGCCATCGACCGCCACGAAGTTTACCAGCGCCAACAGACGCGAGAGGAGGAAGAGCGTCGTGCCCGAAGACGCGCAGAACGCGACCGGCTGGCTGTCGAGGAAAGGGAAAGGCAACGTGAAGCTGAGGCCAAAAAGCATGCAGAACGCGAAGCACGCCGTCTCGCTCGTGAGCAAGCAGAGATCGAAGAAGCACAGCGCAAAAAGCTTCAGCGTGAGGAAGCGCAGCGACGCCGCATCGAAGCCGAAAAGGCAGCAGCAGAGGAGCGTGCCCGCAAAGAGAAGGAAGCGGAGGAGCGAAGGGCGAGGAAGAAGCAACTAGCAGAAGAACGCCGCAAGCGCGAAGAGCAAGAGGCGGAGGAGCTCCGCATTCGTGAGGAACAAGAAGCAGAAGAACAGCGTAAGCGCGACCAAGAGGAGGCGATTCGCAAAGCAGAGGAGAAAGCAAAGCGCAAAGAAGCCAAGCGTCTGGCTGCCATCGAGCGTCGAAAGCGCGAAGAAGAGGAGGCAATCCGGAAAGCGGAGGATGAGGCCAAGCGCAGGGAGGAAGAGCGTCTCGCTGCTATCGAAGCCGAACGACTCGCAAAGGAAGCAGCCATCCGAGCTGCGCGCGAAGCTGTCATCGAGAAAGCGCGTCAGCTCGAGGAGGCTAAGCGCCAGGTCGAGGAGGAAGATCTGGCAGCTATTCTTGCCGGTCGCAAAGCAGATCGGCTCGCACAGCGCGCTCTTTCCGCTGGCCTTCCATCTGGCGAGCTGGATTCTGACTCGCAGCAAATCAACGGCGATGACGACGCTTCCGACGCCGCTTCCGAAGTCTTTGTCGATGCAGGAACGGAAGACGACATCGACATCGAGGCGAAGAGCAACACGGCCGATTCGATGGCGCGATCCACCTCCAATCACGAAACCCCTTCCAGTACGGACGGCAGCTCGGACATGCCAACCACGCCAAGAGACGAGAATGCACTGCCCTTCTCTCCGCCGAATCCTTCCACGTCGGATCTGGGCCGCCAGCCCTCCTCCAACATGGGTCACGGACAAGTCAAATTCGCTCCGGGGACCAACGGCCAAGCTACGCCGATGCCCGTATCACCTCAGCAGAAGATGGCGCCCTACAAATCTGATCGCTTCCGTGATGCCGTCACCATCGGCGCTAGGCCGACGATTGCATCCGCTTCGATCAGTTCAGCTAAGTCGACCGTGGTGCCGTCCACCTCGCTTCTTACAGCCACGTTTGCTGCCACGGAGGAGGAAGACGATTACAACGATAGCGAGTACCCGAAGGTCCGGCCGAACGGGCCTTACCGTGAAGGCGGCATCACGTATGGCAAAGGATGGTGTGCCCACGGTCTCGCCGACCCTTCTCTCACGATCGACCACCGACGATACGTGCGCGCGCCTCGTGTTTCAGCTGACGCAGAGGCAGAGGAAGCCGATGCCGGATCTACAGACTTTGATGAAGTCATGTACAGCGATCTCGGCGAGCTCATTTGGTCCGCTACGACGCCCGACGTGATCGCATGTCTGATCAGCCATCTCGACTATGCCGACGTCAAAGCGCTGCGTCAGACGTCTTCGTCCATCCGCTTTGCGCTCGGTCAGTTGGCAGGTCGCGAAATTGTCCTTGCCCGCTTCCTCTCTTGCGTAGGCTACGAGGCCTGGACGCCCACCGAGGTTGAAGGCACGACAGTCGACAAGGACCCCTTCCCGCTCACTTTCCGCGACTGCGAAGGCTTCCTGCTCAGTTCGAACCTGCTTGCCGAGTATGCTCTGGTGGGAGCCGAGTGGACACGGGCGCCGCACAAGATGGATCCCAACTATCCAAGGTTGGCCCGCGCCAGTACGCGTGCGTACAATCGCGTGTTGGTCAGGTTGCGAATGCAGCCCAACTTCCGGGTGCCTGTGCCGGCCAAGCAGCATGACGGCGCGACGGCGGAGACGATCATTGCGAGTCCCTGGAAGCCTGGTCGTGCTGGCTTCTTCCGAGCCTGGGTTCCGTCTGCAGAGGCTGGCGGTTGGCTCAGCGATACCGAGCTTGCGCGGTGCGAGCGAGAGCTGTTGATATCCGGAGTCCTGTCGCACTTGAAGAAGGGCGACGTGGTGTGGGATTGCGCTGTTGGCGACGAACGCAATGAGGGCAAGTACGTCTTTGACGGACGGTACTTGCGAGATCTGTCGTTCATGTTCGACCGAGGGGGACACTTGCCTTCTTGGATCAACGCGTTCTGCTTTGCGCCGAGCTACTACCACAACATCATCCGATCGAGCGACGCCTCTCAGCCTGTCATCTACCTCGACGTGCTACCGTGGCGCGACCAGATCGTGTCCACCATGCGACTGGTGCAGGATCATGTCGAGACGTTCTCGCCCCAAGGTGCGCGCTACCGCATCGCAAAGTGGCTCTACCGTGCGGTGATCGATGTTGTTCCTGGCGCGATCATCTCGGACGAAGGGCTCGAGGTGGTGAATGCAGGATGGCACGGCAAAATCGTGATCGAGACGGAGGGGACGGCGGAGCATGCCAAGGAGCTGATCACGCGCTGTGCAGGACCTGCCGAGTCGGCGAAGATCAAGGCTAGGCTGCTGGCCAGCGTGATGAATGCGGATGCCGAGCCGCAGGTGCCCAAGGCTCCGGCGCCGACGGTGGATGAGAAGGGCAATAGGGTAGAGACGACGACGCCGTGGGCGATCGTGAGGGCGAGGAGCAGGCCCGGGTTGATCTGGATCAGGCCAATGGATATGCGCGAACGGGTTGTGTTCTGAACTGGAGGCTGGTGACATTGTAAGTTTATGGACCATGTATTGTAGTTTTGGTTTCAAAGATCATTTGACACACGCATTATTATTGCAGACAGCTCGGTGCGTAATGAGCGAGGATCAGGCATGACACACGCGGTAAACGGTGAATCCACTTGCATTCGTGCTCATTTCAAACAAACTAGAGCTTTGCAAAGCGAGCGACATCGTCATTGGCCACCTCTACGACCCTCGCGTAGCCTGCACCAAGACTCTTCTTGCCGGTATTCTTGACAAACTGTTCAAAGGCGATCTCCTTTCGGCCGTCTTTGTCGTGACCGAGGAGCCAGACTTTGGTTTCGAGTTCGTCTCCCGGCTTGACGGGTGAGGTGAAGCGCACGGCGAAGGCTTGCAGTTCGAACCTACTTTTGGAGCCGGTGGTGTTGGCGGGAACGCCGTCGTTCTTGTCGACGGCTTTGAGGACGGCACGGGCGGCGAAGCCGAAGGAGCAGAGGCCGTGGAGGATGGTGCCGCCGAGACCGACTTTTTCGCCGAGACCGCCGTCGATGTGGATGGGGTTGTAGTCGCCGGAGAGGCGGTAGAGCATGGCCTGTTGGAGGGTGGTTTTCTCGGAGAGCACAAAGTCGGGGTCGCGGGTGGGAGCTTTGGGCGTGGGAGGTTTTTGGACGAGGGATTTGGAGAAGTTGGTGCCCTGGGAGCCGCCGCGGTAGAAGCTGCTACCGACCATGGTGGCGTGATTTCGTCCGACGGGGCTGATGAGACGCACCTCGGTCTCCATGATTAGGCCGTTGGGTCGGTCGTGTACAGCACAGATGCGCTTTTCGAGCTTCCAGCCTTCGCCAGAGATGACGGGTATGGGTGCGTGGATCTCGATGCTCTGCTCACCATGGACGATGGTGTTGAGGTCGAGCGAGGGGAAGCCTGGCACGGCGGATCGGGAAGAAACCATCTCGCTGAAAACGGTGGTGTCCTGCGATGTACCCTTGAGACCCAACACTACGGGATAGGTGGGGAAAGCGCGGAATCCTGCCTCGCGCTCGTAGGCGTAGTCGAGGTCCTTGGGACCAACACCGATACTCACGGCGTAGGTCAAGAGATCGCGGCGGTTCCACGCTACCGGCTGTGTACCGGCATCGTGACCCACGGTCTTGTTGAAATCGACTTCGCTCTTGTTGGACATTTCGGCGGCAAGTTTCGGATCTCCCAGGATGTGAACGATGGGTTGAGAGATGGATGATGAGGATGAGAGGAAGCGAGAAGAAGCAACGAAGGGAGAGGGAGCGGCGGTGCGGCTTGATATGTTGTTGGACAGGACCGGAAATTGCGGGGTGAGGCTTCGGATTGTGGGCCGGAAGCTGGCTAACCGGCTTCCGGCTAAATTTGTTCGCGCCAGAGACGCGCTCAAGCCAACCGCTCCCCGCATTATTGTTGGCTTGGGGCACTGAACCCCACAAATGTAGCTGCGAGCCTTGACCCCCAACCCTAGCCGGCTCGAGCTTGCCGTTGCGATGGTGCAAGTGCGGTATATGAGTGTGTGCTGCCCGTGAAGAAGACTGTTTGATACTCTCAAGGCAATGTCCAAGAAAGCACGGCTGCTGAGTCGAGGTTTAAATGGGTGGTTGTGGTGAGACGAAAAGGAGCACAAGGCAGAGGCTTCGATGGTTAGCCGCTGCTGTGTTTCGACCATAACATCGAGCTCCCCCTTTGACCGCGTCGTGACATCAGTCCGTCGGTAAGGGTGACTCTCTTGACCATCACACAAGCTGCAATGTCTCTACAAGGCGAGCGAGGACAGCACAATCGAGGTGGAAACATCCATATCCATGGAAGAGGGACTAAACTATTTCTGTATGTTAGGGCGCATCATTCACGTCTCAAAAAGAAAATGGAACTGCGCACGAGAAAAGACGCCAAGCCTGAGGAGCCAACGCGGAAATTGCTCGGGCAGGTTGCTGCGATGACGGAGCGACGCAGAGACGGAATTGGCCCCGAATCGAAGCGTCGCAGCTCGTGGATCAGGAACGCCGAACAACGGAGCTCAGGCCATCCATTTTGCACAGCCGCTCACCGTCATTTCCCAAGCTGCTTTCCAGTCCTTCATCGCATACTCCCTCCACGTCCGCGTACTCGTCAACCTATCACTTCCATCATCCTTTGAGGCGATCCCACCTCCCTCACACTTGGCCCATCATGAAGGGAATCGCCAAAGCAATGAAGCGCACGCCGCACCTCATGACCTCGCGAATCGGCATGGCGGCAAAATCCTCAGATCCTGCTTTCGACTCGCTCAACCAACGTTTCACCAACCTCGAAAAGCTCTGCGAGAAGCTCCTCAAGGACTCGACCACCCTGCGCGACACGGTCAAGAACATGCTTCTGGCGGGCGCCAACTTCGGCCGTCACTTTGACACTCTCTTCCAGCCCATCGGCTCAGAATACGATCTGGAGCGCAAACACCCCAATGCACAGACAACCATGACCAACCTGGCGCACTACGGTCAGCTCATGGACGAATTGAAGGATACACTCACCCCGGAAATCGAGTTGATCGAGAGCAGAGTCGTTGCTCCCACAAGGGAGTTCCAGAACATCGTCAAGGGCATCCGCAAGAACATCACAAAGCGCGATCACAAGCTCGTCGACTTTGACCGTCACAACAACTCCTACTCCAAGTTGCGCGACAAGAAGGACAAATCGCTCAAGGACGAACAGAGCCTGTTCAAGGTCGAGCAGGAGTACGAGACTGCTGCCGCCGATTACGAGTACTACAACAATGCGCTCAAGGAGGAGCTGCCGAGGTTCTTCGAGTTGGCGAGCGCTTTCATGACGCCGCTCTTCCACAGCTTCTACTACATGCAGCTGAACGTCTTTTACCTCACCATGGAACGATTGCAGAGCTTCGCAGAGGGCAAGTACGACCTCAGCAACAACTCTATTGCCGTTGTGGAGGATGCCTACGTGGCGCAGTTGACCGATGCTGCTGAACGCCTGGAGAACCTTACGATTCGACGAGGTGCGGTTCCCAGTGCCAAGATTCTGGCCCAGAATAGGTCATCGTCAGGGGGTCTCAGTCCGTCCGGCTCACGCATCGGCGGTCTTGGTGCAGGAGCACCCAGTCGATCCGGTTCCATCCTCAGCACATCGAGCACTTCCGGCTTGCACACCGCTCCACCCGCCTACACCTCGACATCAGCCGCAAGCGCCGCAGTAGCCGGCAAACGCGCCCCACCACCTCCCCCGACCAAACCAAAACCAGGCGCCGCCCTCGCAAAGAACTACGTCGTTGCCCTGTACGACTACGTCGCCACCGCCGACGGCGACCTCAGCTTCAACGCTGGCGACAGGATCGAAGTCACCGAACGAACTCCTTCGACTGACGATTGGTGGACGGGAATCGTTAATGGACAGAAGGGTGTGTTCCCAGGAAACTATGTCAGGGAGGAGTAGAACGGAGCAACGGAGGATCTTCACATGACAGTCGTGCCTGCAAGAGGGTATTGAGATTGTAGTGGATTAGACGCGACACGAGTAGAGACTGTTCGTTTGTGTGACCTTGACAGAGTAGAGACAGCGTTTGAGAGGTGTGCAGTCGCAACGTAGATTGCTAAAAAGCAGACGGTCGAGCGTCAATCGTCGACTTCCTCGAAATGGATCTCGGTATACGGCTGCTGTGTGGACTGTTGCCGCTTGACGGCGTGCCTGTACGTGCAGCTGCGCCAAAGTCGGTAACTCTTCTGGTCGTGGCTGCTCTGAGTGACGGACTTCCAGCTGCAGCGCCGGATGCGGGGTCGGTGCGACCAAAGACGTACGGTGAAGCACTGCTTGTCCCCCGCTCGGCCGCGTCGGCGTTGAAATCGAATACCGAGCGTGAGTGACGCAGTCCCTGACCGCCGGTAGGCGTGGCAAAGGTGCGCTTGACAGGCTCGGGGAGGAAGGAGATGCTGTCGCTGTTGGTGGACGCCAGCTGATCGGGATGCGAGGTGGAGCGGGATACACCCAGAGGCGAGGGCAATGTCTCGGGGTGGCTATCACGGTGTGTGAACGGCGAACCTAGACCGGAAGAGACATCGAATCGCTGGGAAGCTCGTGGCGACAGCAGCTGAGACCGCGACGAGCTCATGCCCATCCCGAGACTGGGCGATGGGGTGTCGATGTCGCGCAAGTCCGATTCGTGCAAAGTCGGGGTCGAGTTGAGTGCAGCTTGACCTTCGGCGATGAGCGCGTTCATCTTTGCTTCGAAGCGAGAGAGCATCTCGTCGTCGTCGTCGTCGTCGTCATCGTCCTCATCACCATTGCCATCCTCATTGTCCTCGTCGTCCTGTGTTGCCACGTTGTTGGCGTTGACACTGACGCCCCCGCTGGAGGAGGGCGTCATTTGAGCTGAGATAGGGTCACGGCTAGAGCTGGGGTGCACAGCAGAGCTTGTTGTCCCGGGGAAAGCGTCCGAAAGGGTCTTTCGAGGCGTGCCTTGCCTGTTCGCCTTTGAACCCTGGAAAGTCGGTCTCCGACGATTGCGCTGCGAGGAGACAAAGACCTTACGCATGCGATTGGAGCTGGATTGGGGCGTAGACGGCTGGTGCGGCTTTGACTTTGAGGGCGTCGAATGGTCTTCATAGTACGGCGGAGGAGGTTCTTCCATTCCTCCAGGAGGCATCTTGACCTCCTTGCTGCCTGCATGACTGTGCCCAGATCGTGCATGCGGCGATATGACATGACCCATGTCCGCTTCCGGCCCAGCGTCTGGGTGATGGCTCTGATGCTCTCCTTCGGCCGACTGGCTCCAAGAAGACCAGAGAGAGTACGCAGTGAGGGCCGCAGCACCTGTGTAGAGTGCAGCGTTGAGCGCGGTATCCACAATGGCTCCTGCCAGACCTCGACGGCGCTTGCGCGGTGGATCGTCCGACGGCACGCTGGCGTCGTGTATCGCTTGAGACGTCTCCCGCAGTGCAGACTCGGCAGACTGACCACCTCGCGAGAGTATCGCGTTGCTGAAAGGGTGAAAAGACGAGTCATCTGCATCTCCGGCGGTGCGGAAGCTTGTCGGACTAGCCGACATGGGCGTGTGTTGCTGACGAAAGCTTGCAAAGGAGACCGAACTGCTGGAAGAGGGCATGGAAGACAGTGAGGCCATCGAGGCGGCAGACGCGCTGGTCGGGAAACCCATTCCAGACTGAAAGCTGAAGTCTGCCTGTGGAACCTCGTGCTGACTATGAGACGGGCCCGACGAGGAGGGGCCCGCCTGTTCCCAAGGCAGCGATCCGAGTCCGCCGCGACCGATCGTTGCCGACCATTCCCTTTTCTTTCCTGAAGGTGTCGACGATGGTGGCGGCATCCGCGAGGTCGATGCATCGGGTAATTCTGATGACGTTGAAGCGGCGAGGGTGTCTTCGAAGGACGATGGCGGAGGACGATTGCGGGGATGAAGAGGACCCCGCAGACGACGCCTGGAGGGCATTCCGTAGCCCGTGTTCATCTTGCCGGTAACGAGGAAGCCGAGCGAGTCACTCGAAGGCAGAGTCGTGCCACGATTGGTGTTTGCGCCTTCATGTGCCAGCTCAAGGCGGATTCTGCACTAAAGAGGAAGGTACAGTTGCTGAAATAGGGTCATGACGGTGAGAGTAGTGAGTAGGTTGGACCTGCCCAAAAAGAGCCTGTGCAGCAATGATGAACTCAGCGTCTATGAAATTCGAGCCGGCCGGCTTGACAGAAAGGAGAATGCAACACACACCATACACACGCGTGCTCTGTCGTTGAGGCGCGTAGATTGTTGCCGCTCAGCAGGTGTTGATCTCCAGTTTGGATTTGTTCAGGGTGTTAGGTTCCGGCCGACACGATCCGTCGAGCGACGCCATGCTATCTGCTCTTGCATACCGGCTATCTGCATGTGCTACCTGCAGACCTTTGCCCTCGCGGGCCAGCAGTTGCCCGGAATGTAGTCATCGATTGCGGACAAACATTCTCCGATGATACCTAGTCGCGGACTCCAACCTGGTTCCCGTTTTACAGGAACGGTCGATAAGAGTAAAAGCCCCTTTCAACGCGGCATGTCACATTGTGCAAGATCTATTATTGCGTCGGGGTCCTGTAGTGTTGAAGAGCTCCGGCACTGGCTGACGGTGAGCTGCACCTCACACAGTTCCGTCGCCGCCAAAGCGCTACTGTTCCGTTCTGCTGGGTGCCGGGACCGACAAAGTCGGAATGATACAGCCCTTCGTGCCAGAAACAGGCCTCGACTGCCAAGACGTCTTTGCCAGGTCGGACGACGCACTTGGTGACGAGCGACCACGGGCGGCGTCTGCACCTCTACCGTGGCCCGACTGGCAAACACTACTCGTCCGTTCTGTATATAACGGACAGGGTTTGAAAACTGCGGTCTTCAAAAGTATCTACTTGTCGCATCGATCACACCTGACCTTCTGTCGTGGCCCGGCGCACACGGCTGAGATCCCCGCATGAGAAGCATGCTGCAGCTAGTGCTCAGCGTACTGGCCTTCATCGTTGCGCTGTCAATACATCAAGTATCAGCAAGACCACTGCTCTCAGGCAGCAATCCTTCCTCGCTGCTGACCCCTCTTGACCTACCTTTCGGTCAATTTGGTCCCGCCGCCAGCCAACGAGGGTCAGGAGCGCCGGGAAGCGACAACATCACAGAGGATGCATCAGGCCTGGCGCCTGCTCTAGCTCCGGGAGTGACCAACTCTCTGGGAGTAGGATTCGACCCGCAGTTCCTCACGGTGACCAGAGATGGGAAGCCGTTCTACATGGTGACCGACGTCGACTTTGGGCTTAATGTGTTCCTCCGGGCTAGCCATGATCTCAACGATATCTATCGAGACGAGTCGAAGAAGCACACCATCTATCACTATCCCGAGGCCACCTACCCAAATGGGGTAGGCACAGAGGCGGCGGATGTCGTCCAGTATGGTGACAAATTTCTGTACACTGTTTCGGCGATTGCGGACGATACAATGCGTGTACTCGTCTCGCAGAGCAGCGATCCTCTCGGCAATTATACCGATCTGGGTCGCGTCCTCGCTCAGGACGGGACGCCTTTAACAGGCTACGACCCGCATGTGATCGTGCATCCTAACGGCAACCTGTACCTCACCTGGTCGAATCACGAATTTGTTCAGATCGTCCAGCTGCAAACGGGTGCTCCAGCACGTGCTGCCAGTCAGGTCGTCGATCTCGTCTCGTACGGTGTCAATACTGAAGCTCCCAGCAGTTGGATCTTTGACAACAGAATGACCGGCTCCCGTACGCTCAACCTGATGTACGCTGAAGGCAACTACTACCAGTCCAACTACAACACTCGTCTGCTGTACATCGATGTACAGAAAGACCCCTTGGATCCAACTCAATGGTTGCAGCGAGCACAGCCCATCCTCGCTTCGGACAGCAGTCAGAGCGTGTACGGTCCCGGTTCCGGCAGTCTCTTCAATGGCCCCGATGGAAACGTATGGTGCGCCTACGGTGCGTTTGCCTCGCGTGACGGAGCGGACAACGGCAAAAACGAGAGATACGTCAGGGTCCAAGTGGCCGAACCGGATGCAAAGGGAGTCTGGTTGCCAACACAAGTTGTTGCGGCTCAGAAGCTAGATTGAGACGAACTATGTTCCGCGGGAAAGTCTTGTGGATTAGATGTATAGGTCGAGCATCAGATGCTGGCCACTCGGGTTCCCTTGGAAGTTGTCTGTAATGTTGTCTGCGAGTAAGACCAACTGGCTTTTGTGTGAGAGAACGAAATATATTCGTACGTCATCACCGCGAGCCACGAGCCCGAAATCCGAACCAAAAACGCGTTCTTTCATGCAGCTTAGCAAAGCTGTTCCTCCAAACTGAGGATCTCCGCCTGGTGTAATTGCAGATGATGAATACAAGGTACCGGAACACAAGCGAGATGGATGATGAATCACGATGATGCGTGAGCTGAAAAGCAGCTTGTTCATAACTTATGATATGGTCGATGAATGATGCCGAGGATCTATTTTGAATGGTAAGCTTTGCGCTCCAAAGTCGCGCGGCGGCGAGATTCCCGCGGAACGGCGAATTTTCTGAGCAAGCAGTGACGAGGCCGAAATTTCTTCCATGTGCGCCTCCACCTTGGCTTCGGTGGGTGACGTTGAGCAGGTAAGAGTGTACCACTGCAGATACACTCAAGTCGAACAGGGTTTGCTTACGGCGAGATCGCGACCTCGTTCCGAGAGCTGATTCAACACATCCGAACCACGCTGAGTTCAAATAGTCCGACCCTGAGTTGTCTTCATCGTCCATCCTTCCATCCCATCTTCCGACCGTACCACATCGCCCTCTCGAGTATACGTTTGCACTGCTCATTGCTCCGCGAGCTCGCGTCGTCGCCCAAAATGGTCGTGCACGTTCTGGACAACTTCTACCTGTCCATCACCTTCCTCATCTCGCTCGGATGGCAACTGCTCGGCTTCGCTATCGCCTTTGGCCTTCAGATCGACACCATCACCGACTTCTGGTCGGCCGCCAATGCTATCTTCCTCGCCATCTTCACACTCTGCTGCGGTGACCAGTACTATGCACGCAACGTCATCGCGAGCATCTTTGTCATCATGTGGGGCGTCCGTCTCGGCGCCTTCCAGCTGTTCCGCATGATCAAGATGGGCGGAGACACGCGCTTTGACGAGATGCGCTCCAAGCCGCTCAGCTTCCTCGGCTTTTGGACTTTCCAGCTCGTCTGGGTGTGGACGATCACCATGCCTGTCACCGTGCTCAACTCGCCCAACTCGAGCGATCCTGCTCAAGGCGGAGGAAACGCTCGATTCGGTAACGGAAAGGACGTCGTCGGAATCATCTTCTTCGCCGTCGGTTTCGTTGCAGAGGCACTTGCGGACATCCAAAAGTACAGGTTCAAATCGGTCACCAAGCCACCCAAGGGTGCCATCACCGACGCTGGTATCTGGAAGTTCTCTCGACGACCCAACTACTTCGGCGAGATCATGCTGTGGTGGGGTGTCTGGCTCCTCGCTCTCGGCAACTCGACAGAAGCGAACAAGCCTGGCCACGATGCCCTCTACGGCTCCATCTTCTCGCCTCTGATCACCATGGCTCTTCTTCTCTTCCTCTCCGGCATCCCGCTCGCCGAGAAGCCGACGCAGCAAAAGTATTTCCTCATGTCCCACGGTCCCGACAAGTCGTCGGATGGGTTGGAGCCTTGGCACGAACAGACCGAGACCGATCCTTGGGAGAGGATGAAAGCCTTCCGCCAACGCACCTCGCTCCTCGTGCCTTTGCCCAACGCCTTCTACAAGAGGCTGCCAAAGGCGGTCAAATCGACGCTGCTGTTCGACTTCCCCTTCTACAACTTTGACGAAGCCAAGGACGGCACAAAAGCCATCAAGGAGGCCGAGGACAAGAAGAATAGCGACGACAATGCTTGATCCCTCTGGTTTGAAATGCAGATACCCAATGTTGCGATGTCGCTTCAATGCTTTTTTTTCTATTTCTATGCACGAGTCTGTGGAATGTCCTGAGTCGACTGAGCTTCCCTTAGTCGAGATCCGCCCAACGAAGAGAAGCGACAACGACCCAGCTTCCACGATCGCTGATGTCGCCCATCTCCTCTTCCGCTCCCACATCCTCAGCGTTGTCAGAGTAGCTGTTAGCGTCGTGATTGGACTTGCACGGCATCGGTGCTCCGGACCAAGGACGGCGCGAGCCGTCGATGTTGCGTTCCCACAGTCCGCCAAAGGTATCCTCTTCCCAGTCTGGGATTATCGCTCCCTTGCGTCCTTGCTCCAGCTTCGCATCATCCGAATTAGCTGGTTGGGCTAGCTGGAGGAAGAAGCGCCGCACAGCGGGTCGACCCGTGTGAAATCCTGCAATGAGCGCGCACCGTGCATCTCGATCCCGCTTGAGTAGCTTTCGTATTGAGTGGATCAGCAGTGGATGTGCTGACGAAACCCACAACACGTCGGCTGCCAAGACGAGGTCGTATCCCTCAATAGCCTCCGATTCCGACAATGATCTTGAAGCGCGTAAAACGCGTGCTTCTTCGTCGGCGTTGCCCCAGCCAAGCCCTAGCACTTGGACTCTTTTGCGAGCTTCGGTATAGTATGGATTGAGTTCTCGCTCCTTGCCCTTTCTTGACGGTACAAGCGCTAAGTCCAGATTGCGTTCGAGGTTGTCAATCACGTGCGTATCCGGATAGTCGGTGATGACTGTTCTGTCGGCGCCCATCACGCAAGCCACCAGACCCGGCAGACCTGTCCCAGCACCCAGCTCCACCACC
The DNA here is from genome assembly GCF_000403515.1 of Pseudozyma hubeiensis SY62. Lineage (NCBI taxonomy): Eukaryota > Fungi > Basidiomycota > Ustilaginomycetes > Ustilaginales > Ustilaginaceae > Pseudozyma > Pseudozyma hubeiensis. The sequence continues at coordinate 219,468 of NW_012133820.1, read as the reverse complement.
GTCTTGTCCCGCACATCGACGAAACGCCTCTCCTCCTGCTTGCCTTGCGCTACTCCGCCGTGACTCTGTTCCGCAATGAGATCCGCAAGGTACAGACCCGCATCCCACTGATGATGTGCGAATAACTTCGTGTTCGTGCCGCTGTTTTGCGAGATCTGGTATCGAATCGTTGTCGGACGATCTGGAGATGTGGCATAGCGCGAAGGGAGGTTTGGGTGCGTGTACTTGCAGGTGTCGCCAGGGTCGCCGTGTGCGGGTTGGTTGTGCGAGAAAAGAGTGAAGAGCGAGTCCTCGAACAGGGATGTAGGAGAATGAGGGCGTTCGCTCCCTTCAATTGTAGTAGAGGAAGATGAGCTTGACGATGCTATGGACGAGGCATCGTCGTGAAGGTCCCGAGCCTTCATCGCCGTGAAATGTGAAGCAGTAAGAAGTACGAAAGGTAGGACGAGCTCGTCAAGATAAAAAAGAATTTTTTGGCGAACTCGGGTCCTCCACCGAGCTTCTGGACCCTTGTTTTTCTGGCCCGACCACGCATGTCGCTCAAACTATGCCGCACACGCTGCCACCATCCAATTCCTGCAACCACCTTCTCCATGGCAACAGCCCCGCGATGCCACTGCCGAATCTAAGACGCATCTTCAGCTCCTCGCGCACAGACGACCAGGAGCGTGCCGTCTCTCGACAGGCGTTCTTCCGATTCTGCAGCTTCCTCACCTCGTGCGCTGTCATCGCTTTGCTAAGCAGTCCTAAGCGTAGGCGCGCAATCGGTCTGTGAGGTCTGTCGCAAGCATGGTGCCTCCGCCAGCTATTCCGCCTCGACCACACGGATCACAGCAACCGCCTCCATATGCACAGGAAAAGTCCACCGTGAGGTTCACAAATCTCCAGTCTGGCGAGACAGTGTTCACCCGGCTGCTCATCGTCGAAGGCACTGTCGATTCGACCACCAAGGATGGTAGCATCACCGTAAGCAGTGACAGCAAGTCTGGATTCAAGCCTGAAAGGTGGGAGATCAATCAGGGCTATTTCAAGGCGCTTGTACCTCTCGTTCGTGGGTGCAACAACCTGACGTTCGAAGCCCAGCTTTCAGGGACAAGCGAGACAAGCCGCACCACGATATCCGTCACATACGACAGGCCAGCAAACGCGCCGCCGCTGCATCTTGCCATCGTCGCTGCGTGTGACTCTCCCGTCTGGAACAATGACGGTCGAATGCCTCCTAGCGTCCCGCTCAAACCAGGTAATCCGAGTGCCGCTGCTGCGGTCAAGGAGGATCGGTTCTCGCGTTTTCTAAGCAAAGCTATGGACAAACTCGATCTCGCGGCAGGTTCCTCACATAGCCCGGTCGACGAGCACGATCGCGCACTTGTCGATACGCCTCCTGGTCCGCGACGTGAAGCATTCAAAGCAGGTGGTCTCCACGAAGTCAAGCGACGGATAGCCCTTCAGGCCTACCTCTGGCAAGCCTTCCACTCGGAACAGATGAGAAGGCATGGCATGGGTCGGCGCGCATTCCAGCTCGACGACGAAGCATCGTTCGCACAAGGAGAGCGATCGCTCGAGCTGCTGCCACGTGTCCATCTGATCAAGTCGCGCCGGACGCTGCGAGAGTTTCGTGATCCAGAGAACGCGCAGCAGAAGCCCAACGCCCGAAACGGTGGAGCTATGCATGCCTTTGCCGCGGAAGCGCTCGAGGACCCTTCGACTCCGCGCGAGCTTCATTGGTCGCCTGTCGCTGTTCTGACGCTCGACACCATCTGGGATCCGAAGATGCGGCTGCTCCGAGCTCACGGCGCTGTCGGTGCGGGTGGACCGGGCAGCTTGTCCCACGGCGTGATGGGCTCGCACTGGCTCTGGGCTGCACCACGATCGCTCGACCAAGTCACAGCTGCTTTCTTGGACACAGAGGCCACGGACGAATCCTGCTGCGTCAACGACCTCGACGAATGTCCGACCGCATGGCAGACGCTCAACATCGGATCTGGTGCCTTCTTCCACGAAGCGGGGCACGCCATGAACCAGCCTCATTGGCCAACTGGGCTGATGGCGAGGGGATACATTGAATTCTCTCGTGCGTTCATGACGCGGGAACCTGGTTGCAAGAGGAATCGTGTTGCGCCGGGTCGATTCTTCGCGCCTATACACGCGGGCAATGACGACAAGCACAATCATGTGCATCGAGCTCAAGCCGTGCGAGCGAGGTGGCATCCGTGCTTCGTCCTCCCCTCTGATCCCATCTTGCCATACTTTCAGCCTGGCGACCATTCGGCTTGGATAAGGTGGAACGAGAACGAACCTTCGTGGACGAGTACACCCCGTGGAGCGCTCTTGAAGTGCGACTCTGGCATCGGGTCGATTGAAGTCGAAGTCAACGGGGACTATAAAACGCACGTAGAGTGGTTGAATCTGCAAACCCCATCAGGACCACCGCAGATGCCGCCACGAGAAACGATGATCGACGCATCGTACCTCAGCAACCTCGTCGGCTTCGATGTCATGCATCCTTCCTCCCCAAATGTCAAGCTCAACGCTCTCGCCTGCAATATGCGTCAAGCCGAGCTCGATGGATACAGACAACACGCCATCGCGAGATCACTTCACATCGAAGGCTTCGATGCCTCCCGTCGAACGATCTTGAAGACACTCCCGCTAGGTCAGGTCAACCGTTCAGGTCACCAGTGGGATCTCATCTTCCCCTTTGCCAGAGACGATGTACCTCCCATCGAGTTGGTAGCCATCGACATTTTCAGCGGTGCAAGCTTCGATGGGTTTGTACTGCACTATTCGAACGGCACCACGAGTCGCTTTGGTCCGTGTGGGGGGTCGCCTTTCCGCATGCAGGTAGGGAGAGGCGATCGAATTCAGCGCATCAGTGTGAGGGCGGGGGCGTGGATCGATGCGGTGGAGGTGGTGTTGAAGAACGGAGGGAGTAGTGGCATGCGAGGCAATACGAGCGGTGGGTCGTTGAGGGTGCTGGAGCCAACGGATAGAAGAGGGGAGATTGTAGGGTTGTACGGGACAAGTGGCGACTGGATGGATTCCGTCGGTGCTTATACGAGCTCTCCAGCCTGAGGCGTTGGAGTTTGTCTGACATCATAAATACGAGCGTCGCAAGCAATGAAGAAACCTATAGATTGCAAAAACGAAAACAATCAGAGCAAATCCGTGAGCTAATCAACCTTTCTGTTCTGCTCATCAACCATCGAGCTGAACTCTCCGTTCGTCTTCGCCAGCAACTCGGAAGGACTACCGAATTCGAGGACTTCCCCATTGCTCAGCACAAGAATCTTGTCGTAGTCCATGATGGTGGACAGTCTATGTGCGATCGTGATGGTCGTTGGTCTTCCGGGGACTGCGACGAAACCGTCGGCGTCGGCGTTCGTAGGCTTCATGGGTCTCTTGGACTGAGCACGTGTGAGCTGGTCAGACTCGCAACTGTCCTCGGGAGTCGTAGCTGCGGATGCAAGGGCAGCCTGGATCTGAGCATCTGTGTCCGAATCAAGGTTCGAAGTGGCTTCGTCCATCACGAGTAACCCCCTTCGCTTGAGAAGCGCACGAGCCACGTTCAGCAGCTGCTTTTGGCCCATGCTCAGACTTTGCAAGTCGAGCGGGTGATCGAGTCCTTGCGGAAGCTGCGAGATTGTTTCGAGCATCGACGTCTGCTTGAGGACTTTGTAGTAGACTTGATCGTCCGAATGCTCGTTCTCGGGATCCAAGTTTTCGCGAACAGATAGCGAAGGAAGCACCATCGGCTCTTGCGGGATGTAAGAGATGTTTCGCCTGACCGAGTCACCGGTCAGCGTAGCCGTGTCGACACCGTCGATCGCGATTCGGCCAGAAGCTGGCTCGAGGATGCGGAGCAATGACAGCAGCAACGTCGACTTTCCAGATCCGCTGCGGCCGCACACCCCGAGGCGCTCGCCTGGTCTGAGTGTGAAGCTGACGCCGCGCAGCGACATGGGACCTTCCGTACCACCGTAGCCCACTGTCACATCCTCGAAGCTAACACCAGCAGCAGGAGGATAGCGACCTTCGTCCAGTGCTGTGCTCGGCATTTCCTTCAACTTGCTCTTGTTGTCCTTTGGATCAGCCGGGGTCGTTATGATCTGCTCGATACGCTCCAGCGAGACAATACCAATTTCGAGTTCCGTCCAAGAGGACATGAGACCGTTGAGATCCGAAGATATTGAGATGGCCTGAATCAATGCAACTGCAACCAATCCAGCATTGGACTTGTGCCTCAAGCTCACGGCAATGAGCACGAGGGCGGTGTTGAGCACCATGCCAAGCAGATTGAGCCAAGTTAAAAGCCAGACGCGTACCGTCCAGAGCGAGTAGTATGGTCTCTGCGACGTATCCAGAAGCGAAGCGGTGGCATCGGCAAAAGTCGCCTCCATCTGCAGTGCACGGATGGTCAGCAGACCCTGAAGGTCCGCGGTGTCCTTGAACTGAGAATGCAGTGGTGATTTAGTCGATAGCTCGAGACGCCTCAAGATCCGTGAAGAAGGGCTGTACAGCTTGTAGATGCCAAAGTATAGGGTAGCCATGGCAACCATGGCGCCCAACAGGTAAGGCGCAGGCAAAGCCATGAATACCAGCGAATAGCCAAGCTCGACGATGAAGTACACGAGATTGACCAAAAAGGCGGGAATCTGATAATCCAGACCGTAGATATCTTGAGTGAAACGATTGATCATGCGACCCGCGTTGATGTTGAGGAAGAAATCGGCGCCAGAGCGAAGCATGCCGGTGATTTCGTCGTGATGAAGCTTGCGTGAGACGGGCGGACAGAGCAGGTACATGTAGATCAGCAAGGAACCGCCGTAGATGACCACCCTGGACACAACGAGCAGAATCACAACTCCGATGTGGAGAGCGAGAGAGCTGCGCATCGTATCCTCGGTGACTTGCTTAGCCCACGCTTGCAACCAGAGAAGCTGACCGTTGGCTAGACCGGTTTGCACAATGAGAGCGAGTGTGTACATGACCGCAACCCACCAGCCTGCTGCATTGAAGTACCTGACGAAGACTGAAAGCTTAAGCCCTCCTTTCATGATCTCCTCCTGCTCTTCCTCGACATCGAGGACCTTGCGCTCTTTTGCGGCTGCGGCACGTATCTCAGCGGCAGCAGATGACTCGCCGTCTGCATCAATGCTATCTCGTTCCTCACTCGAGCGGCGTCGGATGGTGTCGAGCCTGTCGGCAAGCTTGGAGACAATGGTCTCGCCACCCTCTAGCATTTCTGCTGCTCCTCCTCCGGTCATTTGTATGATCCGATCCGCAAGCTGCATTTGCTGAAGAGAGTTCGTTGCCATTATCACAGTTTTGCCTCGCAGCAGGCCGCGCTTTCGCGAGAAAAGCGCTTGATTGATGCCAGCGGCTGTGGGAGCATCAACTGCACTGAGAACATCGTCGAGAACGTACGTTGGAGCGTCTGCATAGACGGCGCGGCAGAGTGCCAATCTCTGCTTCTGACCCCCGCTGAGATACTTTGCAAGAGTGTCATCGCCCTTGGGTAATTGTTGAACATCAAGTGCGAGTCCGCAAGCTTTGATTGCACGCTGGTAGCGATCTTCGTCGAAAAGTCGGTAGAAGACGACATTCTCCTTGATGCTCCTTTCCCCTTGTGTCCATGGATTCTGACTGACGTACGCAACGGGAGCCGATCGCAGCGACAGCATTGCCTCGCCCTGCAACACTTGCAGCTCGCCAAGTAAGCTGCAAAGTATAGAGGTTTTGCCTGTACTCACTTCTCCTACAACGACAGTGAGCTGTGCACGAGGTATGACGAGGCTGAGATCGCGAAGCACGGGCCCGTCCGTTTTATCAGCCAAGCTTGCCCGTGCGGACGTCGGACTCGAGCCGGAGACGTCAAGGGATGCTGTAACATTCGGTCCCTGCTTCCAAGCGAAGGAGACGCGATCAAATGCGGCGGCAGCTGTAGCAGCAAGATGAACCTTTTCAGTTGCTGGTACCCAGTCTGTGCCTCTTTCACCCGCATCTTGTTCGGGAAGCAGCAAGAAGGTCTCGAGCCGCTTGAGCGAGGTGATGGTCGAGAGGACGGTGGCGTATTTCCTGGCGAGGGTGAAAATAGGACGTTCGATGATGCGAACGATCGTGATGCTGGTGAAGACGGTGGAGGTGTTGAAGGGAAATGCGCCGGTGCTATGGTGATGGAACGCCGACACAAGCGCAAAGGTGACCACAGTGCTGGCGAGTAGGATGTCCCCGGCCGAATTGCCAAGGAGCGAACCGAAGAGAATATCCCAAAGGTACCGGATAAGGGCATCAACTTCACGATGACGGATCGATGAGATCTTGGAGATCAAGAAGCTCTCAAGGGCGGATTGCTTGACCGCCTTGATAGAGTTGATGGCGGCAGAAGTGAGACCCGTCCGATCGTCGGTGAGCTTGCTCCATTCCCGTTGCTTGGCGGAGGTGTCCCTGGCCATCAGAGGAATTGAGGCGAACAAGAATGCCAATGTCACGATCGTAGCCATGAAGGAGACGCCGATCTGCTGCCACAAGAGGTAAAGTGACACAACAATGACAATGATGGCGCTTGCTACTTCAAGGGCAGGATCAAGACCGCCTACAATGCGTTCGATATCGATGGACTGCATGACGGTGGGCGATGGTGTGTTGCCGTCTTGGAGGGCATCGACAGATAGAACAAGCGTCTTACGGTACACTGCATAAACGAGTGCACCACGTAGTTTGCAGGTCGCCTTGTAGATAGAGAAGGTAAAGTGTCCAGAAGAGAGTGCTAAGAGGAGGTAAACAAGCAAGAATGCACCCACGATGCCCCAGCCGTGGGCGGCCGGCTTCGGTGTTTGCAAGGGATCCGAGTAAGATGCGATGAAGTCGAGGGTCTCTTGCACAAGCAAAGGCTGCAAGAGGATCATGACCGTGTACACCGCCTTGGCTGGTACTGGCGAAAGCAGGACGCCCGCAAAAGCTTTTATGGTGGCTCGAATGAGGTGGGGCCGAGTGGATTGGTCCTTGGATAGAAACGTGCTCCTTTCTGCAGATGTCGCAGAGAAGGCAAGGTCTGACATGAAGACGCCCTCGGAGTCACGAGATTTGATGTCGTTGGGGTAGCCGTTCCCATTGAAGCTGTCACCGACCGCATTCCCGCCTGCACTAGCGTGCCAATATCGAAAGAGCCTCGCCTCGAGTGAACGAGAAGAGTAAGAAGCGGCAAGGGGCTCGATGTCGTCCAATTCGATGGGCTTCTTGGTTCCCTTCCACAGGGGCACGAGGAGGTACAGAAAGAATATCTTGGACACGAAACTTGCTCGTTCTTCGGCCGTCTGGCGCGGGTCGAAGGGCTTGGTGGAAGTGGACGCAAAGAGTAGCGACTTTGCGCCCAAGTCAGCCGCAAGCAGCGGAAGAAACGCCGAGCTGCGCGCTGCAGGCACGAAGTAGAAGGTGCGTAGTTGAACGGCAGAGAAGAGCGAGGCGAATAGCAGGAAAGTGTTGATGAGGGTGACGATGGGCGTAGATCGAGCTGGACGATGAAATGCCAAGACACAGAGGACTATCAGAGCTGAGAATGACTCAAGGACGAGCGAGGGCACGACCATCGTGTCAACACTCGAGCTCGCGACACCAGGGAGGACACGAGGAGCCATTGCCAAGAGCGCGACCACCAAAGCGAGGTGAGCCACCGCCAAGAGGATAGCGCCTCCATCGCGTCTGTGAATGCATGCCGAGCCGCGATCGAGAGGAAGTTGAATGTAGCGTCTAGAGGACAGCAGAGTCCAAACGATCAGGCCCAGAGCGACGAATTCAAAGATGGCGTTCGGCAGCAAGGAGAGGATGCTGCACTCGAAGCGAAGGGTGAAGTCAAAAGCCCTGCACGTCGAGACGGGCCCAAAGCTGCCATCGTCAGCGCAAAAGATGGAGCGCGCCATCTTCCTCGACGATGTTGCGGACAATGAAGAGAATTGAGTAGGACGGTGAGAATGACGACAGCTTGTGGTGGGCACAAGGAAAGGATCGAGTCTTATACTGTCCCTTCATCCCATCCTCAAGGCTTGCGAGCAGTTCTTTTGAGGGCTAGGCGGACCCTGATTGCGAAGCGTATCGGTGCATCTCAGCCGGTCGCTACGCCAAGATAGGAATGGCTGGGGCGGGAGCCTTTCGGGTATCGCCACGCCTTGAGTGTTCTGTCTAGCCGAGGTTCGGAAGCAGCTGAGCTGTTTCGCATCGAACGGCAAGGCGCGTGTGCTTCTATGCTCCATCTCCGTTGGAAGAATGTATGGCACCACAAAGCGGGGCTGCAGTTTCGAAGCCCATTCTTTACCGCCAGATTTCTTTTTCAGCAGCTTGACAGCGGAAAAGGGGGCACTCAGGCAAGAGTCCGGAATAGTCTGCTCCGAGGCCACTAAGGCCCAAGATTATCCGCTTGTTTCACACGGCACAGGAAGGCTCCTTACCAAGGAATGCTTCTCCCACAAACATGTTCTCGGATGGGCTCACTTCTGCGTCACAAGCGAGAGGCATGCTCGGTGCGGCTTTGCGCACAACGGACTTTTGAGAAGCTATCATTTTTGTACCACAATTTTGCAGTTGTTTTATTGGCGTGACCATTTACTTTTTTCGAAATTATCAAAGTGGAGTAAGCTCGCTGACCAAGGTCAGGGACACTTCCTCCATCGACGTCACGAAATATCAACGTGCTTTGTGTATCATTCGAGGTCGACTGCATGCTTCGGACGAGCACTACACAAGCCGGACGAGCATTGCTACGATCTCGTCCTGAGCTTGTCTCGCCATCATCACGACCCTTTCGCATCCGGCACCTCAGCACGACCCCATTCATGGCACGCAAGTCGGCGCGAGCAATCGCAGCTGCCGATTCAACAGCCTCTCCAGAAACCCAAGATGCGAGTACTAGCAAAGTTTCGCTGTCAGACCTCAACCCGAAATCATGCTTGACGTGCGGGAGAGTGATAACGCCACGAGCCAAATGGGCAAAGGACTGGAACGGGATCAAGTATTGTTCGGACCGTTGCAGAAGCAGCAGACCTGGCAAGATCGTCGCCGCGTTCAAAATCGAACAGAAGAATCGTGAGGCACTAACTGATCGCTCTGGAGTGACCTGCAGTGATAATGATGTGAGAGTGGACGTGGAGACATTCGTCGAAGGGGTGCTGTTGGAGATCGCGGCAAAAGCCGGAGGGGGGACACTGGAGGACGCTCAAGATCGGATCCGGAGCTTGCTCGAAAGTGCATCAATACCAGTCGGCATGCGCGAATCCGAGACCAAACCCAGCGATACAGACGAGGACGAGGATGGGCAGAGCCACAACGCATCCACTGAGATCGACGACAGTACCCACGTGCATCTTCTCTGGAAAGCACTGGACAGCCCACCCGGTCTACGAGAGCGCATCCGAAGAGCAGCAAGACGTCTAGCTCTTGGTCTCACTCACGAATCGAACACACGACAAACGAGCATCACGACAACAGAAGCAGGATCGTTGGAGCTGCTGCAAGGCGGCAAGGTCTTGCGAACAGTTCAAGATTTGTCTTTTGCAAAAGGTGTCTTACATGTAAAGCTGAAGAATAGTTGATTTGCGCACATCTTGCCGAACGTATGCTGCTTTGTGTGTGTGGGCATCACTTGCCTTCTGCGATCTTCTTTGTGGACTTTCCGGGCTCTTCAAGGAAACCGACATCCCATCCCATTTCTTCCATGGTCCAACCCAGGATCTTGCCGGTCTCCTTGTCGATGACGAAGAAGTTGAGCCTAGTCGAACGCTTAGGATCGTGTGAAATGTTGTTGACTTGCTTCATCTCTTCATCGGAAAGCTTGATGAGCGTGATGTTTTGCTTCATACGCTTCTCGTTGGTCGACTTGGGTGCGACCGAGGTACCACGCTGAACGGCCCAGCTGAGAGCGACGGTGGCAGCGGTGACGTCGTGCTTCTTGGCAATCTCATTGAGATCTTTGTCGTCGTGGATCGAAGCGTTGTACTGACCCAGTGGGCTGTAGGCGGTGATGTGGATGCCCTTTTGCTTGCAGTACTCGACCAGCTCGTGTTCGGGCAGGTAAGGGTGTGCTTCGATCTGGTTGACGGCCGGCGTCACCTTGCTCGTCTTGGCCAGAATCTCGAGGTTCTTGATGCTGAAGTTGCTCACACCAATGGCCTTGACCTTGCCCTTGTGCGAGTTGAGGAAGATGTCCTCCATCTTTGCCCACGTCTCGTTGAAAGTGGGACCGAGGTGCTTCTGGTGCTCGAGACCACACGCTTGGCCCGCACCAAATCCGCCGTCGTCCTCGGTGAATCCTTGGGGCCAGTGCAGCAGCCACAGGTCAATGTAGTCGATGTCGAGCGCTTTGAAAGAGTTTTCGAACTCCTTGACGGGATCGTGCACTCCGCCGGGTCGGAGCTTGGTCGTCACAAACAATTCGGAACGTGGGACGCCGGATTGACGAACTGCCTGGCCGACCTCGCCTTCGTTCTGGTATCCGGTGGCGGTGTCGAGGTGACGGTAGCCAACGTTGATGGCCTTGACGAGAGCATCGACGAGCTCGTTATCGCGTCCAGGACCCGGCTGACCTTGCCAACAGCCCATACCCACCGAGGGGAGCTTGGCACCGGTGTTGAGATTGAAGCTGGGGATGTCTGCTGCCATTGTGAAGGAGGAAGAAAGTTGGTGGTGGAAAGAGAGGGAGCTGTCTCGTTCCCTTCTCGTCACTATATGAGGTGGGACTCAGTCATCGCGGAAAAAGGTGACCGCCTATATCCGAAGGGTGGCTTACAGATTACCGTGTGCATTCGTGCCGGCCATCTTCCAGATGCAAGCACCGCTATCTTTCGTCCATGCATCATTAACAATGACGTCCGTGCACAGGATGTGAATTTTCAGGTGGAGTCGCCGACCGAAATTAGGAGCGTGTGTATTGCCGTCCTTTTCTGGTGTCGATGCCACTCACCTTCGTCCGCGGAGACTGAGCCTCAAGCTATGATGGTTAGTTGGGCTCAAGCAAGACTCATGCACGTATCGGGAACCTCGCTGAAGCAGAGTCAAATGATTACGATGGACAGGAATGCTTTTGATCATGGCTTACCACGCGGTCAGAGTCTGCTCAGCAACCCATTTACTACCCTTGGGCAGCGTCTCGAATCCATGGACAGAGCCAGGCTCGACGCAAACATACTTCTTCCAGCCATCCTCTTCCAAGTCACCGATCGACTTGTTGCCTTCTTCTGCGCAGTTCCACAGCACAGTATCCTTGAGCTCTTTGGATCTCGTCACTTCGACACCCTTGCCCATCCTCCCCAACGGGTCTTGCAGCAAGCTGGCGTTGTACACCAACTTGACATCGCGCGGCAGTTCGCCAGCTGGAGTGCCCTTGTGCTTGCCGACGTGGACACGGTCGATGGATTGGGCGTCAAAGGTGAAGTTGTCGGTGTCGAGCTGGAATTCTTCTGCACCGCGCACCTTGTCGATGTAGTACATGCCGTTGAGACCCTGGACGGAAGCTTTGGTGGAATCGGGGACGAGGAGGTAGTTGTGCAACAAAGCCTGGAAGGGCATCTCGCCCTCGCCGTCAACGTAGTTGACCTTGAATTCGCATCTGAGCGAGTGAGGCAGCAGCGTCACGGTGTACTGCAGCACCGTGTGGAAGGGCCATACAGCTTTGATCTCGGGCTTGTCGTCGGTGCGCAGCTCGAGCGTAACGCTCGCCTTGTCCTCTTCGTCCACGCTAATGACATGAGTAGACAGAGCCCAGTCGTGGTCGCGCGCGAAACCGTGCTTGCCGAGCTTGTTGATGAGCTCCGGTGCGTCGGCGTGATCCTTTGGCGAGCCGAACACGGGGAACACAATGGGAATGCCGCCTCGAATGGCAGCGCTGCCATCGAGAGCTGCTTTCGAAGAGAGAAAGAGTCGCTCGCTGCCGCCTGCCGCTTTCCACGAGGTGACGGTGGCGCCGAACAGACGGATCTCGGCCGAAGCCTGAGATTTAGGTAGCGCGAGCTGTACCGTTGTGCTGTCGTTGATCAGAGTGACTGGCATCGCGTGGAACGGTGGGTGTGATAAGTGTTGCAGGAAGAAGATGCTCTGCGTCGCTTGGCACGATAAGCTCCACAAGTGAAATTAGAGCTCAGTCGGTCTGTGCAGGCTGAGAAGAGGTCAAAGCGTTGAACAAGCGGGAAAGCATCGCCGATCTGAGAAATCGTTCGACGATCGAACCGATAATTTTCGACCTGATTTGCCGTGTTCAACAACTATCCACGCAGGAGAACACCACTTTCCCATTTTGGAAATCGTTTCGATTTTGGCTGAACATGCAGCGAGCCCCTAAATCTTGTTGTTTTTGTGAATTCACCGAGGCCAAACTTGACAGCTCCGACATCAACCGCGAAATCTTGTTTTGATGATGGAGCATCATAACTCAGGAGCTTGGATGGAAGTCACGAGGCCAGAGGATAAGGTCGGGTTCATGAAAGGGCACAGGCATGCGCAGAGCTGCAAAGTCTTTGTCGACCGGTACAGGAAAGTGGATGCAACGTAGATTGGTGGGAGGAGCGCTTGTGCACTAGGGTGCATCATGCATGCACAACACTAGAATCTCAGCGGCAATACAGCTGGGCCGACCTGCCTATTCGAGCGACGCTGACGCCTTCGAGCTGTGGATCGGAGTTCATCTCGAGCTTTCTCTGTCTTTGCAGAGCCCGCTCGAAGCCTACCTTCATTTGGCAGCGAACCTAAGCCAGCGAAACACAGCTGTCGATGCAAGGCACGGCGAGTTAGAGCTTCGATGACGGATACATGTCCGCCGATTGATGCTCTTTGTTGATTGTAGCTTCGTTTGTGCTTGTGCGCTTTCCGTACCCCTAGCTTGATCTATGCACTCCACATCCACTTGCGCCTCATCCCCTCCTCGAACCTTCCTTAGAACCCGTCCACCACCATACCCCTCTGCCATTGACACTCGATCGACTAGCACATTACACCATGCCTTCCAGAGTAGCCTCCTCATCAGGCTCAATGGCGACTCCGCCACCGAAGAAGAAGAAGGGTGGCCTCTTTGGATGCTTCTCGAAGAACGCTCTCGATTCACTTCCCCGTAACGCTCGAGGCGATGCAGCGGCCATCATTCGACTCCAAGCACAAAACATCTTTGAGCACATCCCCACCGCATCCGATGCGTCAGCGTCGACAGCTGCCGTTACGCCCCTCACCGAGGAAAAGGGCCTGCTTAGGCTAGCAGAGCTCAACAGTGCGGCTCCATCAATTTCTGAATCAGCATCTCCTGTCAAACGGCTCTACGCACAAGAAGTCATCGAAGGTCACGAAGACGAACCAACTGCTTTCGAAGAGCGGTACAACGAGAAAGTGGACCAACACGAATACGACACCGAGGAGGCACGCGACGTTCTACCGGACGATGTACCGCTCTCCACAACTGACGGAGTCAACACACCGAGCGCAGTCAGGAGTCTGAGCGTAGCAAGCAAGTCAGGCCGAATCAAGCGCTCGCTCAGTCTCAAGAGGAGCGGCAGCACTGCCAGCACCAATCTGATTGCTCGCGCTCCCCCCGTCAGCTCTGCCGACTTTGCCGACTTGCCTGCTTCGTCAAGCTCCTCCTCAGATCTTGCGGAGAGAGACGGTGCTGGACTAGGAGACATGGCTTCGATCAGGAAGGCGAGAGGACAGCACCGTACGGGTCACGAGCGAGTCTTTCCAGACATCAGCGAAGATCTTGCGTTCGAAAATGTTCCCATTCCACCAAAAACGCTGCCTGGCGGTATACAAGAGGCGGACCTCACCACACCCCTCAAGAAGCGAACGCTGGCACTGTCTATGCCCGAGTCGGACAGTATGAGAGCAGTAGCTGCAGCTTTGGAAGGCTCGCCTGATTTGGTGCGCTACCATCCAGGTCCTAGGGTCAGCACTCCGCGACTCGAATCACCTTCCTCCAACCGAGCCCCTTCGTCCGCAGGCATCCGCAGTCAGCGTGCCCAACGAAGCGAAGACACGGTGACGGAGCTACCTTCTGCTTCCACTGCACCTCATGGATTCTGGAACTCCGGTCCTGACGCCGATGAATTCTACGCTTCCGGAAGAACGATCCCGTTCCAGTACGTGACGAACCTCTCACGACCGGTCTCAATCGCCTCTCTCCGTTCGCTCGCCTGCCCCAGCACGCCGCCGCGAACCTCGTCCCGACCGACATCGCCCAACGGAACATACCACGGCCTTCGCTCCACCAAGAGCTTCTCCGTCTCTCCGCTGAAAAAGCAAGCCACGTTCAACGGTTTCCCACGAACCTTCTTCCCTGCTCCTTCCACCCTCAAACACACTCCCAGCACAGCCAGTCAGCGACGGAAACCGGCCCCCGAAGTCACGCCATCGCTGATCATCGCACATCACAAACAGATCTCGCAGGACGCCGAAGAGGAGGACGACGTCGAGCACGAGTTGACCGGTGCTCAGGGTCACGCAGCGTCTCGCTCGCACACGTGTTCCAACTGCGGCACGGTCGAAGACACCCGCGACTTTGCCGCTTTCGTCGGCAAGGGAAAAGCGTCGAGACGAACATCGGTCAAGCAGCAGACGTTGAACAAGCCTGCGCCGCAAACCGCTGCTACCGGTTCGCTGAGGAAGAGCAAGTCCGCCATGCTGAAACACGAGACATCGATGGGTGAAAACACGCTCACGAGGTGGGGGCTAGCCGAAGCGTTCAAGTCGACTACTCAGGGTGAGGTGCCGGAACAGCAGAAGCTGCCGGCGAAGAAGATGGTTCCAGGTCCCGGTGGTGGATACATCACGGATACGGCCAACGTGAGATGGTGCAGCGCTCTGGATGAGATCAAGAAGGCGTTAGCAGATGACGGGACGACCGCTGCCAAGCAGGACGAAGAAGAGGAAGAGGCGAGAGTACAGAAGGAGACTCAGACTGCGTTGGCGCAGGCAGACGCAGTGTTGGCCAGGCTCGGCGTTGAAACATAGACCTCCACGAGTTTGTTCCCTTGTACAGATTGTGACGCCTTTCATAGAATTGATAATGACTTTGCAAACGCAAACAAGTGCCGAAGCGCAGCTCGCATCACACAAGAGCGGGGGATATCAGATGACCCAAAAGTGGTATTGAGGTGAAGCCAAGATCGAGCAGCTTGCGAATCTACAAGAGAGAAGCTACGAAAGAATGTGTGTCGACCGACAAGCCGTCAAAGGCGAACAAATAAAAAAAATACAAGTCTTGACCGCAGGAAGAGGGAAAGGAGCAGAGAGCAGGGAGTGAATTTTGAACCACGACTACAGCACAACAGCTCCCTTAATGAGCGTTGCCTGTAACGTGGACCTCGTCCTGTGCGCCGACAGGACCGGTTCGAGGAACCTCTACGGGGGAGAAGTTGGGGCTACCCGTCGAGTGCTTCTCGTTGGCCGAGCTGGTGGAAGCTCGTGCCTCGACGTCGTCCTCGGCACCGTACATGGCGTTCCTCTCCTGCTCCATCTGCTCCTGACGCACCTGCGCCAACCTCTGCGTCTCCCTCCTGCCCTCGAGGTAGAACTCGATCTCGTCATCCGTCATCTGCCAGAACTTCATGTTTCCGGCCATCACCTTCCTCATCCAAGGTGGAACGATGGCCATGAATCCAGTGGTGTCGTCGTTGGCGGAAACCATTCGTGCACCCCAAGGCTCCTTCATGGTGTCCCATCCATCCGGTACGACACGGCCGCGGGTGGCCTTGGAGATCAACCAGGGGAGGGCGTTGAGGGCGATGTAGCAGCAGATACCGGCGATCAGACCGTAGGCGATGTTGAAGAAGAGCGGGATGCCGACGATGGTGACGAAGGCGGGGATAGCGTCACCGACGTAAGACCAGTTGACCTGGGCGGTGTTGGAGGCCATCATGGAGCCGACGATGACCAGCGTCGAACCAGTAGCCCACGAAGGGAACGAGGCAAAGATGGGAGCGAAGAAGAGCGAGAGGAAGAACATGAATCCAGTCGTGAGACCGGTGATACCAGTGCGTCCACCTTCGGCGATACCAGAGGCGGACTCGACGAAAGCCGTGTTGGGCGAGCATCCGACCAAAGAGCCGATCGAGATGGCAACCGCGTCCGAAAGGTAGGCTGCCGAAGAGCCTTCAAAGTCGCCGGTGCGTGCGTCCATGAGGCCGGCGTGGCTGGCCATGGCGTACAAGGTACCGGTGGTGTCGAGCAGATCGATGTAGAGGAACGAGATAAGTGCGTACCAGACCTTGCCGTTGCTGTAACCGGACCAGTCGATGTTCTTGGGACCGAGCATGCCGAGACCGTTCCAGTTGGCGACCTGCTTGAAGTAGTTGAATGCATCGTCGCCCATCGCCGTGTGCGGGAAGAGGGTGACGGGGGTGTTGCGAGGCCACGAGACGATGGAAACGAGGAGGATACCAATGAGGAAGGCACCCTTGACGCGGTAGAGGAGCATGAGGGCGGTGAAGATACCACCGAGCATGACACCGAGCCAAAGGGTGGGCGACTGGAGCTTGTGGCTCTGGCAGAAACCGCTAGCGTCCTCGTACTGGGCGGGGCAGCCAGCGAGACCGATGAGGTCGGCAGCGTTGCCACCGATGACACCGAGACCGTTGGGGCCAAGACCGATGAAGGCAAGGAAGATACCGATACCGGCACCGGTGCTCAACTTGATGCTGTGTGGCAGCAGGCGAGCAAGCCACTGTCGGATACCGAAGAGCGAGAGCAGGAAGAAGATCCAGCCCTCGAGCCAGACAGCCGAGAGAGCCTGGCTGTAAGGAATGATACCGGTACCAGCAACGCCGACGATGGTGAAGGCAAAGTAGGCATTGACACCGAGACCGGGAGCGAGACCAAGAGGCATGTTGGCAAAGAGAGCCATGAGCGTGGTACCGACGCAAGCGGCGATGGCGGTAGAGAAGACATAGTCACGGTTGAGGACAGCGACGCACTGGTTGTAGGCGGCGTCATTGGCGCAGACGGGGTCGGCGGCGGTGTGGGCGCATTCGCATGGACCACCGGACGAGCTGAGAATGCTGGCGTTGACCGAGAGAATGTAGGCCATGGCAGCAAAGGTGACAAGACCGGCGCGGATCTCGGTGAGGAAGCGCGAGCCGGGTCGCGAGAGGGGGTGTCCGGAGCCATCGAGTCGGAAGTAGTAACCGACAGGCGAGGTGGCGACCGCCCTGTTGAGACTGTTGATGAATCGGTCCATGTTGTAGAAATATCGATCCGGGGCGTTCTACTGGGTCGATGAGAGGATATGGAGGTGGGCGACACAGAGGAAGCGTGTCGATGCTCGGCGTCAATCAAGACTCGAGTAGACCAGGTGGGTTATGAGCCCGGAAGAGGGGATGGGGAGGGGTGATGTCGAGCGGAGGAGTCGGTCGGAGAGGAGAATGATGGGGACAAAGCATCCAAAGAAGGATCAAGTTAAGTACAAGATGGGAGCCGGGTGTGGCGAGGGAGCAATTCTCATTCGTTCAAATCTCGACCTTGTGCGATATCGAGCGCGGGAAGAGCCTCTCGACTGTGCCATTGCAGCTCTCCGACCACATACATTGTCGGTGACAGCCCGTAGACGGGCAGCTGTATCTCTGGAACAGACAGTTCGCGTAGAAACAAGCGAGGCAGATGTGCAGCATGAGAAGGGGAGGCACGGCCAAGGTTCTCAGCGACAGGACTAGGAAGTTTCGCCACGCCACTATCAGTAGCTCAAGGAGCGTGAGCGTGAGAGGGGTCCACCAACCGTTGCCGTGTAACCTGTCACAAGTCGCTGCAATTCCTGAGAGATTAATTTGTTGACAGGTTCGAGACCGAATCGAGCAAGGAGGAAAAAACCGACTTGTTCCGCAACGAGTCAATTTCTTTTTAGTAAAAAAAAGTTACATTAAGAACAGAAGCCCTAGGCGACGTTCGGCTTGGGTTAATTGAACCACTTTACCTCCTCTTCCTTGTCGAACCAGGCAGAGAAGATGCTCTGCGATACAGGGCCGCGATAACAACCGTTGACTGTGATAGCCTCTGTCTCTGTCGAAGCTCGTAGAGCAGAGCTTGTACAGCGAGCCTAGCGTTTGTTTGGTGGGGGCATCTGAGCATCTGCGTTTGCACTGAGAGGTGCCGGAACAAAAAGCGAAAGCCACACTGCACAGACATTGAATGCTGCAGAGAATGCATGAGCGTTGAGGAAAATTTTTTATCGTGGACGTTGTGATTTTTTCTTTTCTTTCCAGTCTTCCACACTCAACTCCGAGCTTCTCGCCGTTGGAAATTGAATTCGAGCGACCCGGTGCAACGTTCCGGTCAACCTTGCTTCCGGGGATGCCCTGGCAGGCTCGCACAAGAGCTGAAAGTCGTGGCTGGTCCGCAAGGTAACGTGCAGTGACAGAGCGATCGTTGGCACTAGAGCGCATGCTGTGAATTCTTCTCTTGCATCTCGGTTGCACTCACCAGAATCCATATGGTCGCACGGACTAGGAAGGTCTTCTTTCTGAACACGGCAGATCACCGGCGGCCAATTGACTTCTCGAATTTTGCCAATCTCGAGGCAAAAAGATTTTGCTGCATGAAAAGGCGTCCGACGGAGCTTTAGGATGCAGGTTGAAAGATAAGCGACGTTTCGCGTGCATCTGGCGCTCCGGCGCTCAACAGCCAATCACCTGCAAGGGCACAGTCGCGTGAGGACGAGCCTTTTTTCCGGCCGGGACCACTCAGTTCGGCATCCCATCGCCCAGATATCTGTTCTCAACACCATGTATCATGTCAAGTCTGCTCGAGGGCAACCATCGAACCTCGGCGGCATCCGAGACGGAGTTTCGACATGCCTGATAACTGATATTCATACTGATCTCCAACCAATGGCGAGCGCAGGCAAACGATCCACAAGGCCGGGGTCCAATGACAAGGGCCGGATTCCCAGACTGCGGGGCCGCTCGGCCATCTCCGAGAAATTATCTTGTTGAACAACTGTGCGGTACTATTCCCCGATCGAATGTGCGTCTTTCCGGCCATTCGTGGCGACTCCGTTCGGCCTTCTCGGGACCTACAAAGTGGGAACGAAAGGAGTTCCCGCGTCCACGCCCACACACACTGAGTAAACAAGGCGTAGATAAGCATCCCAGACGGCTGCTTATCACGGACAATTGTTACCCCGCAATCTCGAGCCTCTTTCATCGTCACCTCACAGGTCACATGCGTCCCTGACCTTGTTTCGGTCCTCTCCGGCCTCGAGTGTGGGCGGCTCAAACGCAGCTGATATCGCCTACTGATCGGAGTCCTTCTGACGATCGCGAACGAGTCGTACGTCCGCAGTAATTAACGTCCCGCGCGGTTGGACCGGTATCTTCTCGCCCTCGGACTTGGCCGAAATTTCCAAGGGGCTTGGCTCGATCGCTCTCGGCCTGTAGAAATCCTCTCTGGAGCAAACAGCACGCCGTCTCGTAACACTTTGTGACATTGCAATACTGTATCATTCAGCAATACTGTATCATTCAGGTACAAACTGAAGCAGCGACGAGGCCAGACAAAAGCAAATTGGAATCAGCAGATCTCTTTTCATAGAGTGAATGAACGTCGCCAGCAATCACACGCACTTCTGCTCTGCAGCCAGGGCCCAAAACTCGCCGCGCTGTTGCAACAGCTCCTCCGGACTGCCCGACTCGATCGCACGACCGGCCGACATGCAGATGATCTGGTCAAAGTCGATCACCGTTGCGATCCTGTGCGCGACTGCGATCACTGTCGTGTCTGGAAAGTGCTTGGCGAGGACACTCTGAACAGCAGCGTCGGTTTCCACGTCCATGGCGCTGGTGGCCTCGTCCAACACTAGAATCCTGCGCTTGCGAAGCAGAGCGCGTGCTAGCGACAGCAGCTGCTTTTGTCCCGTGCTGATGAACGATTCGCCCGTCAGCAGCATCTCGTCCAGCTTGTTCTCCTGCTTTTTAACAAACTCGGCCAGGTGGCACTTGTGCAGGGCGTCCCACAGCTCGGCCTCGGTGCAGACGCCCTCCGGGTCCAGGTTTTCTCGGATCGTGGCAGCGAGCACCAGAGGATTTTGAGCGACGATCGTCATCTGTGAGCGGAGCTTTTGCGAGGGGATCTCAGAGATGCTCTTGCCGTCGATGCGGATCGTGCCCGATCGCATCTCGATCATGCGGAAAAGCGCGAGGAGCGTCGTGCTCTTCCCGCTGCCCGATCGTCCTACCAGGCCGAGACGCTTGCCTGCAGGGAGGTTGAAGCTGATCTCCTTGACCGCTGGCTCCAGCTCGGCAGAGTATGACACGGTGACGCGGTCGAACTCGATATTGCCTTGCACCACATGCGCGTTTGTCGTGTCGCCGTCCTTGCCTTTGGCAACGGCGGCAATATCCTCCTCGGGCTCCAGCTGGCTGAATTCGCGAACTCGCTCCAGCGCGACACCCGCGATCTCTACTTCCGTGTAGCTGATGACCGTGTGGTTGAGCAAGATGCCTAACTCGGTCGCCTGCACCAGCGCGACACCGAGCAGACCAGCCTTCGACGAGTGACGCAGCACGACCACTAGCAGCACAAGTGCCACATTGATAATGGTGGTAAGCAGCAGCAGCCACGTCTGCAACCATCGTCGTACAGCAAACAGATGGTAATACGGCGTCTGCGAGATATCCAGCGATCGTGTGTTGAGCTCCAGAAGCGACGCTTCACGTTTCAGGCCTCGAACGGTTGCCAACCCCGACGGCGAAGACGTTTCGGAGAAGAGCGAGTAAAGCGGACTCTTGGCGCCCATCTCCAGTCTTCGAAGTTGGCGACTCGAAGGGATGTAGAGTCGCTGCAGTCCCCACGAAAGGACGATCAAACCGACCGCTAGGACGGCGAGGTAAGGTGCTGGGATTACCATGGTAACAAGAATACCCAGCACCGACAATGTGATCAACGCCGCGTTCGTGAGAGCCTGAGTGAAGGTCTGATCGACATTGAAGAGATCCTGCGAAAAGCGATTGATGATCTGTCCCGAGCTCCATTTGCTGAAAAACGACAGTGGCGCCGAGAGGACGCCTCTGAGCTCAGCGGCATGCAGTCTGTTACCTGCCGACTCTGCGCAGGAAGTCTGGAAGATCCAGAAGCTAACGGCGAGGAAGATCGGGTTGAGCGGCATCAGGCACACGTAGCCTGCCATCCAAGCACCCCAGTCTTGGAACCGGTGCCTCTGCTGTGCTTCTGCCCATGCTTGCAGGTAATACGAGGGCGCGAGAATTGCTGCAGCACCCAAAACACAGAGGACGAAGAAGAAGGATATCTTTCCTAGGCCGGCGGCCTTGAACCAATCGGCGTACACCTCCCAGCCAACGGATCCAGTCATGACGGCTTCCTGCTTCTCAGGCACACCGCTCTTGATTGGCTTGTCTTTCGTCTGATCGGCGGATGGCATGGCTCTCTGCGAGTCGATGCTTGCACGCGAGATGGCATCCTTGCCCTTCATGGAAAGCTCCTCGTAGCGACCTTGCTCAGCGATCTTGCCACCGTCGATACGCACGACCAGCTGTGCGTGGTGGAGGAGATGTACAGCGTTGGTGGCCATGATGACAGTCTTTCCTTGAAGAAGGCCTGCCGAGCCCATCAGTGATCGCCACATGTGAGCAGCCGTCTCTGCATCGAGGGCACTGGTGATGTCGTCAAAGAGAAAAGCTTCGGCATCGCTGTACACAGCTCGAGCCACAGCAACTCGCTGGCGCTGACCACCACTGAGCGCACTGGCCGTAGTGGCATCACCTTCTTGCAAGCCATCGATGTCCTCTGTGAGAGCGCACGCGCGAAGGGCTGTGACATATCTCTCTTCGTCGTATTCTCCAGTCCCAAACACGATGTTCTCGCGAATGGATCGTTTCTCCTGCAGCCAGACATCCTGACTGACGTAAGCGACACGGTCAGCAAGGAGAGGAAGCTGCTGCAGGCCCTTGATCAAGTCTGACTCGCCGAGGATCGCTTGCAACAGCGTCGACTTGCCTTGACCGAGTCTTCCAGAGATCATGGTAAGAGCACCGGCCGGGATCTCGAGATTGACACCGCTGAGCACAATCTCTTGCGACCAGCCAAGATCGGCATCGACAAATTTGGCAGCGTAAGCCTGTGGAGCATCCCTGGAGCTGGAATTGCTGGCGTTGTCAGCGATACCCTGATCGATTGCATCCTGAACTTCGGGCTTGTCTTGACTGTTCAAGAACTCCTCGATACGAATCATACTGGCCCAGGCTTGTAGCAAGAAGCTGTATTGCTGACCTATCGCGAGTAGAGGAGCTTGCAAGATGCCAAAGATTGTGAGGGTTGTGAAGACCGTGTTCAGATCGAAACGGTTGCTACCGCTTAGCCTGTCTACGAGAATGAGCGTGACAAACGTCGATAGGCCGAGAAGCTCGCCTGTGCAGTTTGTGAAGACGACAACGCCGGTAAGCTGCTTCATGACGTTGCTCCGCTTGATCAGTTCTTCCGCTCTGACCTCGGAGATCTTGCGGTGCAAGATGTCCTCGTAAGCCGATGCCTTGACGCCTTTGATATCGGACAGGATGCTAGAGGTGAGGTTGACCCGCTTGTCCGTAAGGGCACTCCAGGCGCCTTGCCGCGTCCCCATACCACGACTTGCGAGCGGTGTGAGGAGCAAACAAGCGAGAACGGAGACCATCGAAGCGAAAAAGACGAGGCCAAGCTGGGTGTATAGGAGGTAGACACCGATGGCAATGGTGATGACGCCGCTCCAGAGATCGTGAACGACGGTAGTGGCCTTGACGACGCGTTCGCTATCGACACTCATCAGATTAGCGGCTTTACCTCCGCCGCTGGTGCGCGCAGTTCGGAGGTGCAGGTTGAGGCCCTTCCGATAGATAGATTCGACGTATGCGCCTCGGATCTTGCACATGAGCTGAGAGCTGGCATGCCAATACTGGCCAGTGGCGAAGGTCTGGCCGAGGTAGACGAAGGCGTACGCGCCGACGAGACCCCATCCATAGACGACGGGCTGTGCGGTGACAGCCTCGCCCTTGACGGTGCCTGAGTAGGACTGTACGAATGCCAGCGTGGTAGAGACGAGCAGAGGCTGCGCGAGTTCGGCGGCAGTGAGCAACAGCTTCCAAGGCACAGGGAGAAGCGCAGCGAGAGGGAAAGCCCGAAGCGTTGCCCACAAGAGGCCACGGTTCGCATTTCCTCTAGGGAAAGATCTTCCGTTGTAGAGTTGTGCAGTTTCAGACGTTTGTGCTGGAGGTTGAGCCTGCTGCGAAGAGAGCTTCTCAAGCGGATACGATTCAGCGCTGGAGCGCGAAGCGTTGTGTTTGACGTCCATGCTCGCGCCGTCATCAAGGTGCTGGAATGCAGATTGACCCTGTTGCGGCTCGTTTGAGATTCCAGACCAGCTGGCGATGAAACTCTTGGCAAGTGAACGTCCGTAGAATTCGGGCTTCAACGAGTCGAGGTCTTCCATCTCGAGTGGCTTGCGGAAGCCGTTCCACAAGAGCGGAAACACCCAGATGAAAAGAAGGCGCGAGAAGAAGCTGGCACGCGATTCGTTGGTTGAGTTGACATCGACACCGCGGATGCTGGTCGCGTTCTCGACGGTGAGCATCAAGGCTTGGCAGGCGAACGCGATCACATAGACGTAGAAGAAGGACGTGTGTCGAATAGACGGGATGGCGTTGAAAGTGCGGATGCGGCAAGCGTCGAAGAGCAGGGTCAACAGGAGCCAGAGAGGCAAGGCCATGTTGCCGCCGCGGGTCTTCCTTCGTTCGGCTACGGAAAGTGGGATAGCGAGAAGCGATGCAATGAAGGGAAGCACGACGCTGGGCATGCCTGTCCGATCATCCATGGCATGCCTGAGCGAGTGAGAGGACGGTGCTCCCAGAAGGCCGATGAGGACAAGGCTGAGCACGGCATTGCAGATGTAGACGGAAGCGCCAAAGAGACTGATGGGATCGGAGTGGGGAGCACACGATCTGAGAAGCGATAATCGAGGCTGCGTCGCAGAGGTAGGGATGTCGGGCTTCTTGCGAATGTGTGTCAGTCTAGCAGCGATGAGCAAGATGGCGATGCTCGACGGTAGGATGGCAAATATGGCATTGGAGAAGGTGACGGTAAAGTCGAAGAAGCGGCAATCGGAGACGGGCGTGAAGAGGCCGTCATTGCACACCGACATGGTGAAGCTGCCCAGACGAGGGCTTGTGCCGGTCTTGCACAATACGGTTGATCGAGCTGCGTTGATCCGTCCACGACGATATGAGGTGAGCGTGTGCCAAAGCAAGATGTCTTGGGGGAAGAATGGGTGAGGTGATCAGGACGGAAGATGGTGTGGGCATCCCAAAACCGAGCTCACAGTCGTTGGCCTTTTGAGGACATCTTGCAACGTGAAGTGTACGACACATTTCGGAGCAAAGCTGAGTCGATGCAAGCTGCATCAACGCTGTCTGTGAATGTGCGGAAGCGAAGGCGTTGGGGGCCGGCCAGTGATCTTGACAGGTGGATAGCCCTATCTGCAGGGTGCTCCAACGGAAAGTAACACATGTGTCCGCTACCGATTCCTGCTGTGCTGCCGTCCACGTCCACGGCTCGGCTTGATGGTCGCGTGCTCTCGGCAAAAAAGGGGAACGCGATAACGCAAGTCGCCGTTCCTGGCTGAGTTGGTGAAGCACAACTCCTCTCCACGCATCGTCAGCGCTGGCTCTTTTGTAGTGGATCAGCTCCGCCCGCAGCTCATTACTATTTGCACGACCGAGACATCTTCGAGCCATTCGAGACCTGAGAGCCACTCGTTGTAAGCTCGGACACGTATGTGGCCAGGACGAATCGAGGCGACGAAGGATGTAGTGACATCGGAAGCAAACACCTAAACTATTTCTTAAATTTTTCCGTTGGCGGAGCACATTCGGAACAGGGTCTTCCGACAGCTGTGCCTCTGATAGGGCAGCGTTTGCTCCAACATGACTCGGTCGCTTGCGACGTGGATGCGTCGAATTGCCCCTTCATGTCCGTGGACATGCACACTGTGCTGCACAGTGTAACGTCAGACCGCCGCACGTGGTTTCATGCTCCCACTTACACAATTCCACGATATGACGGCAAGTCAGATACTGACACGCACTCGCTTCGTGGTCACCATACGGTGAATCTCACATCATCGATGCAGAACGAACAAGAATACAGATTAGAATACAGCAAGAGAAGTAAGTGTTCTTTCCAGGACACAGCGCGGTGATGGAGACTCGAATCAGTGATAACCGTAGCCCAGGCTTGGCAGCTGAGGAGGACGGTCACTTGCCAGGCCTGCGTTCCTCTGGCAGCCCATGCTACCATACGGTTCTGCTGGATATCCACCTGGTGCGCCCGAGGCGTATGCGTTGTAGTCGTACGATGGCCTGCCGTACGCTGGCGTCGCCGCACGTGCATCAGCGAACGGATCAGGGTTGGCGAATGGTGTATCCATGCCGTACTTGGCTTGGATGTCTGCCAAAGGATTGGCTCCTCTACGATCGTACGAAGACATCTGCGGTGGCGCAGGTGGACCGCCATAAGTTGCTGGTGCTGCGCTGTATCGTCCGTCTCCTCCTTCGCCATATCTTGCTGATTTTGCCGCTTCGTCAATGGTGTCTTCGTCGTCAAAGTCATCCACCGGCTCGAAAGCGGAATCATCTCTAGGATGGACAAAGGGCGGGATGCGAGGTCCATTCTTGCGCTCCATCCTCCACTGTCTCAGGAAGAGAAGTAGAGATAGGAACCACGCAGCCCACAGGAACCAGCAAAAGGCAGCCTCAGCTCGTTTGGTACGACACCAGCCGCCTAGTTGGTTGACAAAGTCGGCGCGATCCTTGCCTTGTGCGTGCGGATCCTTTTTGGGGTCTTTGCAACCGGCAGAGGTAAAAGCCGAGATGGTCTGGGTCATAGCGAGAATCAGAAGCAAAAAGCCAAACACGCCGTTGGTGACCAGACCAACGCGTGCTTCGGAGAGGGCTCGCGTCAAGTTCTTCATGGTCTTGTATCCTGAGCGTTCGTAGATGATGGGGACGATGAGAAAGATGCTCGAGGCAAGCAAGCTTGCTGAAGCCAAGAAGAGCAGCAAACCCGTGAGACCCGAAGGGCCGTTGACCCATTTAGCTTGGAAGGTGGCCATGTATACGGCAATGAGCAACGTCACCACAGCGAAGAAGACCTGGAGAGCGCGCAAGATCATGTTCATCCTCGCCACGCGCTCATCCTGCGCATGCACTACGGTTGCCACTCCCGCCGCCGCGTTGCTGATGCCTTGACCGTAGGCTATTGCAGGATGTGGCTGATCTGCTCCTCCGGAATCCAGCTTGCCCCACACCTTTTTCAACGACATGAAGTCGGGCATGGTGGAAAGACCTGTGCAAACGTCCTGCGGTGTGAAAGTTCGATGCGATGGTTCTCGAGTGATCTGTCGGTTGTGCGTTCCGGGCTTCGTCGACGGTGGAGAGGTCGACAGGGTATGTGAGTAGACTTGGTCGTCAAGAAGCGTAAGTAGATAGGATATGGGATAGTCTTTTGTGCGCGTGCACGTGTGAGTGCGAGCGCGGTGTTCGTGGTGGTAGTGATGGTTGAAGCCGTTGAATGGCGAGTGGAGGCTGCAGAAGCTTGACGGCCTGCAGTGTGGCTGCGGCACCTCTTGAACCAACACACACACACAAACGAGCCATGCACAGCCCGGAAGGCCAAGGCACGCAGCGAGGGGAAAGGGGTTCCGGTTCGAGCCCCTCTCTCGACTCGCCAAAAAATTAGATGTTGACTAACAGCTCGTGAAGACGCGATCCGTGAAATTAGAGCTCCCTGATCTGTTTGCATCGAGCCATCTCCGCCTCAAGCCCCTGACTCAAAAGTTGATTCAAATTTTACGGCGCGTCGGCAGGAGAACAACACTTCGGTTTTCAAAAGATTGTTAGAACGAGAGAATGGACACATGTCTGGCCGAATTTTGACACCAGCGCCGACTTCCGGTTGAGATTTTGTCTGACCTCATTCGTACTAGTTGGGAAGCTTTGCGTCAGGGTTCATCCTCCATAGCTAGCCCTGTTGCATACGAGAACAGCCTCAACCATGCATCCAGTATGTCAGAGACATCCATCGCATCGAATGCAGAAGGATTGAGTCGCTTTTGCTGACCATGGTATCGTCTTCTCTCATCCTCCTGTCCTCCTCCTCCTTTGCTCATCGATCTGCGATGACACCAGCATTTGGTCGGTGAGGGCAAGCTGCAACGTGAGTGTCGATTCCAACAACCCACCAACAGCACAGCTTTGATCCGTGGACTGACGCGTAGCTCTCCTTCTTGCCCTTGTCTCTGCAGATTGCGCACACCTGATTCAGGCTCTCAACGAATGCCACGCCAAGGGTGTCTGGCACAAGATCACAGGAGGCTGCAACGGCATCAAGCACGATCTCAACATGTGTCTCCGGCAAGAGGTCAGTCTGAGACCTCTCTCATACCGCCGGTGCCTCGCGTCCGCTAGCTAACCCTCCGTCTATGTCATCTTCTTTCTCCTCTTCGCCAAACACCAGCGTGTGGAACGCACAGCCAACCACGTGCGGGAGTCAAGAGAGAGCCGCAAAAAGACCGAACAAATATGGAAGGAAATTGACCAGGAATCTTAGGAAGCAGAAGCACTGTAGACTCAAGGACCTACCTGCAGCCACCGCATCAACCTTGCATTGTACTATAATATAAGCACCGTCTCAATCTGTATCACCATTCGACACAGCTAGCCTGCCGGATTGTCTCTTTTCCAAGCGCTCTCGATGGGCACACTCCGCAAAGTGACATGAAGAGCCTTCTATTCGCGTGTACAAGAACAAAACAGCTCTATAATCCGGAATATGCAACCAAACTGAAGCAGATACACTAAGATGAAACCCAAAAAAACCACGCACAACTTCTTAACGAATTGGGCCTCCCATTGCAGGGTCCTGAGAAGCCGGCCTACGACCGCCATCCAAAGCGAATCCCTTGAGGTCGTCCAACGACACCACGTCGAGTGCACGCTGATGCGTTGCATCGAGCTTCACCTTGGGCACGCCGTCCTTGGGCAACTCGCCGCGCTTGTACGCATCGAAGCTCTGCTTCCACCTCGATACGCAAAGGCACCACGAACAGCCTTCCGAGAGGATGGGTCGGAGGTCGTTGCCTTTGGATGCCGAGTAGTCGAGCCACTTCTGTGAGACCACTGCTGCGACCGTGTGCGAGCCGCCATCAGCCGTCCCTGTGTTGCAGTACTATGAGACGGAAAGGAAGGAATGAGTCAGCGGTCAATGTCATATGCTGTTTGTCTAAACTAACCGGTTGTAGGAAACGTACTCCATCTCGGTAAAATCCAGTCATGGGACTAGTACCACACTGCCCGAGTGGCCGACCGAACACATTCAAAGGACGGTCCATCTTGAACGGATTATCAATCGAAGATCCCCAACTGGAGCCGCTATCGCCTTTTCCTCCTACGCTGTCGGAAGCGTGACTTGCGTTTCGAGACGTGATGCTGTTGACAGCCGCCTTGGCGCCTTTGTGGTGCCAAGAGATGGATGCGCTTGTGCCTAGGGTACGGGTGGAAGCGAGGAGCAACAGACCAACGATGGTTTTCGTCTTCGTTGCCCTGTTGAGAATAGGTCGTGAGGAGGAAGATGAAACGAACGTCGCCAACATGAAGGATATGGTAGGGTTCAATTTGATGACAGATGGTCTGAGCTGAGTATACCTGCGGAGGTAAGAACGAGGATCACACGAGAAATTGTATCATCAGGGCCGCAACATGACGTTTCACTTGGCCCGGATCTTGACCCAGTAATCGGGAACAACAGCGGCTGAGGCCATGCAAGCTCTGCTCACATGATGATGACTTTTCGGGAATGCGAATGATTCAAACACCGAGACCTTGCATGATTGTGGAGGCGTCTCAGTCATCATCAGCCCGGTCACCGAGCCGAACAGTTTATGGCCAATGTTGGGCACAATTGTTCATTGTCTCAGGCAAGATGGCCGAGTGGTCTAAGGCGCTGTGTTCAGGAAATCTCGATTTTCATCGCAGTCTTCGGGCGTGGGTTCGAATCCCACTCTTGTCACCATTTCTTTTTCTTCCGTTTTCGGACACACATTGGCAAAGACAGACCTGAGGCTTTCAAGGCTGCACAATTCTGATTCCAAGTAGAAAGAAGCGGGAGATGCTGTACACGCTAGACAATTGCAGCAAGGAAACAACGACGACAAGACCATCATCGAGATGAAGCGAGATAACAGAATCAACTCCATGCACCACCAGCTCCCCAAGCATCGGCACCTGATCCAATCGCCTCGCTCGACGCCGTCTTGTCACCTTCGCCCGCTCCGTTTGCTGCTCCGATGAACGGCATACTCGTTCTAGGCTTCTTCTTGAGCGCGCCTTCTGCTTCCTTCTCGCTGATCTTTCTCTTCTGGTCTGTACCTTTGTGCGACTTTGCCTGTTTGCGCAGATCCACGATCCCCGCGACGCTCGTGTTGACCTTCCTATCTTCCACCTTGTCCTCTGCCTTCTGCTTTGGTTTCTTCGCCTGCGCTTTCGAGGGTGCACTCTTTGCAGGCTCCGGAGCGGTATCGTCGAACGTGTCGAGTTCCGTTCGGCCTTTGCTCTCCTTTTGCCTCGCCTTGGAGAGGGAAGAGGTGGCGTCTTCGAGCACGCCTTCTGCGACTTGAGTTCGACCCGAGGCGATCTTGGCGCGCTTTTTCGAGAGCTCGTAGATGGGTGCGAGGCGCGCTTTTTCTTCTGCTGCATCGACTGCTTCGAAGAAGCCTCGGTCGGCACGATCGGCGGTGGTAGACTTGTCGGCCGTGCTTTCGGTTTTGTTGACCTTCTTGCCGGAACGAGTTCCTCGTTTGTGTTTCGGCTTGGCGCGGTCTGTATCTTCGGACGCTTCGAGAGGTTTGTCCTGCTGCTTGCTTTTGGATTTGGAGAGGGAGGAGTCTTTCCCAGCGGGAGGGTTTCGTGGAGTCGCTTGGCCTCGACGAAGAGCTCGCATCTCCGCGGCCAATTGCGCTCCTTCGTCGTCGTCAACATCGTCGCTATCATCGCCATCGCGGTTCGGCTTGCGGCCTTTCTTAGGGTTGCTCTTGGGTTCTGGCTTACCGCGCCGCAAAGCTCGCATCTCTTCCGCCATTTGAGCTGCTTCGTCATCGTCCGACTCTTCGTCTGCGCTATGCTCCTCCACGACATCGCGTCCCCTCCGCTCCGGCTTGGATGGCGTCTTTGTCTTTTTCTTCTTTCCGTTTGCATCGCTGTCATCGACCTCTCGATCTTCACGTCGCACCCTCGGCTGCAGCCTTTCGTTGTCCAACACACGCAAAGTCGGGTGCACCTCCAGAATCCTCTCCTTATACCTCTCTTCCATCGCCACGCCGTTCCCCTTCAACAGCAGCTGCGTCAGACCTTTCCTTCTCAACCTCGGCTGCGATTCCTTCTCATCCTCCGCCTCGACAAGCGTCGACAACGCGTCCCACGTGTCCAGCCCACAATCCTTCAACTCGAGCAGCTCCAGTCCAGGAGCCGTCTTACCATCCGCACCTTTGCCCCAATTCCTGACATGAGACGGAAGAATCTTGATCTCGGGATTGTCGTTCAGCCGTACCTCTCGTAGCGACAAGCAGAGCGAGAAGTCCGGCAAGCTTTCGCTTCCTTTGAGCTTGTTATGTCCCAAGGAAAGCTTTTTAAGCGCTGGAAGGGATGCGGGCAGGGAAGCGGGGAGAGTTGTGATTTCGTTGTGCGATAGGATGAGAGAGTTGAGTTCTGGCAGGTGTGGGAAGGAGTCGGGAATGTTGCTGATGGAGTTGTTGTTGAGAACGAGGGCTTTGAGGTTGCGGAGGGGAGTGACGGATGGTGGCACGGTGGTCAGCGCGCAGTGTGAGAGGGTGAGGACGCAGAGTTCTTCGAGGGCTTCGAGTCCGATGCAGCTTTCGGAGGTGAGGTTGGGGTTCGAGGAGAGGTTAAGCCAGGTGAGGTGATCACCGAAAGCACGGCCCTTGCCTTTGGCGGAGGTGTTGCTACGGAATACGGCTTTGGCGAGCCAGGTCAGCGTGTCGAGACCTTTGGGGCTGGCGTCTGAGGGCTCGATCGAGGATATGTCGAGACGCTGGAGGAAACTGAACTGCGCGAGTGTGTCGACCAGAGCTGCGAGTGGTGGAAGTTGATGACCTGACAGTGAAAGAGATGTCTTGGAGCGGACATCTTCTTCGTCGTCTTCATCATCATCATCATCATCTTCGTCATCGTCGTGACTGTCACCCTTAACGTCCTTGACCTGCGATGGGACATCAATGTCCGAGTTTTTTCTTGGGTGCCGTATCACGTCGGAGCTTCCGTTCGAGTTGTCTCCATTTGCGTTGCGCTCGTGTGGGCGGCTGGAAGCCTCGCCATGATTGCTTCGACCCTGAGCCCGTTTCTTGTGAAAAGCCGAGCTAGTCGACGATGCTGGACCTGCGAATGTCGATCTGCCAGCTGCAGCTGCTCTATTACGTTCCGACTTGATCGGTCTTCTCGGCTTCTCTGCGGTCATGGCCGATGCCATCTTCTCTGCTGTCTCTGTCGGTTGATGAGAGTAGGTTAGAAAGTCTAGGCGAGGGGAGGGAAGGGTAGAAACACAAGTTGTGGAGTTTTCGTTGGAAACTTTTTCGAGAAAAGCAAAAAATAAATCCAGAAATTCGGGAATCGGTGTGCAAGGGACGCACCAAAAGACCAACACATAACACAGACCAACACCGACTTGCTATCACTCTCGTACACGCAACGTGGACCGCCCCCATGACGATTTTTCTCCCAGATTCCTCCCACTGGAACGTTCGGACCAGCAACGGAAGGTACGGAGAAAAGTAGCGGCATCACCTTGGCATATCTAGACTCTCGAGCGTCGCGACGCGCATCTCCTTGCGGCCATGTCGTCCGACCCGGTAGGCGCTGCCATCGCGCTTGCTGGTGTTCCCGACGAACCTGCATCACTCCACTCCGATGCACTCCAGCCATCAATAGACAGCCTACGTCGAGACTCGATAAAATCCAAAGCAAGCTCGGACAGCATCCCACTACCGGAAGAAAACGAGGACGAAGACGACTTTGTCGTGTTTGAGGATCGTAACACATTGCCAGCACCCAAACTCGCCCGTGGAGATCTGGATGATCTGGAAGGAACGGAGGAAACCAGTGCTGGTGGGGCAACAAGATCAACGTTGGGGAGTTTGGCTCGTGCAAGCGTCGAGAGTCTCTCGTTCGGGTATAGAGATCACCTGCTACCGCTCAGTTTGAGTGGGGATGGCGATGACACTCTTGCAGGGGACTATGGGGAGACGGAAGGGGCGATATCCGCGAGAGCGAGGAATGGTGGATCTGCGTCCAGAACAGCGTCGGCGTCACGGTATCGACGTCGGAACCGGGGATACTCACGCGATCGACATGCGGAAAGACGCGTGACGCTGATAGACGGAATTGCACTTACCATCGGCGTACAGATAGGATCAGGGATCTTTTCATCCCCTGGTGTGGTCACGCTCAACACCGGCAGCATCGGCGCATCGATCGTGATATGGCTTCTCTCCGGATTCCTCGCATGGACGGGTGCTTCGTCTTTCGCCGAGCTCGGCGCGTCCATCCCTCTCAACGGCGGCTCACAAGCGTATCTGAACTACTCGTTCGGTCCCCTCTCAGCGTTTCTCTACACATGGTCGGCGTTGACAGCGCTTAAACCAGGAGCAGGCGCCATCATCGCCACCATCTTTGGCGAATACGTCGCTCGGATCATCTTCCACGCCACGGGTAAAGCAACCGACCATCCCCACGAAACCGGTCTGGACGGCATCCCAGCCTGGTCCATCAAACTGCTCGCTGTAGCCATCGCAGCTCTGATCACCGCCGCCCATGCATTCTCCAACAAATTGGGCACGCGCACGCAGATCGCTACTACGGTGGTCAAACTGCTCGCACTCACAGCCGTACCCATCCTGGCGATCGTACAAGCAGCCAGGGGCAAAACAAGTCCTAGCTCGCAAGAGGCTTTCTCGAGCATGGGCAACCTTTTCGCCGGTAGTTCGACTTCGCCTTCATCCTACGCGCTCGCTCTGTACAGCGGTTTATGGGCGTTTGACGGCTGGGATCAGTCGTGTTTCGTAGCGGGCGAGATGAAAAGGGTGGAGAAGGACTTGCCTCGCGTCATCCACATCAGCCTTGCTACGGTGATTCTGATCTTCCTGTCTGCGGTAGTGTCGTACTTCGTCGTGCTGCCCGTCGAGTTAGTCAAGAGGACGAATACGGTGGCGCTGGACTTTGGGAGTGCCATATTCGGCACCGGCGGTGGAATCGTTTTTGCCTTCTTGGTTGCCTTTTCTTGCTTTGGTGCGTTAAACGGTCAGATCTACACCACGGCCAGGCTCATCCTCGCTGCTTCCAAGGAAGGCTACCTTCCGGAACGATTAGGCGATCTCAATCGCAGGACAGGGACACCTGTCGCAGCTTTGGTGCTGCAGTTGGTCCTGATATCGGCGTTCGTCTTATTTGGATCGGGCTTCGCTTCGCTGGTCAACTTCTACGGCGTCTGCAGCTGGACCTTCTACCTTGCTTCCGTGCTGGGGTTGCTGGTGTTGAGGATCAAAGAGCCGAATCTGAACAGACCGTACAGGACGTGGTTGGGTACACCGATACTGTTCGCTGCGGTGGCGCTGTTCTTGTTGCTCATGCCGATCGGCAGTGCACCGCTGGAAGGGCTGGCCGCGTTGTTGTTCATTGGGGCTGGTGTTCCGGTGTATTACTTAACGCAGAGTACAGGTGGGTGGCTTTCTAATGTTCCGTTTATGACGAGGGTCAAGGGTTGGTTTGCGGGGGGTGCGAGTGGAGCTGGAATGGATGACGGAAGAGGACATCACATGGCGTTGCCGACAGAGGATGCTGGAGCGCGCGCAGGCGAGGACGAGGATGAGGAAGAGATCGAGATGCTCCCGAAGAAGGAGTTGAATGGGGAGGCACAGTCATGATGATCGTCTTCCAAGCGCTCGGGCACAGGCAGTCACCACATTGTAATCTATCGCATCACATGCCAAACGAAGTAGATTGACTGCAAAGAGCGAACTGTGATGTCTTTGAGCGAAATGTGCGAGGCGAGAGGCCGCTCCTCTGTTCCGCCACACTCACTTCTTACCCTTCTTTCCACCCTTGCCACTCTTTCCCTGCCCATTCGCTTTCCTACTCGCCTTCTGCACAGCAGCATACCTATCCAACGTCTGCCACTTGACCTCTTCCCACGCCTCCTGCTGCTTGCCGCTCTCCAAATCCATGCCCAACTTCTTCCACTCTTTCGCCACGTGCTCTCTCAGCTGCACTGCGATGTCCTGACACTCAGCCGCCGGCTTATTACCGAACTCCTTCTCCGTGCCCAGCCCTTCGGCGAGGTAGGCTTGAAACTCATCCTGAAACACCGAGGGTGAATACTTGCGCAGACCGAGATCCGTTTCGATGACCTTCTTGCTTGCCGCTGACAGCGAGTCCCACTGACGAGTGACGAAAGATCGATATGGGGCGGAGAGGAAGTAGAGCGCATGGAGCAGTTCGTGCGGCAGAGTCGAATGGGCTTGCGAGGCGACACACGAGATGATGTAGCTGATGCTACCGCTCTCTGCGTCATTGCGGGACGATGCACCTTCATACGGAGAAATGGCGCCGAGAGTGACAAGAACCTCGAGAAGCTGGTTCTCTTCAGCGGAACAATGTGGAATCCACCACTTGGACAACTCTTCATCGCTGTTTGTAGCCTCGAACATGGCATCGAGCCATTCGTGGACACCTTGACGGAGAGGAAAGTTGAAGCCCTGGTAGTTGCGACAGATACGCTCGTCGGCTGCTTCTTGCAAGCTGAGATACTGTTTGGCGTTAGAGTCGGACTCGTAGAATGCTTCCATACGCGCAAGAGCGGAGTGTTGGATGGCGGCGGTAGGGAACAGTAGCGTCAAGACGGGAGGGTCCACGATGTGTCCGAACAATGGCTCTTCCTTATCAGTTTCTGCGTCTTTTGTTTCAGGAATAGGTGCCGTTGAGGTAGAGGTCGGGGTGGCAGGAGCAGGCGTGGATTGTTGAGATCGAGACTCGGCCGAAACTGCAAATCCTGCTGCAGGAAGTGCACTAGAGAGCATTGCTGGCGTCGACTGGTGAGCTTTGGATGGATGAGCGTCGGACTGCAGAGACAAGGCGGAGAGGCTCTTCTGCGTTTCCTCGACAGCTGGCTCGGCAGGATCTGTTGCCGGTGGAGCGACAGATTTGGTGCTCTTTGTACCAGGCTGAGACGGGGAGGAGACAGAGGGCGACGATGCATGGTCCGAAACTGCATCGACACGGGTGCCAAGACCGAGACCAGCCAGCTCCTCGAGCAGCACATTGCGTCTCCTGGCAAGGGCCAACTCGGCCTCCAACTTCCTGATGCGGTCTTCCAGTTGTTCGTAGGTTGGTTTGCCAGCGTTCAAAGAAGCTGTCGCTGCGGACTGTGGCGCTTGTACCACTGCGTTCGGCACAGCTGGTGCAGCTGGAGTCGGCGAGGACGCTCGCTCGGGAGAAGGGCTGCATACCATTTCATTAGGACGCAGCTTTTGCTGTCCATCCTTGACGTTGCTCCTACCACGATCCGGTGTCGAATACGAGTTGGCAGGTCCTACGCCATTGGGACCGCGCACGAGATCTGGAGCGCCATTCGCGATGCGATTGTGAGAAACGAGAAGAGCAGCAGGATCCGTGTCGTCGGAAGCCCGAATGTCATCCCAGATCTTCTTCTTGTCAAAAGCTTTGAGGCCAGCAGTGAAATCAAAGTCCTCTGAGAGGGAGGCATTCGGGATGGCAGGGCTACCACTGCGAGAAGAAGTGGCGACAGGGTTCTTCTTCTTTGATGACTTGGGTGTGGGCACTGCGGTGGCAGCATGTTTGGGTCTGGGAGAGCGTGAGGGTGTAGACGAGCGCGAGCCTGCTGGATCTGAGCCGTGCAGAGGTGCTCGAAGGAGCGCAGCAGGGTGATGGTCCGCAATGACAGTGTGAGAATCATTCGAGCGAGTCAGAGACATGATAGCAGGGTCTGCTGGCGTTTGTGACTGGGGCTGAGGTGGTGCTGGCTTGGTTGTAGAAGAAGCATCTACTGATTGCTGCTGCTTCTTCTGCTTGCCCTGTGGCTTTGTTGGCGCTGCCGTGTCTGTGCTTGAATGTGCTGAGGAGGGATGTTTCGATGCAGTCGCTGCAGGTTTGGACGCAGCAAGGCTGGCAATGTCGGTGCGCTTGAGCACAGCTTGGGTTCCATCTTGCCTTTCGACAGTGAGTGTGTTGGCAGCTTGGTCGATGGACAGAATCTTTGCGTGTAGATGCGTGTCTGGCTGGGAATGGAGCGTGAGCTTGACGTCTAGCCCGATGAAAGGCGACGACATGGTGTGCTCTGGAAGTGTGCCTCGACTCGGCAGTTGAATGCGGTGATGGCGAGGAAGTTAGGTTGGTGTGACAAAGATGGTTTCAATGTTCTTTCGGTCTTTCCGTTTCGACTTCCAGAAACCATTTTGGCAACGGCAAAGCATGTTAGACTGCTAGCTTTCAGAGCTTGTTAGATCGGTAACGATTGCGGCCTTCTTCCGCCAAAAGTGGAGAAGATGCACAGACACAGACACGGAACACCCTCACGTCATCAATCACCTCACACGATCTGCACACTTCTTCCTCCTCGTTTGACCGTCTGAGCTTTACGTCTGGACCTTCACCACATGTCGGCACGAAGCGTCTTGAAATCAACAAGAGCTCTACATCTGCTTGCAGGAACTGCTAGCCGTGTCCCACCCAGAAGCTGCGCTCCAGTCTTTCGCACGTCCCTCACCGCGCACGACTTTTGCACCTCCCAGACATCCCACAGCACCAAAGCCTTCACTGCCAACGAATCTTCAAAGATGTCTTCACAAAGCGCAAAGGTTCTCAAGGTCAAGCCTCTTGAGGATTCCGAGGCCAAGTGGGTTGGTCTCCGCGCCATTGAGTGGGTAGACCCGACTGGCAAGCAACGCAAGTGGGAGTCTGCCGACCGCAAGACCCGAAAAGGTGACGTCGACGCAGTCGCCATCATGACCATCATCCACCGCCCCTCTTCCGAGCCTCACCTCCTGCTCATCTCTCAATACAGACCACCCGTAGGCAAGAGCTGCATCGAAATGCCCGCCGGCCTCATAGATGCCGGAGAAGAAGGCGATGAAGGAACCAATCGTGCAGCTCTGCGAGAGTTGGAAGAGGAGACAGGATACGGAACCGACAAGGAAGGCGGCAAGGTCAAGATCGAAGAGACAACTCCAACCATGCACAACGATCCTGGCTTGACTGGCGCCAACATGAAGCTGGTGGTGGTCAACATCGAGCTCAGCGACGATGCGGCTGAACCAGTCGCCAAACCAGAGGAGGGAGAATTCATCGAAAAGTACTTGGTACCCGTAAAGGGGCTTTATCAGAGTCTGAAAGACTTCCAATCGAAGGGCTTTGCTGTTGATGCCCGTCTAGCGCATCTTGCGATCGGGCTCGAGGTCGGTTCCGGCAAGATGGGTCGTTTGTAGAGTTGATTGACAATACAATGTATGATCTAGTGATAGCTTTCCGGTTCGGTGTGGCTGTTGTACAAGTAAGCGTTCAGAGTGATGGTGTAAAACGAAGCGCGTTGATATGTCGAGGAATCTACTGCGGAGCACACTGCATTCCAGGACCTTGACCGCCGCCCATGTCGTCGTAGTCCTCCCATCCGTCCTCGTCCGTCTGTCCTTGTCCCGGGATACGAGCACGGTTGCTTCCAAACTGCTCTGCTTTCGCTGGGACTGGCTCGCACTGGTCCTCGATCGTTTCCGATGTCGTGTCCAGATCGGGTCTGGCAGGCGGTAGCGCAGATTGCAGCGCTTGTCGGATGGCTGGGTCGGAGGCGAGTTGCGCATCGGTGGGGAAGTCGACCTCCCATCGGATGTAAAGGTCTCCTTTGGTCTGGTTGCGATCGCGATACTGTGGCATTCCTTCGCCCTTGATCACGTCCACGTCTCCTGGCCTTGTGATCTTTGATCGTGTCACTTTGATGTGTCTACCGTCCAGATGCGTCAACACCGTCCGTGAGAATCCGAGCAACGCTTCGACCAACGTCAATCTGACCGTCGTCATAAGATCGAGACCTTTAACCTCGAATGCCTCGTCCTTTTGCATCTTCAGCTCGATCAAGATATCGCCTGCTTTGACGCCCGGCTCCTGGTCCGCTGCTTCTTTGAACACAATACGCTGACCGTCGATCATGCCCCTTTCGATCTCGACGTCGAGCTTTGCTTTCGTCTTGGTGGTCTTTTCGCCCTTGCACTTTTTGCAGCGGTCCTTGTCGCGCACCTTCTTTCCCTCGCCGTGGCAATCTGTGCACTCGACGTACGACTGGGCGATCATTCCGTTGCCCATACTTCGCTGCTGAAGCAGTGATCCTTTACCGGAGCATTTGACGCACTCCTTCTCGGTAAGCCCTGGCTTGGCACCAGAGCCCTGGCACTGTGTGCAGATGACGTTCTTGGTGAGGTTGAAGTGGGCAGTCTTGCCCTTGTACAGATCTGCCAAGGTGACGGCGTACTCGATGACCGCATCTTCGCCCTTTGTACGACGAGGACGTCGACCACGCGGCATACCTCCCATACCTGGCATTCCACCCATGCCCATACCTCCGCCGAACATGCTCGCCAAAAAGTCGTCCATGTCTGGTGGCATACCACCTGCTCCACCTGGCCCGCCCGGACCGTCGTCGCCATATCGATCATAGGCTGCGCGCGAGTCTGGATCAGCAAGTGTCTCGTAGGCGTGATTGATCTCGGCGAACTTTTCGTTAGCTACTGCAGGATCGATCTCCGGGTTCTTGTCGGGATGGTTGGCGAGCGACTGTTTGCGGTAGGCCTTTTTGATGTCGGCTGATGAAGCGTCCGGCGCCACGCCGAGCACGTCGTATAGATGTGTTGACTCGACCATGTCTGTGAGTTGCTTCGAGCTCGATGTGAGAATCCTGTGCCGATATGTGTATGATTGATGGTAAGGAAGGAAGAAAGAAAGAGCTTGCTCGTCGGGTGCTCTCGTGCGCCGTCGTCACTTTGCAGTGTTGAGAAGCGCAGTCAACGACGATTTGGAAGAGCACCTGAAAATCACAGTCCTCGAAAAAAAGATTTTGCAGCACACGACACGCAGCTCAAAGTGGAGGCAATCTCGGCATTTCTCCGACTTCCGCTCTTTGGGGACCACAGTTCGGTCAGAGGGAAGTCTCCGTCTGCGCCTACCTTTAAAGGCTGGCTGGAATTTCTTCGGATGCTTCAGGCTGTTGTGCAGGGTACAAGACGTCCCATAGCTTGCTGTTGGTGCCGAGCGAGTAGCCTAGGGTTCTTTGCTTCATGTCGACGCCGAGCTTGAGCAGATCGACCACGTCGTCTAGCAGATGTGCCTGGCCCGTCACAGCGCCAGGATGTGATGTGAAGCTCGCTGCAAGGATATGGACGTGCAGATGACTGCCGTGGAGGGGTTGGAATAGCTCATTAGCTGACTGGGTCAATTCCTTCTGCCAACATGAATAAATACTCACTAGTAACTCGGATGATAGTGCAGGAAACATCGCACGTTGCCGTCCGCGGTATCGTCTCGGCCCGTCAAGCCGTACTTCTCCAACGCGACTCGACTTGCCTCTTTCTTGATGTTGTCGAGCATTCCGATATGCTCGTTTGTGAGGTCACGTATACTTTTCAGCTCCCGGTTGTGTACGATGGCCTGAATGTAGAGACTCGACGTCGTGTTTTGGTCCCACTTGAGATCAGGCACCACGATGAATCCGCTCTTGGGATCTGGATCTTCGAACAAAATGCTGTCAGCCTCCTTCTTGTGCTCCAAGATGTTGTACACCCACTGGATACGCGACGGCGGAAACGATTCGATCCATGGCAGCACCTTTTGCTGGTACATTTCGGGCGTCTCGTACACCATGACCTTGCGTTGAGCCGAGTACTTGTCGATATGCGCCTGTGTGGCTCCCCTTATCAGAGTGATTTTCACATCTGCATCGACACTTCGAGATCCGAAGTGTGCTAGTAGCCATGTGTAGATGTCGTTCTGACCGAGATCGCTGACCTTGGAGAATATGGGAGGACGATCCGAGCGCACGTTCTGAGGTTGCACTTTTTGCTCTGCGGGATCCAGCTCCGAAGAAGTTTCTACGCCCTCGACGACGTTCGATCTTGTCGGTGATTCCCTAAGGCGGTCCAAGAATGGTTGGGGAAAGTGCGTCTTTTCCACGAGAAGAATTGCCCGCTCCCTCGAGGAAAGCATTTCGTTTGGAAGGTACGTGTCTAGCGTTCCTAAGAGATTGACAGATTTGGATTTTGGATCTTGGTCGAGGATCCTGTCCAGCTTGAAGCCGTCAAGGATGCTATGATTCGAAGAGCTCGCCATCGTATCCTTATCGGTCGCAGTCGGGGGATGAGGAGTTGGAGCTGGACCTCTGACGCAGGGTCCAGCGAAATCACAATTCTTCCAGCTCTGATCCAATTCCGACTTCCGCTGCAGTTTTCTCTTCGCTTTCCTCCACTTTGGTAATCCTTCATGTCAAAGCCACCGCAACAACCTGTCTTCTCGCTGCACCAGCACCACATTTCCATCACAGCAACGACGTCAACATGGGATCATCATCGTCCAAACCAGCACGCAAGCTGGGTTCCGAGGTGGCCTCTACAGTCTCAAGAGCCGCTCCTTCCGCTGCCAAGCCGTCCGCCAGCCCTGCCCCTGCGCCCACCTCCGGAAAAGCTCGTGTACCACCTACCGAGTACGGTGCTTCGACGGCAAAGCAAGGCTCCCAATATGCTCCTTCCGCATCCACTCGGCGCGAGCAGGAGACACAGCGTCAGCGGCAGCAAGCGAGCGAGCACAAATCGGCTGATATCATGCGCGATGCGTTCGACCCGCAGTTCATGCAAAACTTGTCTCGATTGGGACAGGTGAAGGTTCCAAAG
Organism: Pseudozyma hubeiensis SY62; assembly: GCF_000403515.1. NCBI lineage: Eukaryota > Fungi > Basidiomycota > Ustilaginomycetes > Ustilaginales > Ustilaginaceae > Pseudozyma > Pseudozyma hubeiensis. Next base: position 178,472 of record NW_012133820.1, on the reverse strand, counting down.
AACGCGACCAATTACCAAGCTGTAAGTATCGTATTTCCAGTCATGATTATTGCGCTCTTCTGTGATCAGGAGCTGACATACTCCTCCTTGATACCTCGCAGACGGATCAAATGCTTCGCATCCTAGAAGCACGCGAACGAGCCAATCTCGACAACGTTCATTCCGCCGACACCCTCTCCCCCTCATCCACGACGCAGCAGACCTCTCCCTCCAAGCCCACCACCACACCTCGCATCTCCGCCAACACCATCACTCTCCTCCTGGACGATCGAAAGCACTGCGAAACTCAAAAGGACCTCGAACGCCTGGCTCTCGAATACGATCTCCCCCTAGCAACCATCGAAACGCTCGCCCAATACTACAACTCCCCCACCATGGGTGAAGAGATCCGCGATGAGGTGGAAGAGAAGCAGGAAGATCAGGCCAACAGGCAAAACGAAAGGGAGGCTACAAAGGTCAGGGGTGTGTGGGTCGTGCCCAAGTTCCAGCAGCGGATCGAGGCGTAAAGGAATGCTAAAATCACCATGATTGAATTGCAAGGCGCGAATGGATGAGGTCGTGTCTAGATGAGTGTGACTCTTGCTCTTGCTACGATTCTAGGATGAAGAATGTCTAATGAGGTGACGATGTACTCCAAATCTGTCTCCATCTCCTGTGCCAATTGCGGGGGGAGCGCAAGATGGTCGGGTAGGCAGAACTCGTACCGTGTCGCTTCGCGTGTAGATGTACCCAGCCAGACCCTGCTCTCGGGACGATCCATCTTCTGCACCCATACATTGTAGTACATTGAGGACGTAGAGATCCTCGAGGTAGTCCAATCGAGCACTGATGCTTGCAGCCTCTTCGTCTGCTCGTTGGACGTGGCAGCATCGGACAGATCTGATGCCGGACGGTTATTTATGCTGAGCGCTTCATTGTCAGTAGAGACAGGTTGTCTGGAGACCTGCAAAGCGCCGATGCGAGTCTGCGGAGATGTCCTAGGCTGCACAGAAGCTGTGAAGCCGAGACTGAGTGTCGGGCATTCTAGAGCTTGACTACTGTCAGAGTGGACGATTTCGAACGAGACCGTTGCTGCTGTCCATCCGTTCGGCAGGTCGCGGTACGTTGCTCCATCGTCTCGGATGTGGATGCCACCCGCTTGATTGGAGGTCTCGGCGATTGCCACATGCGGCTGCAGACGAGTCTCTCCATCGTAGACAATCGTGTACTGCCATTCGTTGCTCTCCGCATCCTCCAAGTTTCCTCCGCAATCCTCCAGCACAGCCGAGCAAAGCGAAACAGGAACTTGACGAGCAGTATTTAAGGCATCGTGATCCTCCCATATCATCGTCACCTGTAGTGATGCAGTGCCCGACCAGACACGCGCGTGATCGAAAGTCCAAGAACGAGACTCCTGTCGAGACTCTGGCGTTCCTGCCGTGCTCGGATCGTCGTGCGCTGCAGCGTATAGAAGATCCGGTTTAGGCATGCAGACTCCCGTATCGGTGAATCCAGAACTCGGATCCGTGCCGCGAGACCAGTCGTGAACAAGCTCGCCACCATCGAACCACTTTGTTCCCGACCCGAAGCTGAAATTGGTGTAGAAACCATTTTTGCTTGCACGCCTTCGACTGCGATCTAAGCTCAAGTTCGACCAATTGAAGTATGACTGTAGTGGCTTGACGTCGTCCGGTGACAACGTGATTCGGAATTGTCCAGGGGCTGGCGTGCTTGGTAGACCGATCCAGACGGAGGAGTCGATGTGCCACCAGTCCGACCACTTGCGTTTCTGTGATGCTTGCGATGATTCCAGGGTCAGGCCTGCACTTTCTTCCTCCCAGGTCCATCCAGGAGCGAAAAGCGCAACGCTCAACCCGAGGCCGTCTTGCTCTCGCCGATGCGGACCGATCATATCCAGAGACTTCCACGCCTTCAGTCCGCCCCAGCAGTTGCGGCCAAAGACGTCGATCCCCACGAAGACGTGCTCTCTTGGTCGATCGAGGCTGTCGACCATGGCAGCAGAAAGGAGCAGCTGTGGGTGGTGCCCGCCGTCTTCTGGACCTGTCAAGCCGTATCCACGCAGCTGTAATATTTGCGGATTTTCATCGTTCGGATCGATGAGCTGACCTGGCGGTAAAGGTTGTGGGGGTTTCGCCCAGGTGTAATTGGTAAAGAAAGTGTGAGAAGCCTGAAAGAAGGAGACGTTGTGCTCGTTGAGTGCGTCCTGCCATGCAAGCTGACCGTGTGGGTAGACGACTGAATCGTACCACATGACTTCCCATTCGTTTGCATCCCTCCCAGCTTCGACGAACCGTCTTGTGCCTTCTTCACGTAGATAGTGCAGCCAGCCCCGGAGCCTTTCTGCATTTCTGTGCATTTCAACGATTCGAGCATGTTCACCAACCCAAGCTGGCCAGGCCTCTCCGGAGCAGCTGAATCCGAGATCCAGGGCGACTTCAATGTTGACCAGGTAGCCTGAGAAGCCTCGCTGCAGAGCCAGCTCGACCAGCTCGACTGCGTACTGTGGTGAGAAGCATGGCTCACCTCGTAAAGGCATAGCTTTGCGTTCGGGACCTCGAAGCAGACGTGCCATGTCTGGGACGCTCTCGGACCATTCGAAGATCAGTGTGCCGAGAACTTTTGTGCCCGTTCTCGCTGCAGCCGTAAGCCAGCCGACGGGAGGAATGCTGACTCGCTTGTGAGAGAAATAGATGAACGTATCGACGAGATGCAGGTGTTCCAGAGAGTATCCTTGCTGGCGAGGATTCTCGTTGTAGCCGCCTTGAAAGTCGTGGCATACGACCAGCTTTGGTCCAGTAAGGGCAAAGCTGGAGGATGAGGGCGAGGGAGGGCCGGTGTGATTGCTGCATTGCTCGAGATCGTCGTTGAGAGCGTCACCATAGTGCATCTGGTACCATAGGTGTAGTGCGTCCAGCGATTCGAAGTAGTCAGGCCTTGGCAGAGCTTCAGGATCGATGTGTTGGCGCAGGGGCGAACAAGGCGTCTGGAGGTCGAGCAGCGGTTCAACATGTTGAGCTTCTCCTGATGGCGATTGGGATTGGCGTGGCTTCTGCTGAAGCTGAAAGGCTTGAGGCATCGTGTGCAAGCTGGTCCGGCCAGCCAAAAGTCGATGTGTTGGTCATCGGGATCACCACGAGCATGGTGTGAGAAGAATAGAAGCTGCAGCCAATTCAGGGTCCAACGTCGTTGCGGTGGAGGAGAACTGTACAATTTTCAAGCGCCGTTGATTCATGTTAAAGCTTCGTGTTGCAATGTTTTGCGCAAATGCGTCCGAGCGAGGGTGTGGAATCGCAGCGACAAACGGGGAACCGGCGTAAAAGTTAGCCGTGAAAGGCAGAGTGTAGGACAAGCAGCCGCCCCTCGACTTAGCTCGCTCGCTTCGGCTGCATCACCCCGCATTTGGAGCCAGGGACATTGGTGGATCCCCAGAGCTTTGGCCGCGGGTGTGGCTACCACTTTCGATCGATTCCACACCTTTCCACGCTTCCTCTGTCCGCACTCCATCATACATCATACAGATCAATCGCCTGCCGCCGACACTCGTTGCAATCATGGCCACATCAGCTACCGACGATGTTGCTGCCAAAGCAGACGGCATCATCTCGCACATGAACAATGATCACAAGGTAAGTGACACACTCCGCCTTGCCTAGAGACGAGACGCATTGCAGTAGAGCTGATCTAGAGAGGACGACGTCCGATGACGATGATGCCACCCTCTTGCCTCACAGGACTCGCTCGCCTACCTTGCGACGCACTACGGCGATCTTGCATCGCCACTGAAGCCCAACCAGGTGCTCATGACCGCCATCGACAAGAAGCACCTCGAGATCGTGTACAACACCCAAAAGGGCGCGACCCCGGGTAAGGGCAAGCCTGGATCCAACACTGTCAGCGTGCCCTTCCACCCTTACTTGTCCGGCTACTCGGAAGTACGACAGCGACTGGTTGACCTCTCCGCCGTGTCGGAGCGAGTCATCACCACGCGCAAGCCTGACATTGTATACCGCACACCCAAGTTCGCGCTGTACAGCGTGGCGTTGCTCGGCATAGCTTACTTTGCCCTGCGATCGGATACGCTGGCATCGCACGGTATTTTCCAGTCGATTTTGCCGGAGGGCAGGCTGACTCAATGGAACGAGCTGCGAAACAATACGCTCGGTGGACCCGCCAAGATGGATGCTTTCATCAAGAGCATTGTGCGCGCTCACTTGTTCGAAGCCGTACTGATGGCTCTGGTCTGCTATTGGAAGGGTGCCAGCAAATTGGTCGCCATCAGGTGGATCCTCACTACCATTCCTCTGGGTATTCCGGCATGGATTGCGTTCTTTACGCTCAACTCGCACAAGAGGGCACTCAAAAGGTCGATCTACATTGACGCCGACAAGAAGAAGAAGTGAGCGAACGAGCTTGATCATTCGGCCACATGTGTATGAATCTGCTCGAATCAATTTTTTGACGAGAGAAATATCGTTGTAGTGAGTGCGCAGGCTTAGGGCTTGAACTCGTATCCGCCGACGCGGTTGGCCACATTGATCTTGAGCTGTTCGAGCAGGTTTCCCGACTGATCCTCCAGCCCGCAATGCATGACATCACCATCCTTGACCTCGCCTACACCCTGCGGTGTACCCGTCAAGAGCAGATCGCCTTCCTCGAGCGTCATGATCGACGAAACGTGCTCGATCAACTCCGGGATTCCGAAGATCATGTCCCCCGTAGTGCCGTTCTGCTTGATTTGATCGTTGATTTTGAGCCAAAGTTTGAGTTTGGAAGGGTCTCTGACGCGAGACTTGTCGATGAATCCAGAGGTCGGGGTGAAGGTGTCGAAGCCTTTTGCGGAAGACCAGGGGAGACCTTTGGATTTCACCTTGTCCTGGAGGTTGCGTGCGGTCATGTCGATGGAGAGCGTGTAGCCGGCGACGTGCTTCATTGCTTCGGCGGCGGAAACGTCGCGGACGCGAGGGCTGCCGATGACGACGCCGAGTTCGACTTCGTAGTGCGCGACAATGTTGCGAGGGATTTCGACGGTTCCGTTGTTGGAGATGTAAGAGGTGGTGGGTTTGAGGAAGAAGAAGGGTTCGGTGGGAACCGCGTTGTTGAGCTCTTTGGCGTGAGCCGCGTAGTTGCGACCGATCCTGGTAGAATGAAACGAGCCGTGAAGAGAGAGAGGAAGCGAGCCGCCGTCAGTATCGATCCTGCCTGCACCTTCTCGAACGATGTAGAGTCATACTTACGCCACGATCTTCTTTCCCCGTGTCAGGAATGAGGAGGCCATATTGATATGCTGGAGTCCAGGGATGCTTGCTTCTGTACTGATGGTATAGGTGGAGACTGTTTGTAGAGTAGTCACAGGTAGAAGGGTCGCGGTTTGCTGCAACTTCCGATGGGATGGCACAAAGAATGCAAAGCCGACAAATCCTTCTTCGAGGCAAACGCGCCAATTGTTCGGCTTCGAGTCGGTCAATTTCAACTTGTCCGTGCACTTTCGCCAATCGGGTGACCCGATTGGAGTTCGCCCCGCACGCACCAAGCTGTCGAGATGGTGTCATTCCAGAAGGATACATTGCCGGTGCCGTTTACCCCACACTGATGGACCGATCTTGCTTTCTACCCACCATCTGCATTTTCACACAAGACAGCAGCACTCAGAATGGCGAACGCACACATCAACACAGCGCTCAACAGCTTCTTCAATGCGAGCAAGTACGCCGTTGTTGGTGCAAGCAAGGATCCGTCCAAGTTTGGAAACAAGGTGAGTGTTTGTGCCCGACTTCTCCCACGGCACCACGACAAAAGCTCTGAACCGCCCTTTCATCCCTTTGATGCTGCAATACAGGTCTTGAAGTGGTATCAGACGCACTCATTCGACATCACGCCGATCCATCCTAAAGAAGCCGAAATCGAATCGCTTGCGACTCAACCCGATGTAGCAAGTTTCCTCGACAAAGTCGGCGCTCCAGCCGACAAGGTCGCCATCTCCGTCGTCACACCTCCCAAAATCAGCCTAGTGGTGGTGCAAAAGGGATTGCAGGACCAGGGTGTCGCCACGTTCTGGTTGCAGCCAGGCGCGGAAGACGCCGACCTCGTGAGCTGGGTCAAGTCTCAACCAGAGTCGATCCAGGACAGAGTCATCTACGGTGGTCCGTGTATCCTTGTCTCTGGTCGCCAGCTTGCAGCGGATAAAGGAAAGCTATAGTGCATCATGAATGTCAATCGAGTTCAGTGGCACCATCTTCTTTCCTCTCGGTCCAGTCTTATGACCCACACATTGCGCTAGACAGATGTGACATTCAGAGAACAATCTATGCGACTTCATACGCCTTCTTCTTTCATCATCAAAGATCCTTCCCGTCCTCATCAACGTTGGAAAAGGTATACGTCGACTTCCACTTGTACGGTCTGTCCGGACCGTAGATCTGGTTCCTACCCCACTGCGGATTGTTGATGCCATCGATGTAGTCCTCCATCTCCAACACCACGCATTCGTGATTACCGTAGACGACGCTTCCGATGTCCTCGCCTACTTTGCCACCATGAACCTGTTTCCTCGGAATGCTTCCCTTGGCAGGACTGTCGATACCGTCGCACGTGTACACCTGGACAGCAGCTTGGTCCGTCACAACAGACAGCTTGATTCCGGATCTCTTGCTGTACATCTCCACCGCGGGCTTCTTCGTGTTGTACCCCGGCGGCTTGGACATGATGAAGCACGAGTCCCAGCCTTGGCAGCCGTATCCGCAGACACCGAGTGTGTCGTTGAAGTTTTGAGAGAAAGGTGTGGGTGACTGGAAGTCGTAGGGAGTGTTCTGGACGGAGGGGAGTGGTCCGGTGGGGATCAAGATGGTGTCGGTCTTTACGTACTTGTCCGCATAGGGCATGTGAAGGACGTAGTCGAGGGCGGTGGATGTCTCGTTGAAGGCGTCCAGGTTCCAGTAGACATGAGATGAGAGCAGGATCGGCGTCTCCTTGGTAGCGGTGGCGTTGATTTCAATGTGCCACGTCGCATTAGAGCCCAGCTGGAATCGGGTCGTTGTCTTGACTTGACCGGGGAAGCCTTGGAATCCTGCTGGATCCGTGTGTTCCATCACGAGCTCGTCCGCAGACAGCTTTGCGATGGTATAGTTGCTGCGATCGTACCCAATATCTCCGCCATGGAGACTGTCTAGACCGTTTTCGTTCTTTGGCACGTGGTAGGTGTGACCGTTGAGCTCAAACGTACCATTCTTGATACGATTGGCGTATCGGCCGACGATGGGACCAAAGTTGGGGTGGATAGGATCCGTGGACCAGTTGGTCGTGTTGTCGTAGCCGAGAACGATATCTCTCCAGCCTCCGTAACGATCCTTTACCCAAAGCTCGGTGACACTGGATCCGTAAGGTTGGAAGGTGGCACGAATCGAGTCGTCGGGAGCACGGAGTTCGATGCGGTTGTGCGGGTAGACAGCGGGAAGCGCACCAGGACACTGTGTACCAGGAACAGTCGAGCCGGCACCAAAGGTCAATTGCGAGTCCTCCATCTGCGATTGGTACAGGCAAGGGTAGCTGCCAATCGTGCCGTTGTTGACAAATCCGGGAGTCTCTTTCGACGCAGCTGCGGATGCGACCGGGGTTGCATTATCGCGTTCCAGCAAGGTACGTTGTGGAGAGACGGGTGTGGGGCTTGCTAGCGCTACCGATGAGGCGAGCAGCTGTAGCACCAGCGGCAAGAGTGCCCCTTTGAAGGTCATGTTGAGCGGCGTTGTCACGCAGACCGTGACACGAGGTCGCGGATGGTAGTGGAGAGAAGGCAGAGGCGATCAGGCGCCGGCTGTAAAAGAAATGCGGGGTGAGCGGAGTTGAGAAATAACATGGATCGACAGCAAGTGCCGTCGGTAATTTATAGCAAAACGTCGTCGGCGGGACTACGATGCGCACCGACCCTCTGACGCACGGTGTCTGCCGGTCGCACGTTGGAATGGAGCTGAAGGCAAAGCTCAAGTGCTCTAGAGCAGGGTTAAGGTGCAAAAGAAAGATTGCCGGTGCGATTGTCGGCTCACAGTGCGCTTCTCGAATCCTTTGACACGCGGCAACACACATGTTTGCAAGAGGCGCACGCTCTCCCGCTAGGCCGGTTGCAGATGCGAAAGGTAGATCGTCGGCAGCCTCGGAGTCGACGGGACGATGCACTCCGTAGCTGTCCAAGATTCCCGACGTCGATGCTAGGCGAGACCAAGGATTGAGGCGAGGTAAGGCTCGGCAAAGCATTCATCACGAGATTGGAGAAATCCGAAACACAGAAAAGAGCCTCTGCGAACACAACAAGATGTACCTCAGACTTTACGAAGAGAAGTGTTCAAGACACAACTTAGATAATTAGCATCAGTCTGAGCACGAGAAGGTGGGTTGAGGCGGCTGCAAGAGGTCTAGAAGAAAGGGTCCCTGTCAGAGATGATCGGAAGTCAGTGCTGCATGATGTGGCCTGACGCCGTCCGTCTGCATCTCGGCTGTCGACGGCTCGAATGCGGAGTGATGTGCGCGAGTTACACGAACAGAATGCGGGGGCGTGTGGGGATCTAGCCGCACCTCATCTTCCGTCGTCGGCTTTTCGGTGATCTCGACATCACCATCAGCTGCTTCGGCAATCTTGAGTCTGACTCGACCTTGTGTGAAGCACCCGCCTGCTTAAGTTTCCATACGTTGACACCGCGAACCGCCGGCATTCTGTCTTCGTCTGAACACAGGCATTTGTGTCTGCTCAATCAATCGGTGGTTCAAAAACATATCGAAGACGCCTGGTGCTGTATTACGTCCATGAGATCATTGTTCGTCTAGAGAATGCACGTCTACGTTGATTAGTCTATGTTGTGTCTGGTCTATGATGTGATGCGTCAATCAGGACTGTCGGTCTGTATCGGTGTCACCTCCTCCATTCCCTGAACCATCTGAAGCGCTTCTTCTGTACTGCTTCCAATGCGAAACGATCCCACACAAGTACCACAACAAGCCCAGGAGGAGCTCCATACCCGAGAGCACGATGAGGGCGTGCTGCACTGCTTCGTGTTTGTCGCGCCTCGAGGCTGCCGTCGCAACTTTGAGCACAACCTGCGACAGGGCAGCACCACCAAAGAGTCCCAACATGCTCAGAAGCTTGAAATAGTTCATCGTACTGAGATGCAGCGTGACCAAGTGCAGATCCGATGCTACCGATGTCAATGTGGCCGTAAACACGACCGTGTTGGCAAAGGGTGTCGACAGGCTGGTTGTGTAGGTGGACTGACTGCCTAGACTGGATGCCATGATCATTATGACCAGCCAGCCTAGCGAGCCACTCAGACGGAAGGCTGGAGAGTACATGCCCAAAACTATGACACACAGAGTGACTATCGACCTGTAGATGGAGATCAGGACCAACGTGATGCGCTTCGTTCGGTCGGTGGAGAGGCGCTGCACAACAATGCCAGTGATTTGACAGCCAATGGCGAAACCCAACAGACTGCTTATGTTTGAGTATAGCTTTTTGCGCGATTCGCCGACGTCGTTGTCGGCGTTCGAGTCGGATGGAAGCAGCACGTCGAAGGCGTTGATGATCATCTGCACCATGTTGCCGGTCATAAAGCCGACCCATGCTTTGGTGAGAGTGAACGTGCTAGCATCAGCAAGGCCTGTAATCAAGCATTGAAGCAGCAAGGGTGGCAAATAGGCTGACGGAAGCGCCTCCCCACTCGACTCGATCTCGGGCAGCGGCGAGAACGCATGTCTCCACAGAAAGGAACCGAAACCCAAGCTTGATGCTGTGTTGGACGATTTGCGTCTATCATGGCGAGGCAGAAGCGGCGACTGTTCGTCTTGAAGCGTGTTGTGCTGCTCGCCGTCCGCTTGAGGTCGTGAAGAGGTCGTCATGATTGAGACGGGCCGACCCAGCAATGCTTCAGCACCAAGTCGGATCAGGATGGGAAGCCTGAAGAAACTTGGAGCGTATGTTGCACGACAACAGAGATGAGAAGGAGGGGCTCAAGCAAGCTCTTCCCAAGCCGGAAACAGGCGCCGAGGACACCTAAAAAAAAGTGGAGCGATTGGACCCTGAAAGATCGCACCGGATCAATGCACCGGCCTCCTGAGTCGTCAACTTCCGACTGAATCGCCTCTCTTCTCTACCGTCACCTCGACCGCAGAGCATACCTCGACGCAGATGAAGTGGGCAAAGGGTTGCAGCATCTTGCTCGCCTCCCTGAGCTTGCTACTGCTCTCCGCTCATTTGGTCATCGTCGAGGCTAAGCAGACCGCCTTCTCCGCTCCTGCAGATTTGAGCGGCGTTCGCTCACAGAAGCACTCGGAACCACCATGTTATCCGTTCTGTTCAGCACACAACCAGGATAGCAGTCACATCGTATCACATGTCGAATCGACCCGTTACGCAGACCGTTCAGGGACGCTTCAGTGGGTCGACCCACGCATCGGCACAAATGGTCCGGATCCATCCGAATACGGCGGCATGGTGCCTTCGGTAGCGCTCCCCTTTGCTGGCGTCCGCACTGTGCCCATGACACGGGAGAATTTGGTCTCTGGCTGCGCATATCACGACAACGACACCGTCAATATCGGCTTCCTTGCCAGTCGCCAGCCTGCGATCTGGATGGGCGACTACGGCTTTGCTACCGTCTTTGGCGGACAAGGCGAGGTCAAACTTGGCAAGCATGAGCGCGGTCACTCCTACAGTCAGGCGGACGAGTTCGTGGCGCCATTCAAGTACGCCGTCAGGATGGGCAACTCTTCGGAAGGACGGATGTTTGCGGAGCTGGTAGGGAAGAGTCGGGCTGCCATGGTGCAGTATACGTTCGAGAAACCAGGTAGGGAAAACTCGGTCATGGAACGACTCGTTCAACACATCGCAGCAAGTAATGCTACGCAGTGGGGACCTTACATCGCCGTGCAGGCTTCGCGGGAGCATTGGCGAGGTGCGGTCCGCATCGACGTCGAGAAGGGCGAAATATCGGGCTACAACACGGAACGCATGGACTATCGGCTCGGCCCACATGAAGCACCAGGGTTTCGCGGCTACTTTGTCTACCGTTTTGAGTATCAACGCACGGACTCGTCGCATGAAGAGTGGATCAAAGGCTTCTCAAGCGACAGTGTTGGAACGGCGCACACGAACGCCACGGGCATATCGATGCATCCCGGCGAGCGATCAAGGTGGAATGAGCTCGGAGTGTACGGCTTCGTCCGCTTTCCCATCGATACGACACGTGTCAGGGTGCGGATGGGCCTCAGTCTGATCTCGGAGCAACAAGCACGCTACAACCTCGACGTCGAGATGCCGAACGGTACAAACGTCGAGGACGTGGTCACAGAGCTCATCGATGCGTGGAAGAGCAAGACGGATCGGATCCAAGTGCAAGGCGGCACTGAAGAGCAGAAGCGTATCTTGTACACTGGCATCTATCATGCGTCTCAGTATCCAGCGGAGCATGCAGAGCCAATTCCGCATAGCGACGGTGATCTTCAAGACACCGTTCCTCGACACGGCGTCGAGGACAATCACGAGTATCACTACTACTCTGGCTACACCGATAGCGTCCACAAGGTCAAAAAGGGCCAACGGTACCAATCTTGGTCGATCTGGGACATCTATCGAGCGCAATGGAATCTGTTGATCCTGTTCGAACCGCAACGCGTGGTCGACATGGTGCTTTCGCTTCTCGACATCTACCACGAATCTGGATTCTTGCCCATGTGGTCGACATTGGCGGAGACCAACATCATGATCTCGACGCATGCTGACTCGCTTATCGCCGAAGCCGTGGTAAAAGGTGTCTCCGGATTTGATGTCGAAAAGGCTTGGGAGGCGGTCCGCAAAGACGGTACGGTGCCTCCCGAGCGAGAAGAGGAGCTGCGCTATGAGGATCGCGAGGAGTATACTCCGCTCGAGGTGCGCGCTGGACTGACGTCTTACAATCAGTCGGGCTACGTGCCGCTCGATGGATGGTCCGAGTCTACGAGTCGAACACTCGACTATGCGTACGACGACCATGCGATTGCAGTGCTAGCTGACGTGCTTGGCAAGAAAGCAGATGCAGACTTTTTCCACGCCCGCAGCAAGAACTATCGCCACGTGTTTGACCAAGACCAGGGACTCATGGCAGCTCGGCTGAAGAACGGTACCTTCCTCGTTCAACTTCTACCCGATCCAAGGGGACGCCAAGAAGGTTTTACAGAGGGCAACAGCTTCGACTATTCTTTCGACGTCGTCCAGGATGTACCCGGCCTCGCAGAGCTCATGGGAGGCAGGACCAAGTTGGCAAACTTGCTGGACCGCCACTTTGCAGAGGGACACAACGACCAATCCAACGAGCCGTCGCATCACATTCCGTATCTCTACTCTCTTATTGGCGAAGCGTCCAAGACGCAGCGTCTGGTCAGAAACATCTCACACGAAGCGTATAGCGATCAGCCAGACGGTTACGCGGGCAACGAGGATTGCGGCCAGCAGAGCGCGTGGTACATCTTCAGCGCTATGGGCATCTACCCTGTTGACCCTGTGTCAGGAGAATACGTCGTTTCATCGCCGTTCTTTGAGCGCATGGATATCACGATACCTGCGCGAGCTGAGGAGGAAAAGGGGGTTCATCTGCGAATCGAAGCGCCTGGGTCGGATGACGAGCATGTCTATGTGGCCAACGTGACTGTCAACGGGCGGTCGATTGCACAGCCCAAACTCAAATGGTCGGACGTACTTGCCGGTGGGACGTGGAAATTCGGTCTCGCGGACACTCCACAGGCATGGGGAAACGATCAATCGCTACCACCACTGCAAGCATAATTTAATGGAACTTGTCTGAAATGACACTCTACCTCATGGAGAATGTTCTCGTATGTCTGTGCGTGTGATCCTGAACGCTCTTATTGCAGCGATCATGCCCGTCAGTATGTATAATTTTGCAGGCATGCGTTTGACATCTGCGGCCACAGGAAGTTGAAAACACCGCATCCCGTCCGATCTGCGAAGTTAAGCAACTTACCGCCTAGTCAGTACTGCGGTGGGGGACCACGCGGGAATCCTAGGTGCTGCAGTTCTTGTTTTTTCCTGCTTGCTTTGCTCGCCGTTGTTGCTCAGCCAGATGCATCAGCGTGGGGAGTGGTTTCGTGAACCTCGAGTTCGGCCGATGCCGACTTCAGTGCATTGCCGGTCCGTGTGTCGGAAGAACCGACGTGCAACTTTTCGGAAAGCCTTCCGAAAATCGATTGTGAGTCAAAAAAAGTCGGCGCCGATCCGAAAATGCGCTGACTTGCGTGTGGAGCGATGATGCACTGCAAGATTGAGGTTGGTCGGTGCGTTCTTTTGGAAGATCCAGGTCGAGTTGAGGCTGAGCTTCTGACTCCTCCTTCTGACCACCACAGCAGCATCAGCTCGAGAGTCGCATATATATATTCGCACTCTCCGCTTTCAATACTCTCGTTACCACCACCACCGACCAGCTGAACGATCGCAAACTTCCGAAACGCAGCAATGTCAGCTACTACCGCCACCTCGTCCCCCATCCCCGTCTGTGTCGTCGGATTTGGCAACTCGGCACGCACTTTCCACCTCCCCTTCGTCCTCGCCTTGCCTCAACTCTTCACCCTCCATTCGATCCAGCAGCGACCTCGTACCTCTGCCAACGCCTCTTCCTCCCCCGACGCATCCAAACTCTTCCCCGATGTCACCATCCTCCCCGACTTTGATTCGGTGCTCACCACCCTCCCCAAGAACGGTCTCATCATCGTCACCACCACTAACGACACCCACTTTCCCTTCGCCAAGCGTGCACTTGAATCCGGCTTCAACGTGCTCGTCGAAAAGCCCGTCGCCACCAACGAGTCCGACGTCCAGACGCTCATCGATCTCCAGACTAAGACAGGAAAGCTCTGCGCCGTCTACCAGAATCGACGCTTCGACGGCGACTTTTTGACCATTCAGAGTCTTCTTGCCGACAAGGAGACCGAGCCTTCCGCTCTGGGAGTGCCGACGTACTTTGAATCTCGCTTCGATCGGTTCCGACCGTACGCGAAGGGGGGTTGGAGGGAGGAAGTGGATCCTGACACGCAAGGTGGTGGAATGCTCTGGGATCTCGGATCGCACCTCATCGATCAGGCACTCTTCCTCTTCGGTCCACCGGAGAGCGTCACCGGCTTTGTGAGGAACCAGCGAAACCAAGGACCGAACGCGGTGGACGACGACTGGATGGCGATCTTGAACTATCCCGAAGCTGCACCTCTGCCTCCTTCCTCGCCCGCCTCCGGCTCGAAGATCGGCGGGTTGAGGGTCAACTTGGGAGCCACGTGTCTGAGCTCGCATGTGGATGCTGAACAGCCCAGGTTCAGGGTCGAGGGTACGAGGGGGAGCTACGAGAAGCGCGGTACGGATCCTCAGGAGAACCAGCTCAAGCTCGGTTGGACACCCTCCAGCCATCCGGAAGAGTTTGGTGTCTACAGCGAGAAGTCCGACCCCGACACGGTCCGACTCGGAAGGCTGACCACCATGGTCAGATCGGACGAGGACCTGTCCCTGCCCACGCCCGGCTCAGCAGCAGCTGCGCCGAAACAACCTCAACTCTCGGTGGCGAGCATTCCGACGTTGCCCGGAAGGTACATTGATCTGTTCGGCAATGTTGCTGCTTCGATCCATGCGGTGCAGCAGGCGGAATTGGCTGGAGGGAGTGCGGCAGAGGCGCTGAGCAAGGTGTCGCTGGTTGGTGTGGAGAGGACGTTGAATGCGGTCAAGCTGATCAAGTTGATCCGCGAGAGCAGCAAGCAGGGTAAGACTCTGCAGTGGGTCTGAAACATCAAGATCGCAAACATGATCATTTGTCGTAGAACGGTGCTCGTAAATGCAATTCGTGAAATGCGTAATGCTATCTGAAGGGTATCTTTTGATCAACTGTCCGTGGAGTTCTTGCGTCTATGACTCGCCCCTGACTCGGCGCTTGTACTCTTCTGGACTCTCAAACTTCTTGCCTAAACTCCACATGCCGATCTTTTGCTTCCTGGCTTTGGTCTCTGCTCTCTCCAACGCATTCAACCCGGTGGTACTCTTTCGCCAGAACTTGGCCCACCATGTAGCTTTCCCGTAATCTGCTCCTGCCGATCTGTACACCGTTGCCAGACCTTGTTTGACCATTGCTAGCGAGACGTTTGTCTTGCCGAGGAAATATGGAGGATCCCAGACGTAGGGTGTTGCGACCAACCTCTTGTACTGGTCGATGTGGGAAGGGTAGAGCCAGATGGTTTTGGTCGAGATCTCATGCGTTGATGAAGAAGTGGGATTGGGGGGCGGGGCGGAGGTTTTGGAGAAGAAGGATTTCTTGGGTGGTGTGAGTTTATCGACGCTAGATGGAGATTGAACCATGGAGGATAGAAAGTGTTTTGCTTCTTTGGAGAAGGGTTGTGCTGGTTTTCCGAAGTGTGCGCTTTCCGGTGCGTCTACACCTGCGATTCGAACTGAGATGGTCTCTCGAACGAGTTGCGATTGGCCGTTCTTGCGCTTTTTGGTTCGTGGTGGCCATGGATAGAACCAATCTCGGAGGTATGGGAGCCCAGGTGTGTGGTGAAAACGGAATCCGTCTGCATCCCCGACGGTGACCACTCGACCAACGAGAACTTTTCGATACCGAAGAACGGCTGGTGTCACATATTCAGCGTTGGGAATCCGTCGAAAGTAGCGCCACCAGAGAAGGAAGCAGAGCGAGGATGTTGATACGCCAGCTACGGCTGCTCCAATGGGGTTGGAAAGAATCGTTCCGAGGACATCGGAGGACTGTTCGACCACGGACCATACAGTAAGCCGCGGTTCAGCGTCTAGGGGTGAGGTCGTTTCTGCGGGTTGCTGTTCGATTCTTGACGATCTTGAGGAAGAGGCAAGACTGAATGCTGCTGGTAATGCAGTCAAAGCAGTGCGGGACGAAGAAGCCGAAGCCGGTGTGGCAGGTATTGAGGTGCTAGAAGATGGGCCTGACGTCGGCCATAGTGACAGCATCGCTGCGCTTGACCAGCTAAGTCACTGAAAGCAATGTCCTGTGGTGTCTTGTATGTGCGATCGATGGCGTGTTGGAAGAAAGCGTCGAGTGATGGACGACAACGAGCTCAGTGATTGAGTTCCAGATTGTCGGTGGTTCGTGTGGAGTTTCAACACACAAAATATTAATAACAAAACACCTTTTTGCTAACAATCACACCGAATCTTACTCAACTGCACACGGCGGTCTCGAAAGACCAACACTTGCACGCGTGCCATTTCGGAATGACGAACCATCCTTCGCAGCTCTGCGATCTGGTCACCGAAATTCACTCCTGCCATCTCGATATGATTGCTATCACACACGATTCGAACCAATTCTGCGTCTCTGTCAAAGTACGTTGCATTGGCGTTCGTCCGAGTGTTTACTCAAACAAAGCGTCTCTTTTGACCTTGCAGCGCTTTCAGTCGATCTTCCTGCTGCTGTTTTTGGATGGACCGTGAGTGCTGACCGAGAAGGGCTCGAATGAAGGAGCAATGCCCGACGACGTCGTGTGCAGTCCAATTTTCTCGCCATCCCGCTTCTTCTGCTCTGCCAGCGCCTTGTCTCCGTTCCAGTAGTATACTACCTGCGCTGCGATCGCTGCGTTGAAGAGCGTCGCGAGACCGAATCCGTACAGCAGCAGCTTGTCATCGGTCTCGGTCATTGTGGTGAACACCCTGGCAATCGTGCCGAGCAGTTGGGCAAACACAACGATACTGCTCAGCTGACCACGGCTCTTGTCTTTGTACAGCTCGGCCATCTGCGGTACTTTGGATGCCAGCGAGATCGGAATCGTGCAGGCCTGCAAGAATGTCAAGGTAGACGCCGGAATCACCGAGGGAGTCGCCAGTGCCAACGAGCCGATGCCCATCAACGCCGCTGCAACCGTGATGCTGTTGGAACGTGCCGAAGGATCAACACGACCTGTTTTGGCATTGGGAGTGTATGCAATCACCAACAGCAAGATAATCATGTTTTGCAGCGTCAAGCTGAGGTTCTCGCCGTACGTGGAGAACGGAAGGCGCGACCGAACGGCGTAGGCGAGCGAGATGGTGTAGGCCACCACTTCGAGGGTATACATCGAGAGAGAGATACCGCGTGCGCTTCGACCGTTAAGGATGTTGAGAATCTGAGGCACCTTCATAATGCTTCCGAACACCACGATGCCCAAGCCGAGCGCCTTCGAGATGGCATACTTGACGCAGTGGCTCGAGCTCAAATCAACATTGTAGATGAGTGTGGTGTAGCACTCTTGCCCAATGAGCGCGATGGCTGGCTTCTGAACGAAGAGAGGCAGGTTGTGAGTAACGGATTGGATTGCGGATTGCATGGTAAGCCCGGCGTAGAAGACCCCGTCGATGTTGCCAATGTACAGGGAATGGGATGGATGGCAGGATGGAAGAGGATGTAAAGTGAGCAGCCAACTCTGCGGACATGGTCAAAGCGTACGTGCAGTTGGAAATTTGGCCACGTCTCCTCCACTCTACAGCACTTATTGGTGCTTTTGCTTTTCTCTCAATTTCAGCCATGAGGAGGAATAATCATGCAAAACATGAGCAAAAAAAAGTAGATTCTGTCGGTTTCGATCCGACGACCTTTGGGTATCGCCACTCGAAAGTGGAAAGGATATCATAGGGTTTGTATGAGCCCAACGCGCTACCTACTGCGCTAAGAAGCTGATCGATGAGAAAGGTTGTCGGCATTACATACATATACCTTGCGTGCTTACCCGAACCATGGCTGCCTAATCGCTAAGAGTCACCTTACACCAAGAAGAAACGTTACTTTCTACATTGCGGCACACTTGACTCAGCTTCTTTGCCTGCCTCCTCGCCTACAGTCATCATGGTTCAAGCACTTGCGCAATTGCCGGATCGAGTACAACCGATGCCTCGACTTTGACTAAAGAGCAGGCATCCGTGGGCAGCCAGACAGGCGGCGACTATTTCTTCTAGGTCCCTTTCTTCCTCAGGCAAGCCACCAACAGAAGTTCTAGCCATGTTCCTGCAGGATGGTCAGTCATCGAAAGCCGTATGGCTGCTGACATCAAGTCGCCGGACTCTCCCAAAGCTAGAAAACGCATGGAAGAAGCCGAACGCGGGCGGCGCGGGACCCCGCATCGCGGCGTCAGCATCGGCTCGATCGAGACACCCTTGTCAATCTGACTTTTCGGGCTTCAGCCACATCGTGACCTGGGTCGGACTCTTGCAAGCAGATGCCGCGATGCCACCTCTATTAACGATGTAGATCACGCCATTCTGATGTTCGCCAGAGCAGAAGAACGGAGCAGAAGACGGCTACCAAGTCACCTGCTGCGGCAAAGGTCTGGACCGTGATGACAACGCTCGCGCATTGATCAAGTCAGCCATCGGACAGCACGGCTGACAATGTATCAGCAGACTGACTCTATTGCTCAGCTTCTACAGCTCGAAGGACGAGCTACTGGCTAAAAAAGAGTCCGTGCGCTTTCTGCCCTTCACTCATCGTCTCTGTTTCCTCATTCATCCTCTTGCTTCCTCACAGCGTCGAAGAGCAGCAGTACCGGCGGCTTCAACAGCAATGGCTAGTCGGCACGCAGACACTTGTGATCCCGGACTAAGCACGGACTGTCTTCCTCAGCACGCAGCGACAGACAAGGCAAGCCAGCGGCGCGATCGGCAAAGTCGACACACTTCCCTTGCACACTTGGGCTGGCTATACGCTACTGAAGGGAACAACATCACACCATGAGACATCAAGCAAACGTCTCCCCAGAGTGGCCTCTGAAGCAGGCTCGAGCGTCTATGCTCCAAAAGCATAAAAAGAGCGAGCGAACAATCCGCGCCATCTCCTCTTCTTTCCGCCACCCCTTTCCACTGTCATACTTCCGACGCCATCTCAGCTTTCTAAACCTTCTTGCAAAGCTTTCAAACTACTGTCTCCGCACTTCATCCGCACTTGACCAACCTCGACATGACTCGCATCTCTTCCATTCTCGTCTTGGCTACGGCCATGGCCTTCCTCAGCGTTGGCCCTCCCAGCTCCTGGGCTGCTGTTCTGCCCACTCGTGACATGGCCTCGCAGGATCTTCAGGGCGCTACCACCACGGACCTCTCTAGAGACGTCGTCGCTCATGCAGTCGATGCCAAGACAGGTTTCGACACCCAGAACAAGCGCAATACTTGCCGATACGGAACTTACTGGAGTGTGCATGATAACCACTGCGTACCCTGGTTTCGACGGGATGAGATTGACGCCGAGCGCGGCGGTCAAGAAATCGAGGAACTCGTAGCACGTCACGACTCGCACGGCGATTACGGCGATTACGGCTATGATGATGACGGTTATCGTCATGGCGGACACCACCATCACGGTCACCATCACTACCGAGGCGATGCAAGCTCGGCCCGTGATGCTGAACGCGGAGGACGCTTCTCGGATGAAGTTGACGCTGCTGATCGGGGAGGTGGTGGAGGTCGAGGAGGAGGACGGCGTTCAACGGATGAGATCGATGATGCCGATCGGGGAGGAAGAGGTCGCTTCACCGACGAAGTGGATGCTGCCGATCGAGGAGGCGGCGGAGGTCGAGGAGGAGGAGGAGGACGTCGATCCACGGATGAAATCGACGCTGCTGGTCGAGGAGGAGGAGGGGGTCGAGGAGGAGGAGGAGGACGTCGATCCACGGATGAAATCGACGCTGCTGATCGAGGAGGAGGAGGAGGTCGAGGAGGAGGAGGAGGACGTCGTTCCACGGATGAAATCGACGCTGCCGATCGAGGAGGCGGCGGAGGTCGAGGAGGAGGACGTCGTTCAACGGATGAGATCGATGATGCCGATCGGGGTGGCCGTGGTCGCTTCACCGACGAAGTCGATGCCGCCGATCGAGGAGGCGGCGGAGGTCGGGGAGGAGGAGGAGGAGGACGCCGATCCACCGACCAAATCAAAGCTCGAGACACTGACCGTGGTCGCGGTGGAGGAGGTGAACGTGGAGGTGGAGGTGGTCGAGGTGATCGGGGTGGACGGGGTGGTGGACGTGGACGCAACTCTGACACATTCGACGCCGAAGACGAAGAGTAAGTCTTTCGTCCTTGCCTCTCTTCAGAAGTCCTGATCACGTTGTTTCCTGGTTGCTGTCGGCCATCCCCTCGGTGTCCTGTTTCCAATCTCCTCGTCCCATCTTTGATCCTTTGGCATCCTTATCTTTTGGCGACGTTGCAACTCGGTTCAACACCTTTGCTCGTCGCTCACGTCTTCGTCCCTCGTCGCCTTTTCATGTCATGATGTTCTCAGATCTGGTTGCTTTGCTCGCCGTGACTGTTTTACTCGAGCATCGCAAAGGCCTCAAAATTTTCTCAATTTTCAACTCTTCCTCTCACTTGCACTGCTTTTGCCGTCTGTACGCTCAGAACCAATCATGGCGATTGACAGATGCATGGCTTCAATCCAGGATTTATCCTTGTGTGAGATCCGAGCCGAGGCATATGCAAAGGAATGAGTGCCGACGGCTCATGAGGTCTGTCAGGCTCGAGCGAGACAGATTTAATCTGAACGAGAACCAAGCAGATGGGTCTGAGCTACAGTTTCTGGGCTCACGTCGCGATGCGTCGTCGTCTTTACATAGAAGGCGGTGCGAAATCTTTCAATCACCGTCGAAGTCGGTCAATGCTGATCCGCGACCACGGAACGAATGAGCTCTATTGAAGAACAGGCCTCCTCGAGGTTCATTTTGCGAGTTCGATCAGGGGACACGTTCCGCTTAATTATTGCACGGACAGAAGATTTGAATGAAGGGCTCAATGAGGCTGAGGGCTGGAGCGTCTTTGGCGTTTGTCACAGGTCTGCCTGTGGACTTTTCGGCTTGCATTCGGTGTCAGCTCGAAAAAATCCGCTACGCTTTCATCCTGGCAGCGAGGACCGAGCATGATGTACTCAAGTGTAGTTGACGAGGCATTTTTGACTGAACGCCTTCGGGACAGGCACAGTACGCCCTTCATTTCGTTCCGTGTAGGATTGAACTTCGGCTGGATCGACAAGATCCTTGCGTGGCAACATGAAGTCAACCTTGGATTGAGTGCCAGGGATCAAGGCGTGCAAAAGCTGGCTGGTTCGTTTGGGAACGTACAACCCCGCGGGCAGAGCATTTGAACAGGGAAGGCAGCGGTGGTAGTCAGCATCCATTCGTGTAGGCAGCGAGATGGCTGTGAGCCTCTCCAGCTGCCGACTCCTTCCCACAGACTCCAGTCGTGAGTCGAGTAGTCGTTCAACACACACTGTGAGTGAGTCTACAAAGTACAAGTACCGACCCTCGCGAGACGACAAGAGCCATCTCATTCCATCTCCTTCGCATTCGCAATCTTACTCATACCTCCCTCTACAACGAATCCTCCTGCCCTTTCCCACTCGTCCCAACGTCGCTCTCATCCTCTTTTGACCTCTACCAGGATGGCTCGCATCTCATCTTCGCTCCTTATGGGTGTCGTGCTCGCCATGACCGGCATGCTCGTTGCCAGCCCAGCCAGCGCCAAGCCCGTTGCTCAAGAGCCTATCAAGGTGGAAGCCCCAGTCAAACGCCACGTGGCATCGCGTGCTGTTGTCGAAAAGCGCCTGCTAGGTGCCAACGCTGACGCCGACGTTGGTGTTGGCGCCGGCGCAGGCGCGTGGCCTGGCGCTGGTGTTGGTGGGCATGCTCACGTCGGCGCAGGTCTCGGTGGTGGACCTTACGGCTGGGGATACCCTGACTATGGTTACCCCGGCTACTGGCCTGGATATGGAGGCTATCCGTATGACGGCTACCCCTACGGCGCTCACGGTCCTTATTATCCTCGAGGCGCCCCTCACTTTGGCCGTGGCAACGGTCCGAACGGCGCGGATGGACCGAACGGTGCCAACGGTGCCAACGGTGCCAACGGTCCCAATGGTCCCAACGGACCTCCCCCTTCCCATCCTAGCCATGGAGGTGGCTACGGCGGGCACGGTGTTCACGGCGGGCACGGCGGACATGGCGGTGCAGGTGGCGCTGACGGAGGTGCTCCTGGTGGTGGTGCTTCGGGCGGATCTGGAGGATCTGGAGCTCCTGGCGCTCCCGGTGCGCATGGTGGTCCTGGCGCTGCTGGTGGTCCTGGCGGTGTCCGAGGCGGCGATGGAGGCAACGGAGGCAACGGTGGAAACGGCGGCAATGGAGGAAACGGCGGTCACGGTGGAAAGAACGGCGGCGATACCTGCGAATAATTGGCTGCCCAAGCCTCGAGGTCAGCTCATGACTCTTGCTCGCCTCCCAGCCAACACTCCCAAACGACTCGACCTCGGTCCTTCCCACGCTTTGCATGCTTTGTATGGCTGAAATTCATTCGCCATGTCTTGAACTCGCATTTGCTCTTAGACTCTCAATGCTACGTTACCGTTCTGATTCAAGCCATCGTTTCGAGTAGCTCGTGAGAATTTCGACGGTCCGACGTTCAGTCTGCTAGTATCAGGTATGTGATGGTGTCTTGTTTGACAGGTTGGAATTTTGAGAGCAACACACACCAAACCCTGTTCCGGGCTCGAGTCGCGTGCGTGTTGGTCTGAGAGCGGGGCTTTTTTTGCTCCACATTTTTCTGGACCGTCATTCATCTCTTGGGCTGTCCTCACACCGTCTCGTTCCACGATCACCGTTCACAACCATGGCACGCCTGACCGAACTTCATGATGGATCCGACAGCGATGACGCGCGCACAGCATCGTCTTCCTCCAATGCTCAACGAGCGGGTCTGACGCAGGACGAACAGGAACAGATCCTACACAAGTCCGGCATCATCGAAAAGCTCGGCCTGCCAAAGGACTTTGTCACGATGGATCAGGCGCAAGCTCAACTGGATGCGCTCAATCGTCGCACCGCAGGCGCACAAGGCAAGCAAGGCGAAGACGACGATTCGGACGACGACTACGGTGTAGCATCGGATCACGAACTCGACGGAGACGATACAGCCAATCGACTGATGCAGGAACAAGATGCGACAGAGATGAGCTCTCAGGTGGAGAGTATCTTGGATTTGGTAATTTGGACCATGCCGTTTGGATTCATGTTTACGCTGCTCGACGTGCTGGTAAGGCAACAGTACGGAGAGACGGTCGGGCTTGCCGATGAAGCCATCAGGTTGATTCGAGCCCTTCCCGGTGAGTCACCTTTCCAGAAGAATTGGTTTCGGTCAAGCGGCGAAGCTGACATTTGTCAATTTCAACATATGCAGTGCTAGCGTTCTTTATCCACTACAGTAAGATGATCATCTGCCTCAATGTCGAAATCTCTTCCACATGTCCTTGCAATTGACTCGCATCGTTCCGCACAAACAGACCTCACATCCCAACGCCAAGCATTGATACAAGGTGTCCTTTTCGTCCTCTGCTCTGCTTGCGGCTGCTCGCTCATCTACATTGTCAACAAGGTAAGAGCTTTTCTTCACACTTCGAACCCCAACGCTGAGCAAGCAGTCAGACTGACTCACGAACGACCACTCCATGAAACAGTCACCGTACGACGTGGTCGTGCAGCGCGTTGCACCACTCGGTACGCTGTGGATCTTCTGCGTCGTCAGACTGGATCTTCTCCCCGCCTGCATCAGTCTGGCGATCGTCGCCGTGTTCGTACAACAGAGTCAGCTGAAGATTGTCTTCGATTAGCGCAACACCTCTGTCAAACACAGCCATCGAACAAACATCTGCGTATGGTGCGCGGCTGTGAATGTGAAGCTCGGGAAAGATGATGGTGAGAGGTGAGAGCCACTTCCAGTGTTGCGTGGGAGAGAAGTCAAGCTTCGCTCGGCCAAGTCCGAAACTCTGCTAGAAAATGTCACGGAATCTCCGCCGCTTTTTCAGGTCTTTTTCCGCCGCGTTCAGTGGGCCTGTGCTTTGCCTATCAAGGGCTCACACCTTCCTTGTCCTATCATCACCACCACCGTCGAGATCGGACCTTTTTCTCAACCAAGACCTCCTCTAGACCAGCTCGATCATGTCGAAGTCACCCATCACATGCCACGTCCTCGACTCGACGCTCGGCAAACCAGCCGCCAACGTCCGCGTCCAACTAGAAGCACTCTCTCCACTCAACTCCTCCTTCCACATCCTAGCCACCGGCGCCACCAACAGCGACGGTAGATGTCCCGATCTACTAGCCGGCAGAGAGGCAAAAGAGGTGTTGGTGGCGAAAGGAGTGTACAAGATGATCTTTTATACGGGAGAGTACTTTGAAAAGGCGGGGAGGAATACTTTTTACCCTCAGGTCGAGGTGAGTCCACACACGATGTTCAGAAAGATATCAAGAAGAGGAGACACTGACACTGGGTTTGCTTTGTGGGTTGTTGTCGTGGCTACAGATCTTGTTCCAGTTGACGGAAGCGCCAGATGCACATTATCATATTCCGCTACTGCTCTCGCCGTTTTCGTATACTACATACCGCGGATCGTAGAGCGGTTGGTTGCACAGCGTAATTGTACAGCGTCAATTCACGTAGCTCACATGCAAACGTTCAGCCCGATCAGGGTCATTTGAGGCACCTTGTGCACACAAGGGAAATATCCTCCATTCGACCTCCACGGTATTAGCGTACAACACTGCTGAGTCAAGAGCAAGAATCGACAGATGAGCTAGATCTACAACGAAACCCCATCCCCGCGAAACCCGAACGTCTACTTCTTCACCGGGGCAGCGGCAGCCACAGGAGCGATGAGCGACTTTGTGATGTTGAAGACCCTCTCCTTGCTAGCGAACAGGATGGCGGCGGTCAACACCGACTGCAGCAGTTTGCTCGCGATACCTCTGTACAGACCTGCGATGCCCTCCCTCTGGACGATCTCTGTCATGGCGGTCCAGAGGTTGTTGCTGGCGCCCTTGTTGCTGCCGGCGTGTTGACGGCTCTTGATGACGATCTGAGGGTAGGTCAAACCGGTAGCGAAGAGCTTCGAGAGGGCTCCGAGCCAGAAGAAGTCCCAGTCGGAGAGCGAGACGTTCTTGCCGCTGGCAAGGCGCGATTTGACAACCCAGTTCTTGAGCTGTTCGAAGGCCGTGTACTGGAGCACGGGGTTGATGACTAGCACAAGGGCGGGGCCGAGACCCTTCCAGAGTGCGAGCGGGCCTTCCTCGCGGATGATCTTTTGCATGGTTTGGATGAAGCCGAGCTTGACAGCGACGGTCTTGCCGGCAGCCGCAGCTTTGGGATCCGCTTTGGAGTCGGTGACGCCCACGCGGACGGTCTGGCGCGTGTTGACGATCCAGATCGGATTCGTTGAGATCGTGGTGGCGGAACCAGCGATGAGTCCGGCAATGATAGACTCGAACGTGGTGAGAGCTCCACCTTGAGCGATCGTAGCTGAAGCAGTCGTGGCTGCTGCCGCGGCGACTTTGAGCTTGGACTTCAGGATCGTCTCTCGGCACTTTTCGAAGAAGTAGTAGTACACGCTGCGAGAGAGTGCGAGCCAAGGCAATGGGCACGTATGCAAATGAAAGGGTCAGCGGTGCTTTGACGGCAATCCGAAAGCTTGGTCAATCGAACTTACAAGTTGGTGACACCGATACCGAGCAAACTCGAGCTGAGTCCGGCGTAAAGACCAGCTACACCCTCCTGCTGAAGGATCTTGAGCGCAGCCTTGACCATGGGCTCTTCCGGGTTCTTGGACGACTCGACCGCGGCACGAGTGGAGATACCCACCAGAGGGTAGGTGGCCGTCATGGCGACCATACCACCGACACCACCGGCGCAAGCATGGATGAAGGAATCGTCAGACATGGTTGTGATAAGGTCACGGAAGCGCGATTGCAAGCGGCACGATGAGCTGAGGAAAGGATGATGAGGTCGGGAAGATGTGGTTTATGGCATTGACGCAAGGCGCGGAATCGAGAGGACTCGGAGTGGATAGGGACAGCTGCTCGAAAACGAGAGCCGGATTGTGGGGAGTGTGACAGGAACCGTACGCACGCGCCTTGGGCCGGTGCTGCCGGACTACACAATATGCACACTCTGCTGTGGAGAAATTCAGAACAAAGGTAAGGCGAGCAATTCTGCGAGCTACACTCCGAGCCCTGCAGCAAAGGCAGCTTCCTGTGAAATCGGCTAGCGTGCAACACTACATCAGCGCGGCGACATCATCTCGTGCTTCAGACATCCGTCTTTCCGCCTTGATCACGATCAGTGGGTGCAGTGAAGGATCGAGATCAATCGAGGGCAAAGACGAGTCCATCGAGATTGCCAGATGGACAGCGATACCGACTCACCAATGCACTTCACGAGTGTTCTTCTACACCGGCTTTTTCAGGCTCTTTTCCGAGCCGGACGCAGCTGCGATTTTCCTCGATTTCGTCCAAGACCGCGACGCGGAGTGACCGCATGAGCGCTGCCAGAGAGGGACAAACAACACCAAAAAGCAACGCGTGAAAAACACATCAGATCGGCTACTGATCGTCATGCGGACTATCATCTGTCCCCGATTCCAACACTTCCCACCCGCAGGTCTTCCTGATCAGCTTCACTGTGATCCTATGGGAGAGGTGTCACAATCCGATGCGTTCCAGGAACATCTTTGAGAACCACTCAGTCCCTGGCGTCCCCGTCACCTCGTCCACCAATCCAATCTGCGACTCGTCCACCTCGTGCATCTTGCGATGAACCGGAGCGTCTACATTGTCAATCGTGTGCAGCTCCTTTTCCGCATCCTCTGCTCTATTCCCTCCAGTCTTCCTGCTGCTTCCATTTCCCGTGAACCTGCGATCCACCACGCAGAAGCCTCGCGTCAGATCACCGTTGGTCTCGATCTGGAATCTCCGCGGGGTGTGTTTCCACCCGTTGCCATCCGTGGATGCGGTGGCGGATAACGGTGCGAAGATCGCATGTGCCACGGCAAGCGGATCGTGCGCCTGAAAGAGATCGTGCTTGTCCGGATGAAATTCCTCCGGCGCGACCATGTTGTTGGTGAAGGCTCGAGGGTGGGTCAGGAATGTCCCGATGAATCTCTCCAAATGACTCGCGGCCTTGGGCGCGTCTTGAGGGGTTTCGTACGTGGACTTGACCAGCTTCGAGTAGGGTACGGTGTGATCCGAGGTGATGTCCAATGCCAGCACCTGAACGGGTAGCCGGCGGCCTTGCAAGGCCGAATGTCGTGGAGCCTCATCGATTAGCACGCGAACCGAGTAAGGATCCGCGTACCAATTGAACTCGGCCACCGGGGACGTATTCCCAGGGACATCAAAAGCACCGCCCATAACAGAGATGCCGCCCACTTTGGCAAACGTCTCCGGATCCTTGCGGAATGCTGCAGCGAGGTTCGTCAACGGTCCGAGGGCGGCGATGCGTACAGTGTGAGGAGGATGTTGTCGGATCGTATCCAGGATGACGTCTGCTGCATGTTTGTCGGATGGTGCGAGCGGTGCGATCGCCTGCTTTGGCACTGGGAACGGGTCGTCGGGTAGCCAGTGTACTCCGGACAGACCATCTCGACCGTGGAAATATGACGCCGTGAACATCTTCCCTTCCAGAGGCTGAGTCGATCCAGAAGCGACGACGATGGGTTCGGCATCAGCGCTGAAAGCCCGGTATCGCTGCCTCACCGCATCAGACGTGGAAGGATCTGCAAGGTGGCGATGCAGGACAGCGCCTGTTCGCAAGACATTGGCGTAAGCGTGATCCAGAGTCGTGTTGCCAAAGGTCAGTGTGATGGCTTTGACTGCCACCTCGTCGGGCGATGCGAGAGCGAGCAAGATGGCGAGCACATCGTCTACGCCTGGATCTGTATCGATGATGAGCGGTATGGGAGATGTCGATTTCGTTGTCTGTGTCATGACTGTTCGTAATGGCTGATGAGGCTTGGTGTTCAAGAGGAAGGAGGTGTTGGCTGTCGACCGTCGTGCAGGGTCAATGCGAGTTGCACGTCCGATAACACCACGTGGAGCGCCGAAGCAAGACCAACACTTACCACCTCCACTCCTCAGCGTTGCTGTTAGCAGTCTCAGCATCGCCGTCCCGAGCATCCGTAATAGCCTGACTAGCATCACCGAGCTGCACAGCAGTCGTATCTTCCCCCAGCACCGACTCCGTCTCGGGAACGGGTTGTGTGTCAGGGTGAATTGTCGGCTATTTGTTCGGAAGGTGCACCGTGCCCATCGGACAAGGCCGACCAGTCAAGAAGAATCTCCCGATTGAGTTGCAATGCCAATCGAGATGTGATCTCGGAATTTCGTAGCGGCGGAATTGGTGAAAAGGGCTTATGACGACAGCAGCGTCCAGTGTACTAAATGAAAATCTGCAGCGGAACAGCGTGTGCTCCTTACACGTTCGGCTAATCGAACGCCGGCAGCAATCCAGTGTGTCTCGGGCTTGCAAGAAAATCAGCTGAGTTGCGTCAACGACGACGATCCCTTTTCTCCGTCGTAAGGAATTCGGGCTCAGCCTGTGATGATTTGGTGATGGTCATCTTTGTTCACTGATACGAACAATGACATGCTGCCAAGTGACCGGTCTTGATCCGACAATCTCTCCAACTGACTGATCACGAACATGAACGCCTTCAACCTCGAAGTATTGCGCTTGTATGTTTGTTGCTCGAGCATTGTGTTCGAATGTGGCTTGCAGCGAGGGCAGAAATCATGCATCGGCATTTGAGCCAAAGCCGAACCTGTTGGCCTACTTAGGCCGTCGGTCTCGTGTGGACGTGTTCCGCAAATCTAAAAATCCGCTTGGAACGAGCCTGCATTCTTTCAACAACCCTCACAACCCACGTAGATCTTCGCCTTGCCACCACCATCATATCCAACCTTCCACCACCTTCATCTCCGCACAAAATGGTTTCGTTCTACGATCTCAAAGCAAAGAAGCCCAGCCAGGACGAATACACGTTCGACCAGCTCAAGGGCAAAGTCGTCCTCGTCGTCAACACCGCCTCCAAGTGTGGTTACACTCCCCAGTTCGCGGAGCTCGAGGAGCTGAACAAGAAGTACGCTGAGCAAGGACTGCAGATCATCGGCTTCCCTTGCAACCAGTTTGCTGGTCAGGATCCAGGGAACGATGACGCCATCGGAGAGTTTTGCCAGCGTGTAAGTTGTGGTCTTCACATGAGGTAGGACAAGTGACGGTGGTAAAGGATACTGATCGGATCGTTTGTTATCTCGTTCTGGCTGTAGAACTACGGCGTCAGCTTCCCCATGATGGCCAAGTCGGATGTCAACGGAAGCAACACCAACGAGGTCTTCCAGTTCCTCAAGAAGCAAAAGTCTGGTATCCTCGGTACAGAGATGATCAGTAAGTACCGCAACGAGCTTGATCTGTCTCAACGAGCGCTCATGTTGATCGTTTCCTACATCTCTCGTCTTGTTATCTTGCAGAGTGGAACTTTACCAAGTTCCTCGTCGACAAGGAGGGCAACGTCGTCGAACGTTACGGATCCAACACTAAGCCTTCCGCCATTGCACCGACCATCGAGAAGCTTCTCTCCAAGTAGAGTTGTTCGCGCTGACGATGACTGTCCGGACTATTTTCGCACTATGACGAGGATTGCGATCTCTCGTTCATGCGTTTCTCCATCAATTATACCTGATACATCTTGTTCTGGTCTCTGCTAATTCTAATCGCCATTTGCACCAGCTTTACACGCACACGAACGCCAGCTGGCTCATACGATCTCGGATTACGGGTATGGATTGCAACAGGACATACATCGGACGGAGGAGAATCATGTCCATTACAAAGCGAAGGAAAAGACAGGGCATTGTTCTGAGGTATCTACTGCTTGCCAGAGTAGACGCTTTCGGTGTGCATGACGGCTACGATCTCGCGCATGCTTTCGGTGCTTGCCATCTGGACAGTTTGGATCGTGCTCTTGTGTGCGAAAGCGGTTGTCGCATGCAAGGCCAGGGCGATGATCCACAGTCCGCAGATGCCCCACAGCGTACCTGCCTGGCTGAGGTCTAGTTCGAGCAGAGGGACTCCGTTCTTGTTGACGGCCGTCTGGCTGGTGACGATGCTCGAACCGGCCATGTAGGAGGCGATGGCGGAGCAGACGGCTTCGACGAACGAGACGATCTGGAAGAATTGATCGGACCCAAAGATGAGGTTGAACGCTTGTCCGCCGGTTAGGCCCATCGCTGCGACGGTGACGGCTGTGGAGGGCGGTTTGTTGGAGCCGGACGAAGAGGATTTGATCGAGGCGAGCGAGGATACGGCGACGGTCATGGAGAGTTTGTGGGCAGATGCGGTGGCTGCTAGACCGGTGAGCATGTTGAGACTGCCTCGGACGTAGGTCGCGTTGTCGACCGAGATGTGGGCGAATCGAACGAGGATCAGCAGGATGATGACGCCGATCAGGGCGATGATCCCTTGCACGTGAGAGGTGAATAGTGCTGCGCTGGTGCTGGGTGCACTTGTGCTACCGTCGGAAGGCGAGTTGGTGGAATCGTCCATGATCATGGCAACACTTCTCCGACCAGCGGTAGAAGCTACCTCGTCCAACGTCGGTCCTTTCACCTTCCGCTTCCGAGCGGACCCATTGTCGACCACGCTCGCTGCATGCAGCGAGTACTCTTCTTCCTGTGCAGGAGCAGTCGCGGCTGCAGCAGCGGCGACGGCTAGACAGTACTTGCCACGACGAGACGAGGCGAGCGATCGACCCCGAGACGGGATCTTGCCGCTCTCGATGCGCGTGTACCTGCCATTGCTGTCGCTGAATTTGGCGGGTGGCTTGGTTGGGGAGAAGGTGAAGCTCGGCATGTTGTGAGAGTTCCTGATGGAATGGATGGCTGGTGATGAATAGGATCAATGTGGCAGAACTAGCTGCGGTGCGGTTCGGAGGCAAGTGACAGTGTTTAGGTTGGGTAAAGGAGTGTGGTTGTTTGTTAAAGAATGTGTGTGCAGGATTTGCAAGTGTGTGAGAGGACGAACAACGATGAATGATGGTAGTGGTGAGGTGGAGAGAGTGTGGTATCAGGCTCGAGAAGATCCGAGACAGCGAGGAAGGACGGTGATACTCGCTGCTTCCGGTCTGTCTGGTAGCTCGAGGTCGTCTTTCCCACCATGCAACACAGGGGCAGCGGTTGAGTACCACTTCGCTCGTTCCGACCACACAAGCGCCAAGAGTCTCGGACAGACTCCACGGTCAGCAGATCCAAAACTCCAATCGAAAGCTTAGTTACGTGGATCCGATGCACCATCCTTCAACGACTGCAAACTGAGACGGCATAAGAGGGCGGCTAAACCCACGCAAACGTGAGCTGTCGACGAGCGCAAGCGAGCCGTTGGCTGCAACTACCTGCCTGAAAAGGAAAGAAGACTGTCTACGGCTTGAACTCTGCCGAAAAGCTGTGACCCCAGAGCTCTGCTGCAGCTGCAAGCACTTGTAGAAGCGCATCATGCTAGAGACTTGCTCAACCAAGAATTCGCCGAAATTGAGAAAGTATACTACTGTGTAGTTGCAAAACCCCTGTCTCGTGCCTGGGAAAGTCAAAAAAACGTGGGTTGGGTGTTGGTTGAATCGCGGCGGAGATGGAAAATTCACCGACGAGACGCGGCACAGTCAAGGAACTTCACACAACATTTCCAATGAGAGTACAACCGCACTTTTCGATGCCTCAATTTACCGTGTCCCTTTTTCGCAGCGGGAATATTTACTCCTCTACAAAAATGTGACCAGGCATTGTTAATGCTATGCTACAGGACGACCTTGAGCCACAACCTCAGGCTTCGATCCAGTCTGCTGGCAGAGCGCATACAGCGAAGCCCCTCTCCTCGTACGCACCAGTCACATACAGCAGCTTCTTGTGAATATCAACCGCCAGCCCTGTCGGCACCGTCGGCAACCATCCCCTCTTCCTCATCTCCTCCTCGCTCCTACCTTCGATCTCTGCCTTGGTCTCTGCCGGGCTCTTGAACACGTTGAAAGTGTGGAATTCTTTCCGCAAAAACACACCCTTCTTCCTCTTTTGCTTTAGCTTCTCCTTGTCCCACGGATGCGCAACGACGCTGCCAAAGTGTCGGAAGACGAACGTGGTCTGATCGATCTTGGCGGCTGGTCTGGGCGGACGTTTTGAGCTGGACAGAGCCGGGGATGAAGTGGGCAGACCAAGCCGTCGACGTCGTTCGTCTCGTTGCGATGCGATCCATTTCTCTACCGATCGCGTGTTGGGGTTGCCCGCGGTCCACGATCGACCGTGTTCATCGACGACGAGTGCGCGAACGGGTGTTTCGTGTTCGATGGCGAAGAAGTTGACAAAGGATGGCGTGTAGGTCTTGTACAGCTGTAGCACGTTGTTCGCCCTGCCGTCGGGGGTGGTGGCCTTTTGCAGGACGCGATGATCGCGAATGCCGCCAGCGATCCCACGCACCCAGTGCTGCTCCCACTCTTGCACTTTGGCAGAATCCGCAGTGAGCGTGGGGATGAAGAGCGCGATGGCCGACGAGTTGGATCCGGCGGCTTTTCCTCCACCGTCCCAAGCTTGTAGAAGCGGCGGGAAACCTTGCCATTGATCGGGGTCGCTTCCGTCGAGTCGTACGGAGAGGGTCTTGTTGATCGAAGAATGGTGGATGAACAGTTTGCTCGTGATCGGGTCGCTGGTGAGCGAATACTGCGGGAGCAAATAGGACGCTACCGGCTGCCATACTGCCGAAAAAAGAGAGCTGCGCTCCGATAGCTCATGAGTCGACGGTTCCTTACTGCGGTCTGGCAAGGATGTGACAAAGAAGCTGGGGACGCGGATCGTTCGAGCGGCTTTTGATGCAACATCGTCGTGCTTGAATCCAGCCAAGATGTCTGGATTATCTCTGACGTGCTGAGGTTCCGGATAGTCGCGATCTATGGGTTGAGAGTATTGCTCTGCAAAGATGGCGATGCGGAAAGGGTCCACTTTGAAGGGCATGTCCGAGTCGACGTGCGTGCCGGCAAGCTCCTGTCCTTCAACACGCTTGATCCATCTCAGCGTCGCATGATCCTTGCCACCCACCTTGTCGAGGTCGTGCACAAAGATGTCGACCACACCTGGCTTGTCGGCATACGGCTTGTTGGCCACAACGACGAGGTTAGCCGGCGGTGAAGGTCTTGGTTCCGCACCCTCGTCCACCTCTTCCACAAAGTAGGGATTCGAAGCGGTCACCGCGATACCAAGAGGATGGAACGTCTCCAAGAGATCGGAGGGCGCTTGAAGCGGATACTCGGGAGGAGGCGTCGAGATGTACAACTTGCGGGCGAGGCTACGTCGACTGGTGTCCCAGGCCCAGATGCCCGGTGTACCTTGCTCGGGAGCGAGCTTGTCTCCGCCGTCCTCATAGATACCTGCACGGGCATCCCAAGTGAGTCGCGTTGGGTCACAGCTGAGATAGGCCATGCTCGTGCGACGGTCGAGGACCACATCTTCGCAGAACGAGGGCTCCACGGGTCCAGCTGGCTCGTTGGGCAAACGTGTCGAGACAGGATGGCAGTGTTCCAGGTTGAGAAGGTGATTGCTGGCTAGCGAGGCTGCATCGAGCGAGTCGCCGTGAAGCTTGAGGTGGTTCTTGTAGGGAAAGTAAGAGGTTACGGAAAGCAGACCAGCTGCTACCGACGAGATGACCAGAGGCAACAACATTTCGTAACCCGCCTAGATCGACAGCTAGTCCAACAGCCGTCGTGATGGTCGTAGAAAGCGAAGTGAGGACGAGTGAGGGAACGGTCGATTGCAAATAGCGCGTACCGATGCCCTTCTCTTTCCTGCCGCTTCCTTGAACGATTGGTTGTGGCGGGCAAGAGATAACCTTAGTGAGAGCGCGGCATCGCATGCAGGTCAACACGGAGTTGCCGTCGGCACGTCCGAGTTGAGCTTTAATCTTTGATTTCGGAAGACTCTCGACCGTGCGAGCGTCCCTTTTTTGTACAGGATTGTGAGATCGATGATGCTTTTGTCGCGGCATTGCACGATAAGATAAACGATGATTTGGCCAGAGTCGTGTGCCTGATTCCGGAGGAATTCTCGGCTCAACTTTTTGACTTTGAGAGGACAAGAAGAAGAAGAAAATTGCACTTCTATGTCACTTGATGTCAACCTCCTCCTCCCGCTTCCCTGTCTCGTTGCTCTTCTCCATCTCCTGACATCCCTTATACGTCTTCGAACAGCATGGCAGCGACTATCGATCAGAGCGCACTGGACAAGCTCCTCAGTCAAGACCGCATCGGCATACTGGATGGTGGGCTGGCCACGTACCTGGAGGATGGACTCAACTTTGACCTTTCCAAAGGTCCACTCTGGAGTGCACGTCTGCTCGACGAGAAGGAGGACGACGTGAGCAACGGAAAGGGACAAAAGGGAATTTTCGACGCTCATTTGCACTACTTGCAAGCGGGCGCCGGCATCATCGGTACCGCCACATATCAAGCTTCGCTCGAATCGTTCGCAAGGGCCAACTACGACCAAGCTTCGGCGTCGCATCTCATGACCAAAGCCCTCGACCTCGCATGCCAGGCACTGCAAGCGCACAACACCAGCTCAGCTTCTTCATCCTCGGCCACTCCTATGATCAGCTTGAGCTTGGGTCCTTACGGCGGAATGCTCAGTAACGGCGCCGAATACACGGGAGACTACCGACGCACTTTCCTATCGGAATCCGACCCACAACGCGAGGAGCAACCCTCTCTGGAAGAGATGGCAGCTTTCCATCAGAGACGTATCGAAGCATTCATCGCTCAGCCCAGCTGGCAAAGCGTGGGAATTTTGGCGGTCGAAACAGTACCGCGAGCCGACGAGGCGCTTGCTTTCCGAATGGCACTCGAGAACGTTGCACGCAGCCACGAAGAGCAGGGCAAGCCGCTGGACAGGAAGCCGGTCTACATCAGTATGGCCTTCCCAGACGATCGCCGTCTCCCTTGGCCTCCGCTCACAACAGGGTCTGCCGTGGATCGAGAAGGCGATGTAGACATGGACGAAGACGAGGACGACGAGGCAGCAGAGCAAGAAGGTGCTGTGCAGGAGGAAATGAATTGGCTCGTTCAAATTGTCACTGACACACAAGTTCAGGGTCACGACTCGTTGTGGCCTATCAGCGGTATCGGAATTAACTGCACAAAGCCGTACCTGCTGCCCAAATTGGTCCAGCGAATGTCGGCTTCGCTCGTCACACTCAACCGATCGGCGAGCGATGGTGGTATCGACCTTCAACACCGAAGGAGCGCGGCAGGTCTGCAAAAGCCACTGCTGTTCCTCTATCCCGACGGCGGACTCGTCTACGATGCGGTGCGCAAAATCTGGCTTACGCCTTCCAACGCGGGCGATCTCGGTCAGGGAGACAACTCTGCGGCGTCCTGGGCGTCGAGGCTGATGAAGTTAGCAAAGAGCATCACGGCTGCAAGCGATCCCGATTTGCCGGATGTTTGGCGAGGCGTATTTGTTGGAGGCTGCTGCAAGAGCGGAACTGACGAGATCCGTGCTCTTTGCGAATGTCTTTCCTCGTAACATGCAGCTGCGAATATACTTCTCGACCATGGAATTGGCGTGTGAGATGCTGTTCGTGATGCGGAAGTGCGCCAGTACCACCATTGACGTCAAGTTAACCCACCATGGCGCAGTCAGATTCGCCCGCGCTAGCCGCAGAGGTCTGTCAGCCGTCTTGACCAACGACCCACCTTGAGCGGCGGGGTCAGAGATGACTGCAGGGCTCGAGCAGCGCTGTCGTGGCGGCAATGCTCGACTCGGACTCGATACAGCCGTCGACAATATCGAATTTCCGATTGTGGCCTATTTGCTGATCGCGCCCACTCAAACGTCGATGAGTTGCAGCGCCAGTGCCCACCCTGTCAGATGAGGGCTGGGCAGTGACATCCAGGTATTGGTGTCTTCTGCAAAAAATCCACGCTAGATGTTGCAATGGAAGAGCGACATGTCTCTGCCGACGGTCAACATTCCATCGGTCAGGTAAGATTGACCTTCTTTGCCCAATCGTCGTGCATGTTTCCTCTCGAAAGCGTCAAGGATGTCGAGATTCCCTGTGAGTGAAAATCCAAATCACAGGAGAGAGTGAGGAGCAAAAGAGCCCTTGCGTTGGCTCGCTTAAGCACGTAGCAGATCCAACTCAGATCCAATCCAAGGGAAATAGCTGCCAAAGTGGCCGGTTATCACCGCCAAAGGGAATTTCCAACGGACCCTTCCTGGAATGCTGCGATGCAAAAGACTTGTCGCATGCAACGGGTCAACTCACATCCAGGCCCTTTGACCACGTTGTTGTCGGATCTGTTTGGCTGCAAAGCCAAGTTTCAAATCTTGCTTCCGCGATCTTGCAAAACGCCCTCAATTCGAGCTCCGTGACAGCCTGCCAGTCTCTGCAACCCACAAAAGAGGAGTCCCGTGCCTCAGTGCACGATTTCGCCGTTCTCGCTACTGTAGAGCGCGTTCGCACCCCTCCTTTCAGCTGAGAGGCAACGCTGGCGTGCGAACTCCTCTGTCAATCTGCAAAATCTCGCTCGAGTGTCTCACAATTTCCCGGGGGCCCTCCCCGAAGTTCGTGGCTGAAATGCGGCTGCAGGGATAGCTTTGCCTTGCCAAAGCGAACAGGCAAGCTCCCACCTTGTCGACACGCAGGACGATGGTCAGCAGCCTGAACAAAAGACACAATCGAGGGTGGGTTGCCAAGTCGAGGGTAGACGACTTCGTGCGCGCCGAAGAGGCTTGGGCGATCTCGCTTGCT
Organism: Pseudozyma hubeiensis SY62; assembly: GCF_000403515.1. NCBI lineage: Eukaryota > Fungi > Basidiomycota > Ustilaginomycetes > Ustilaginales > Ustilaginaceae > Pseudozyma > Pseudozyma hubeiensis. Next base: position 141,823 of record NW_012133820.1, on the reverse strand, counting down.
CATTGACACGAAAAAGAAGAGTGCACAACGGACCCAGAGCGATCTGCGAGGAGAAGGAGCGTTTCTTCCGCAGAACATCGCTAGAGTCTCGGCGGGCTCTTGGCGAAGTTGCACTGCGCCCTTTGTCCTGGGGTGTCACAAGAGCAAGCGTGTGCTTGTGCCTCGCATTGATTGAGTTGCCTGTTCTGGGAAACCGCCGGCGCCTTGTTCCCGTCTTGCTCGCTTCCACTATTCTGTACGCCAAGTCCCGCACCCAAGAACCAAACTAGCCCCCGGATTCCCGGTTGTGTCTCTCGCAAACACATCTCTTCAAGGCACCGGGCGAGCTGTTTTGAGATGCCCCGAGACAGATCAGAATCCCACGCTCGACACGTTGACCCACTTGATGTGGTTATTGCATTCGTTGAGTGGTCCTATCCCACTCGAGCGGCTTGCGTTGCTGACACCGTGCGACGAGCCCCACCGACGTTCAGGGCAAGCACTCGGAAAGAGAGCTCCGCGCAATGTAACAGGTTTAAGCTGACAAGAAGACCGCTGAAAGTCGAGTGGGCGTAAAGTGAGAAGGACGCAGTGAACATGATTGGCAAGGAAGGGGCTGAAACAGCCATGCTGATCGTACTTGTAGGCAGAGGCACGCTCCTAGCACAAGTATATCACCAGCCCCTTTCGACCCTTCTAGCCACCCTCGCTTCATCCCCATCCTCTCTTCCTTCCCTGCTCACTCCGATACCTTTACGTCCTCCATACATAGCCCTACACACTCTTTGCCTCATCATCCTACTCACTGTCAGGTCGCCGCACTCCTCTCTCGCTCAAAGTAGACACTCACGATGCGTTTCTCCTCCGTCCTTGCAGCGGCCGCTGTCATCTCTGCAGCAATGCTGACCCCGGCTACAGCTTCACCTACCTCGATGAGCACCCTCCCAGACACCATCTCTGAGAATGTCCGACGCGAACTCGCCGCTCTTCCTTCGGACGACTACACGCTCTTTGAGCGCAATGCTGGACCTTCCCACAAGCTTAGCAAGAGGGCTGCACAGCTCAACGGCATTCAGACCGGCTGCACTCGCCAGAACTGTCTCTCAATCACGTTTGACGACGGCCCTTACCAATGGGAAAACAAGCTGGTCGACATGTTTGCCAACGCCGGCAACCAGAAGGCCACCTTTTTCGTCAACGGCTTCAACTGGCGATGCATCTACGACGATGCGTCGGTAAAGCAGCTGCGAAACACGTACGAGAAGGGTCACCAGATCTGCTCGCACACCTGGAGCCACCCGGACATCAGCAAGATGAACAACCAACAGCTGGATCAGCAAGTCCAACTGGTCGAGGATGCGTTGTGGAAGATCCTTGGTGTCGTTCCCGCTTGCATTCGCGCTCCTTACGGCAGCATCCGATCCGATCAGGTCAAGTACCTCAACGATCGATGGGGACTCGTGGTCGTTGGATGGAACTACGACACCAAGGATGCCGACGGCGCTGGCACCCAGGCCGGCCTGAAGCTGTACAAGAACCTTCGTCAACCCGCCCAGGCCATCGTTCTCAACCACGAGACCGTCCAGGGTACCATCGACACGGTGATGCCGCAAGCTGTCAACATTGTCCGACAGAACGGCTACACCAGTCACACAGTCCAGCGCAACCTCGGCTTCAACCCCTACAAGGTCGTGGGTAAATACCAGAATCGCGACTCTTCGTGGACTTGCGATGGTACGCCTGCACCTGGCGCCAACTAGTAACTGGTGCTTCCGAAACGGTTGTTGCTCCGTCCTGTCGCCGGGCCTCTGCCTGCTCTTCGTTTGTCCATGATGGCCCTGGCTATCCCATTCCGCATCTATTTTCTTGGCTAGAGCGCAGACATTGCTCGTCAGCTCGCCACGTATCTATTTTCCGCATAAAGCATACCTGCACATATGAATACATCGTTTCGACTTCTCACCAAGATATGCAACTGAAGTCTTGGAAATGTGTTGAGGTGACATGGTTACGATCCAGAGAAGGAATCTGATGAGCTCTTGATCGAAACATGTGGTGTTGCTTCGCTAGATCCATTTTCTGACAGGGTTCATGTAGGCGTTGTACTGAAGGTACATGGTCGCGAGACTCGAAGCTGTCGTTGATGTTCAAAACACGGCGTGAGTACAAATGGGCCGACTTGAGCACATCCAAAGGGTTGCACTTACAGGCTACGATCAAGGGGCTGATGATGCCAGGCCCAAGCTTGGTGGTCTTGTAGACGAATGTCTCGGAGACAAAGTGGACGAGAGCAATGACAAAGGACCACATGCACAGCTCGTACGCTCTGTACGAAGAGGAGAGGGTACAGATGTCAGTTGTGATGCGGTATGCTTAGAAGGGGACAAAGCAGCGCGTGTCAATAGCTTACACTTTGTCATGAATGTTGTAAGCAGCGTAGATGCGAATGATGGCTGAAGTGATGTTCCAGACGCCAAACAGGCGTGCTGACAAGGGAGTGACTGCCAGAGGGAAAAGAGAAAGCACAATCAGAGATGTGAGCCCGAAGTGTCGGATGCAAAGCTGCTGGAGGCTGAGAATAAGACTTACTTTGGGCACCTGGGGCGGAATAGACCTTTGCACTGGCACGAGGGTTGAGGATGTTGCTCGCTCCGTTGATGGCAGCCGTGGTAGCGACCAAAAGCAACCATCTTGGCAGCAAACCGTCGGGAATATCTGTCCGAGCGAGAAAGCCAGTGTATATAAAGGTCAGCACACGATCGAGTCCAAGTCTTTATTTCTGCCAACTGACAGCTGCTGATCGACATGATGTGCGTTACGACTGTCAGATGATTCTCGGGAGCAAAGAACAACACTCGTTGAGAAAGATGCACGAGTGTCACGTCACAGTCGCGCACAAACAGCAGGCATCGGCTCGGAACGCGGATCTGATTTTTGACAGCTGAGCCACTTTGGACCAAAAGATGATTCAGGGTCCAGACGGTGTGCCCCGCATACAAACGACAAGCTTCCGAATCCAACTTGACTCAACGCCACCGACTCTCATCGAGCTTGTTTGCTCGCTTCTACCTCTCTATCGTCACATGCATTCTCTACAATCACACTGGTGTTGATCTCTGGGAGATCAGCAATCGCATCCATCCACGCGCTGAAATGATGCGAGGAGAAAAAAGGTCTTGAGACCGCACATCTTCATTCAGCGGGGGTCATCGACAGCCACCATTCTTATCCCTCGTCCACACCGACAGCCTCGCGTGGAGGTCCTTTCACGCTTCAATCCCACGTCGACTTGCCTTCATGTCGTCGATGCTCACCAGCATCTCGATGGCGGACGTCATCGATCCGGACACCGCTGTCCTGCATATACCGAGGATGATTCGTCAGGACGAGTACGGCTACCGAACCAGCGTGGAAGGCAAAGAGGTATCGCCTCTCACCGTAGTGCCTCTCAATCAGGCTTTCCCCATCTCCAAGTCCGGTGGACCTGCTTCGGCATCGTTTGTCTTGAAGCGCTTCGCTGACGGCTACTATGTATGCTCCTGCCCAGCATGGAGGTTCAGCACCGAGCGCGACAAGATGCGCAAAACATGTTCGCATCTCAAAGATGTCCTCGGGGAAGCATACGAGAACGATCGCATCGCACTCGCAAGAGAAGCCAAGAGCACCGTCTTCGAGCACACAAAATTCCGCAGAACCACTTCAGATGGTCACCACGCTCGGCACACACATGCAAAGTCGATGCTTGACGATCATTTCCGGCAACTCTCGCAAAGTCAATCCGATGTCTTACCCTCCAGCCAACCAAACATCATCGCGAGCTCGGGTGCAAGCAACGTCAATGGACCGCGCCCCGAAAACCGCTTGGCAGACGAGCATGGGGTCAGCACCTCCAGGTCTCGCGTCACGCCGGTGCAAGCTGAACAAGACAGTGATACCGAGACCGAAGATGAAGAGGTGGTCGCCGCCTCTCAAGCAGCAGCAGCCTCCGGTTCATCACGTCCTCTCTTTCTAGCTGCGACGCAGCCGAATGCCACCGCGGGCCGAACGCGCTCGGCATACCATGACGACGACGATGACGATCCCGGTATCAACCAGGACGATGTGCAGGCGTCGCCATCAAAGCGCGCTCGACGTGGCAAACGATCCGCTGGCGACAGCGATGATGACAAGGTGGGTATCGACCGCAGCCATACTCTTTCGCCGATGTCTCGACTGACCCCTGCTCCGCTTCTGTCTGATTACAGGTGTCTCTGCTTCTTGCAAAGCCATGGCTGCTGGATGCTGACCCGTCCAAGCCCAGATCGAAAGCGATGGATCCCACCGGCTGGTGGATCAGCGAAAAACTCGACGGCGTGCGCGCCTTTTGGGACGGGCAGAGGCTCTACTCGCGTCAAAAGATTGAATGGAATGCACCGTCTTGGTGGAAACAACGTGAGTCAGCAAGTGTCTTCTAATCGCTACGGACGACATGAACTGACACTCCGCGTGCATTATTCTTGCCCTTGCCTCGTTCCTCTAGGGCTACCTAAGGACATCACCCTGGACGGCGAGCTCTGGATGGCACGAGGCGCTTTCGACCAGACTTCGCAGATCTGCCGCACTACTGTAAGATTGGGCCGGCTTCGCACCTTTTCCCATTTTCTCGAACGCGATTCGATGGAGCGTCAGTGGCTGCGCGAACAGGTTGGAGGGCGTCTCGCCAGCCAAGACCGCCTCCGTGACGCAAGAGGAGCCTTGTCTCTGCTACGCCCGACGATCGAGAAGAGCGTGAGCTTTGCCGATGTGATTGCGACAGCGCGTTCAACAGCTTCGTCGTCCGAATGGAAAGCATTGAAGCGAAGTCTCAGACAACGCAAGAAACATTCGGCAGTCAAGTCTCGGCCAAGCTCACGCTTCGCTGTCGCAGGCTCTTTCTTGCGAGCTTTGTTCGGACGACATCCGGCCGAACAGAGCCAGCCCGGTTCCGTGCTACCTGTTCCGCCAAGTCGTCCCGTCTTCAAGCGTTGCACCAGGTGTGGCAAAGTCGTCAAACGGGGGAAAAGCCGAAACGCAGATGCGGCAGATCCCAACAGGACGAACGCTGACCAGTCTGTTTCTGGACCCTCTTTGCCCTCTGCAACCTCAAACCCGATGCCAACATCAAAAACATTCTCGTCGCGACGACCGCACGCGTACTCGACCCTGGCCGCCCTGTCATCTGGTCGAACTATGCCCTCTGCATATACCCACGTCTGTCGGCGCAAAACAAAGAGTTCCAACGAGTGGAGCCGCATCAAATTCATGGTGAGCTCCTTTCTATGCCTTTCGATATCGATCCTGATGCAAGGTTGTTGCTGACGCTCGTTTGGCCCCTGCCTGTAGATCTTTGACACACCTTCCATGGGCTCGAGGCCAGTAGAAGAACGCTGGGTAGAGATCGAGAATCGCTTTGGCTCGACCGACGGGCTCGACATCGACTCTCTCGAAGGTCCACAGATCAAACTCGTCAAGCACATCAAGTGTGAGGGTCGCTCGCACCTCGCTGAGCTCATGGAAGCAGTCGAGCTCAAGGGCGGCGAAGGGTGAGTAGCAGACTGCAGGGCGCCTGAGCTGCGTTCGCAGTGACACTGACGACTGTTGCCCTCCGTGTCTACCTATGCGTGCAGACTGATGCTCCGTCAACCTGGATCAAAGTACGAAGGTAAGCGCGGCAACACGCTCTTCAAGCTCAAGAATTGGTACGACGCCGAAGCCGAGGTGATAGGATACGCCGAAGGCACGGGACGACACGCAGGTCGAACGGGATCTCTGGTCGCCCGCATGGCGTGTGGCACTGTCTTTCGTGTCGGAACGGGCATGTCGGATGCTCAACGAGACAATCCTCCTCCCATTGGTAGCATCATCAACTATCGCTTTTTCGAGCTCAGCGAAGACGGCTATCCTCGCTTCCCCGCTTTTCGTGGGGTTGCCAGCGACAAATCCAAGCCCAAAGATGCGGTGGTACGACCAAGAGCTAGCGCTATCAGGTCTGTTGAAGATCAGTAGCCTCTTCTCGAAGTATGTATTGCTACTCTTCTTCGGCGATACCCTCACACTGCAAAAACTATTGTCGTTGCCATTGATGCCGTCGTCTGTGATACTTGTGATGCGGGTGAAATCTTACACTGTATGCTCTGATGGTGTTGTAGCCTCGGCAAAAAGCAAGCGAAGTTGTGTGGAGGCGATCGAACCAAAACAATTTTGCCGTTTCACGTCACGACTAAATTTGCGTTTTGAATTGCCGCTGCCTTGTGACGACTGCATACAGCACAGGCTGCATAAACAGCCTCTGCACGACTCCACGCGCTCGTCCCTTGGTCTTGGTGAACGGGTCGACGGAGGACGGATAATCCGCTCCGAAGCCGGCGGTGGTTCCACTGTTCCGGGATCGACCCCGCACATCCTTCGTTCCAACCACACACTGCGTCCGCTCAGCTCAATATCAGATCAACCTCTGACTCCCACCGAAACATAGACGCACAGAAGTACAGCACACTTCCAAGGTCGTTCATCCCATGCGTGTTAGCGTAGCACATCAACGATGACAATCACCACGGCGGGCGTAGCCGTAAACATCACACCCACCGTCACAAAGACGTTCTTCAAGCACTACTACAAGAAAGCCAAACGTCGCCTCCGCAACCGATCTCGCAAGAATGCCACCGATTCCAATGCTCCCAACGCTACCGACGAATTCATGTTCGACGAAGCCTTCCACATCGTCAAGGCCTTCATCGAAATTGGTACGAGCGACACGGTGGAAGCAATCCAGAACTTTACTGACGCACCTGCTCCTCCCATCCCTTGGGCGACGACGTTACCTGTGATCATTCCGATGGAGAGCTGCGACAAAGCAGCCAAGCTGCTTGTAGAGCATCTAGGTCCGAATGATCTGGAAAAGTTGGTGGGTGGAGAAAAGTGGTGGCAATTGAGACCTTTGCCGGGTGTCCAGGGTGAGTGGATTGCCATGTCGAATGATTGGAAGAAGATGAAGACGATGGAGAAACGTGCTCAGCAGGATAGGGCCAAGCCCTCGCCGGCTATGACGAGCAAGCAGAGGAGGAGGAGGAACAAGCGACACGAGAGAGCACTGTCAGAGATTAAGGCCATGCGTCAAAAGACAGAGTCAGCTTTGAAACGTCGTTCGCAGTCGTTCAAGAGGTCTTCGCAGGATGCAAAGCGTCAGAGAGATGCTGAAGCAGAGGTGGAAGACGATGAGGATGCAGCATCAACAGCACCAAGCGAGGCAGAAGTACCCCAGCCGACCTTCGATCCTGCTACCGATATGGCATCCGACAACGGCACCGAAGATCACCCAGCAGAGACAGAAGAGCTCGACCGCCTACAACGAGTCATGCTCTACTTCCACGGTGGAGGATACTACTTTGGCTCCCTCGCGACCCACCGCTACCAGATCGTGCGCTACGCGCGCAAGTTCGGAGGCAAGTGCTTTGCGCCCATCTATCGCAAGGCGCCCCAATATCCGTGGCCCTGTGCGCTTCAAGACGCAGTCGCGTCCTACCTCTACCTTTTGTATCCTCCGAAGGGTGCGAAACACAGACCGGTGGACCCGAAGAAGCTCGTCATCGCAGGCGATAGCGCAGGAGGCGGATTGACGCTGGCCTTGTTGACGGTAATCCGAGATATGGGGTTGCCGGCGCCGGCGGGTGCAGTGCTCATCTCACCTTGGTGCGATTTGACCCATTCGTTCCCATCTATCTTGCAGAACACGGCGACAGATATCATTCCTCCTTATGGATTCATCCATAAACCGTCAACGTTGTGGCCGATCAACGCTACAAAGCCGATGAAAGGAGATGAGGAGGGCGAAGCCAAGACTGATGAAGAGCAGCCGAGAAGAAAGGTGCCGGTGGGTGTTGAAAAGGATGGCGAGACCAAGGGTGATTCAGAGCCCGCTGCTCGAAAGAGTTCGGACGGTGGAAACCTGACGTCCACGAGCGAGAAACCCAGCGACGCTGTACGAACCGCTCCATCGCCTCCATCCTCAACCAGAAAAGGCATTCCCCCGGCACCGGACCTGCTCTGGTCCGACCCCATCACCATCTCCCGCGCCGACACCACCCGTGAGGCCATCGAGCTGCGCGAGCAAATCCAGCTCTACGCCACGAACGACCAACTCACCCATCCGCTGTGCTCCGCCGTCCTCTCTGGCTCACTCGGCGGTCTACCACCTCTCTACATCCTCGCCGGTGACGCTGAAGTCCTACGCGATGAGATCGTCTACCTCGCGCACCGAGCTGCCCACCCGCATCGCTACCCTCTTCGTAAAGATCTGTTGGATCACTCGGCGCGTAGTCGCGAGAACGCAGAAAAGTACGATTCGCAGCCGACAAAGGTTCATCTGCAGATCTACGATCAGATGTGCCACGTGCTGACGGCTTTTGCGTTCACGAGTCAGTCGAGGTTCGCGTATCGGGCGGTGGCGAGTTTCGTCAAGCATGTGACGGGTGCGCCGACGGATATCAAGAATCCATTTCCGGAGGCGCAGGAGGGTGATGATAAGAGGGAGGAGGGAGGGAGCGATGATGGAGATGGTGATGATGGGGTTGACGGTGTATCTGACAACGTTGGAGGCGAGGTGAGTTCACCTCCGCTAGCGAGCAGCTTAAGGAGCGAGCAGAACTCATTGGGCGGTGCGGTAACGACGACGCCTTCTGCGACTTCGTCCCAGAGTCAAGGGAATGGGTTGAGTGCGATGACGGGCTTCGATGAAAAGCCGCAGCTCGACGCTATCGACACACACACGAAGGGTGATACGACCAACACCACCTCTCAACTCCATGATGAGCCCGAATCCATGTCAGCAATAGAGCCCTCTAGCGGCACCACTCCGGCCACTGGGGCCAACACTCCTGCGACATCGAGCACGAAATTGCGTCACCGCTCCATGTCTCAACTTCTCAGCGACACGCTTCACGGCCACCCAACCGGCACCAACACTCCCGCTGTCCCTAGATCACGACGCGGAACCGCCGACCATCCCAACCAGTACGCCGGGCAAGTCCCCCTGCTCCGACCCTCGTTCCAATCCTTCATGATCCGCGAACGGGTCGACACGCTCGGCTACCTTCGACCTCTCGAACCCGAAACGTCGCTTCCCTGCCTTCAGATCCACCCTTCTTCCATCGGCTGCATCAAAGAAGGACCTGTCGACCGCTACCTCACCGGTCAAACCCAATGGGCGAAGCGTTTCGCCAAAACGGCGCGTAAAGTGGAAAAGCAAAGAGCGAAAAACGAATCCACGGCGCAAAAGATGCTCCAAGAAGCCTCCTCGCAAGGACTGCTCGATCTCGCTTCTTTACGCAAGAAACGAAACGGCCTGTTTGAAGCTTCGTCGAACTCCTCGGAGTCAAAAGGTGTGGGTGTCAACGCAAACGACGTGGCAAAGGGAGCAGAGCGATGTCGAGAAAAATGGTCTTGGCTGGTCGACTTCGGACCCTTCGATCTGACGCACGAAACACCGCCTCCCGCCGCCATCGCCGGCAGAAGAGATACCGATGACGCCCTTGTGCTGCTGAGACGATCCCTCCAAATCAGAGCCAGAGCGTACGGTGTGCAGAGGAAAAGCAGATTCTGGGGTGCAGAGGATCGTCCCGTTCGAGCGCATTGGAGAGCAGAAGACGAAACGGGATTGGAGACCAGCACCGATCCCAGCGGAAACACGGTCGAGGAAGGGGGGGGAGCTGCCAAAGCTGGCGCAGGAGCAAAGGGCCACCACCACCACAGAGGTCTGAGAGTGTGGAACCTGTTGATGGTCGGCAAGAAACCTGGTACGGTGTCGGGCAAGGAGAAGAGCTAAGATCTGCACATCACCAACAATTGCAATCATGAATCACATTCGAGCGACTGAAGACGTTTGAAGATGGATTCCAAGGTTTGGTTCCTGACAAAGTGAGTCGTAGATTATGTACAAAGATGTGAGAGGATGAGAGCCGAGCATGGCGAAAGCAAGGTGTGAAGACCGGGTCGGCTTTCACTTCTTCTTGGTGGGGCTGTCAGTGCTGCCGCCACCTCCGAGCTTCCTGGTCACCTTCGTCGGGGTTACCGTAGCACCGCTCGACTCTGCCGCGACTTCCTCATCTGCGACATCGCGAACCGCGGTCTTTGGCGCACCCGCCGGAGCAGCAGCGTCGGACGACGAAGGACCCGCAGCAGCAGCGCTCGCACGAGCGTTCCTCTCCGCCTCTGCACGGTACGCGGCCGCCTCCTCCTCCGGCGTCAAGGGCAGTGCGATACGTCCCTCCTGTCTCGCCTTGATCCTCTTCCACGCGACGCCCGCAAGGAGCGCGACCGACTGCAACGCGATGCTCAGGATGATGGCGGCGGTAAGCGGAGCCGGTCGCGGCTCACCGTCCTCCCGTCCGCCGATCAGGCTGAAGTGTTTGTGCCAGAGAAGGCCGAGGTTGAGGTAGATGCCGGCGGCGGTCCAGGTGAGGTCGGCGGTGGCGAAGATCCACAGTGCGGAAAGGGCGCCAAGACCGGTGACGATGCCGAAGGCAGGCCAGAGACCTTTGATGAGGGCGTCGTGGCCTCCGGAGCCAAAGTCCCATCCGAGAGCCATGAAGAGCTGCTGCCAGAGATCGTACTGGAGGGTGATGACGAGGAACATCTTGATGGGGACGTGGATGAAGAGCCAATCGAGCGGATGCTTGGCAGAGGGCGGGTATCGTACGGCCAAGACGAGAGCGTTGAAGAGAAGGATAAGTGCGATGACACCGAGAGTCACGGTACCCAGGATGAATGTAGGTGGACGATCGAGGATCCAAAAGATGGCCCAGAGCACCATCATGTAGTTGGCGAGACTGAGACGGGTGCCTACGCCGTGCGCCAGCGCCTTCTTGGTCTCAGGAGTGCGACTGAGCAGCAGAAACACCGAAAACCCGATGAGCAGCACGTACAGAACGGCCCAGTAGAAGAGCACGAACGAATCCTGCACCGAAAGATACGTAGGATGACGACGCGAGACCTGCTGCAGATTGGGATGGATGAGCTTCGAGCCGCACAGGATCATCACGCCCATCTGCAGCAGCACCGAGAGCGGCGTAAGGATCTGCATCCGCGTCAATGTCTTGACTTCGTTGGCGTCCATGGTGGTGGACAGCTGATGGTAGCGGTTCGAAAGGCCGGAAGCGACGTGGTTGGGGTTGGATGGGACTTCGCTGTCTGCACGAAGCTGGTCCGCGTACTCGGGATCCTCGGGACGATAGATGTAGTCTGGTTGGGGCTGTTGCGAGTGGTTGCTGCTAGGCATGTTCTTGCCGAGTTGTGAAGCACTCGTAGCACTGACGCACGTTGCGACACACGATCGCTTTGTGTGCTAGATGGAGAGATTGTGAAGGTGGTAAGAGCAGCTTGGTACTGCGGTAAGGATAGGTTAGCCTTTTGGAAGGACGGTGTCCGAGAGATGACGGTGTCTGCGGCGATGGTCGGTCGGCGAAACCAAGGTGAAATGAGGGTGGAGCAGTCTGAGCTAAATCGAGCATCATTCGAGACTGTGCGGATCTGCAGCCAAACGCGGTTTCGGCGCTCGATGACGCTTCTGCTTTTCCAAGCGAGGCGATCCCGCAACGCCAAGCGATTTCCATCGTCCGATTCCACATTTCTGCACATCGTTCATCACCCGATCGGGGTTCGCCAGTCACTCGCGTGGAGGTGGAGGCAGCTTCTCCGCGGGGCTGCGGGAAGGCGGGCAAAAGCTGTCGAGCGCTTCCTCAATGCACAAAGCCTGCCCTCGGTTGACCATTTCATTTGGCGCACAACCGAGATCGAGACACCGTTTGCCGTGCAGCTTCCATTCATCAATCTTCTTGTGCAGCGGCACACAACGTGGCTCTATCGTCGTTGTATTAATAACACTGTGCAATCGACTACTGCTGTCAAGGTGGAGTTAAGCCCGCTCCTCGACGCCTTGCGCGCGCGCTCTCCGAGTGTCTGGTTCCGCAGTTCGAAGAGGATTTGAGCAATGTGTGGAGGGTAAGCTGACAGCAAAACCTGAACCCTACTGAGAGACCTGTTCGTCAGTGGTGAGCCGGCTCTCCACTCGCTGTATGATATGAGGCGGCGCCTAGTCACGGCGAGCAGCAATATATAGACCTGCCCTACGCTCCTGCATTCCACCAAATCTTCGCCTCTCTGATCATCTCTCTATCCGAGACACCTCACCACTATCTCTGTCCTCTGTTCTTCCTCTTTGCCCCCTCATTAACTTAGCCAAGATGGGTATGTTCGACGCCGAAAAGCCAATCTCCAAGCTGGACCGCCACCGAGTGCTTGCTCCTAAAGCCGGTGTGCGCGTCTCCCCTCTCTGCTTCGGCGCCATGTCGATCGGCGACAAATGGAAGGACATGCTCTCCGGTGGTCTCGATAAGCAAGGCACGTTCGATCTTCTCGACGCATTCTACAAGCTCGGCGGCAACTTTATCGACACTGCCAACGTCTACACCGACGGTCAGAGCGAGATGTTCCTCGGCGAGTGGATGGAGACACGCGGCATCCGCGACGAGATCGTCCTCGCCACCAAAGCCACCTCGCCCTACAAGAACCGCGAGCTCGGCAGCCACATCGGCTCCAACTTTGTCGGCAACTCGACCAAGTCGATCTTCGTCTCGACGCGCGACTCGCTCAAGAAGCTGCGCACCGACTACATCGATATCATGTACATCCACTGGTGGGACTGGTCCACGAGCATCGAGGAGATGATGCAGGCGCTCAACCAGCTCGTCGTGTCGGGGAAGGTGCTGTACCTGGGAGCGAGCGATATGCCTGCTTGGGTGGTCAGCGCGGCCAACACGTATGCTCGCGCTCACAATCTGGCTCAGTTCGTCGTGTACCAAGGCAAGTGGAATGCGATGGAACGCGATTTCGAGCGTGAGATTATTCCCATGGCAAGGGAGTTTGGCATGGCCCTCGCACCATGGGGAAGTTTGGGGCAGGGCCGTTTTAAAACGCCTGAGCAAGTAGCCGAGCGCGAGAAGACCCAAGGCCCCCTCCGTGGTGGAGGAGGAGCACTTACCGAGAAAGAGAAGAACATCTCGGCCGTTCTTCACAAGATCGGACAGGAAGAACTCGGTGGTGTCAGCATCACTGGTGTTGCGCTGGCGTACGTCTTTTCCAAATACCCTTACGTGTTCCCCATTGTCGGAGGTACCAAGATCTCGCATCTTGAGGACAACGTCAAGGCTATCGGCACCGTACTGACCCCCGAACAGATCAAGAAGATCGAGGACACGGCTCCGTTCGACGTCGGCTTCCCCAACTCCATGATCGGTCCGGATCCTCACCTCTCTGGAGAGACCCAATTCGGTTTGCACGCGCACGGTGGTCACTTGGACTGGGTCAAGCATCCCACGGCTCCTTCGTTCAAGTAGATGCTTTGTATACTTTCGCTTGCGATGTACTTGATACCTGTAAACGAATTTTCCTTCGGATGTTACGAGCGACATCCTCGGTGTGAGCTGTGTATTGTAGCTCGCTGAATGATGTTTCCTTCAGTATGAACTAGATGCCTCCTTGATGTGAGCTGTGAACAGCTGCTAGCTGCGCTGTGCTTGACATCTGGTGTTGACGTGTGCGCTAAATCTTCAACAACGGCGTCGATAAGGTGCGTCAAAACAGCGTCTAATTCGGCCAAAGCCGAGGCCTTGCAATTTTTCTGGGAATTTTGAGAATCGGCTTCAGGTGATCCGCACCCACGCGACACCGCTACGTCCTTCGTATTTGATTCACGCTAGACACCTCTTCGTCAGTCCAACATCACCTCAGCCCCTAGACTACTCTTTCCACCAGGCGCAAAAGACACGATGGCCTCGCAATCGGCGACAGACGCCCACACACAAGCAGTGGCAGCGTTGAAAGCGCAAGAAGCTGCGCTGCGATACGACCATGCCGCCCTATCCAATATGTCCTCGGACGAAGAACGCGCCAATACCATCTTCACCCGTCTTCGAGACGCCGAAGTAACATCACAATGGGCCAAAGACGGAGACTTGACCAATTTTGCAGGGATGGACTTCTACGGCGCTCGCAAAAACGGGCTGGGTTCGCCATCAGAGGTGTGGAATGCGGTGCGAAGGATGCCAAAGGGTGCACTCCTGCACTGTCACTTTGATGGAACGGTCGACACGAAATTCCTGCTGGAGCATGCAAAGAAGACCAAGAAAATGGCGATGAAGGCTGATGTGCGGCTGTCGACAGCAGATGCGTTGTGGAAGGCGACGGTGGAGTTCTTGGTCCTGCCGGAAGGTGCCGAGAGGTCGACGAAGAGCATCTATACGGAAGAGTATGTGCCGGGAGAATGGGTCAGCTTCGAAGAGGCGAGAGAATCGTTCCCGTATCCTCACCCATATGAGATGGACGGGACGGATGCGGAGCATCACATGCCCAACTTTGTCTCGACCTCCGCGCCGAACGGTCGGTTGAACGGCGACAAAGCTCCCAGCAATGTGGCACAAGACAAGGGCCAAGCATTTGACGCATACGCACATGCACTCATGACCTTGACACCGCACCAAGCCCTTCCCGCCATCACCAACAGCAAGCAAGCTTGGGCCAAATTTCAATCCACTTTCGGCGTCATCGCCGGCCTCATCGGCTACGAACCTACGCTCAAAGCCTACACCAAGGAGCTCCTGCGCTCGCACGCACGAGATGGCATCTCGTATACCGAGACGCGCATCAACTTCCTCACCGACTTTATGGTCCGCGCCGACGGCACGCCCAACCTCGACCACTCGGAATGGGTTCGCATCTTCATCGAAGCCGTCAACGAGGTCAAAGCCGATTTCACCGATGGCAGCTTTGTCGATGCCAAGATCATCTACACCACGGTGCGATTCATCGACAATGAAAAGCTTCGATGGTACCTCGAAGACTGCATCATGCTCAAGAAGCTGTACCCGGAGTGGATCGTCGGCTTCGATCTGGTAGGGCACGAGGATCCGCTGCTGCCGTTGAAGGTGTACATTCCGGAGCTGCTTCGTTTCCAACAGCGGTGCAAGGAGGAAGGGCTCTCGATTCCGTTCGTATTCCATGCAGGCGAGACGCTGGAAGACGGTGCGGATGCAGACCTCAACCTGTACGATGCCATTCTGCTGGACACGAAACGCATCGGTCACGGTGTATCGCTCGCCCGCCATCCACTCCTGACAGACATGGTGAAGGAGAAGGACATCTGCATCGAAATCTGCCCGATCTCGAATCAAATCTTGGGCTACACCGCCAGCATCTGCTCCCACCCGAGCTTGCTCGCGCTGCTCAACAGAAATGTCCCCGTGGCGCTGTCGTCGGACGATCCGAGCATCTTTGAAAACTTTGGCCTGTCGTACGACTTTTACCAGCTGATCATCAGTTCTCAATCGACGTCGCTGATGTCGCTAGCGACGCTGGCACGGAGATCGATCAGGTATACGTTGGTAGATGACAAGACGAAGGAGATCATGTTCGCTGACTGGGATAGAAGGTGGAATGAGTTCATCGCTTGGTTCCTAAAGGAATACGGACATGTGCTCAAGCAGTGATCGCGAGCTGGATATGCATCTCATTGTTCATTGTAATGATTAGACAAACAGTCGTTTCTCACAGGATATCTCATACGAAGTGTTTGCTTCAGTTGGCAATTGTCCACGCTTACATACTGTTTCAAATTGTGATTCTAGGTCGACGTTCAAGGAGCCTTGATAGTGGCTCTGGAGAGCAGGTACTGGTAGTGCGGGTCGCAGGCGTCCACAGCTGGTTGCAGATGCTCTGCGATCTTGGACTTTGGCTTGTCACCCTCGAGGGGTGTCGCAACGGCCTCCTTCTTGAAGCCTGTCGAGTTCTCAGCTGCATTGTGGTACCCACCCCATTTGGCCCATTCGTCAACAGGACCCGAGTCCCATGAGAGCATCTCGGGCGTGAAGGGGATGCCCATAGCCTCGCAGTAGCTCTTGATGGCGTGGTCGGGGTGTGCAAGCAACGTCGAAGCGTCGAGCAGAGGTGGAGGTTGCGGTTGCTCGACTGCGTGCTCATCTCCCTTCTCGGTGTTGAAGGTAGAATTGGGGTTGGAGATCCAGTCGTAGAGGATCTTGAGCTCGACGTAGCCTGCGTCGGCTTGATCCCAGAACTCCCATCCGGAAGCACCTTCTTGGACGCACTTCCAGTAGCTTGGGATCGACTTTTCCGGTGTGCGAATGAGGAAGGAGTGACGGAAACGCTTTAGGATCGACGTGGGTACTGCGGTAGGGTTCTCGACGACAGGTGCGTTGATATCGAACGGCTTCGAAGTGCTACCGCTGGCGTTTGCAGGAGCGGGAAAGACCTTGGATTCGGGGTGGAGCTGATGCAACAGCTCGGCAGGGAAGAGACATTGACCCATGTCCTTCAAAAAGACGTATCTGGGTGGCCAGGACTTGTTCTTGGCCATATCCTCGGGAGTGGGGTTGAGCACCTTTTCAAGCACCTCGGTGACGGTGAGGTCGTAGTTGCCCGACTTTTTGGCGTGGTCGTCATCGAATCGACGGCAAGGACGATCCTTGCCGAGGTAGAAGGGGTCGCCGATGGGTTCGTGGAAGACAACGGTGTCGGGTCGCTGCATGAGCGAGCGCTCAAAGGCGGTGGAGCATGATCGTGGGTGGACCCAGATCACGATGGGCAGAGGCTGTTCCGAAGACATTTTGTTGCGCGAGTGGGAAGGTATCGAGGTGTCAAGAATGAAAATATCCGAAACGTCTTGGTGGGAAGTTAACAATGATCAATGAGGTTGATGAAGGAGCAAGAAGTTTTGTAACAGAACAGCGATGGATTTTGACGAGGCGGGACAAGAGAGAAGCGAGGAGCTGCAAAAGCACATGGTCCGTGTGCTTGTTTCGGCTCGCCTCGCAATCACATTCTGTTACAAAACTGCGGCGAGGTACAGGGTCAAGCTTGGCGTGGGTGTACGTCGCTCACATCCCGATCCTCATCTTGCTGCAGAGTGATGAACATCGGATGCTGCAGTGAAGCAGAGAGGCCGGGAAAACGGCTTTGGAGAGCAATGTCACGTCACACGTCAAGTGCGGCCGGACGCGCAGCGGATCAATTTCGCAGCAACAACGACAGCGTCAGTGCCTCCATTCGGCTCATCTCGCCATTTCGGCTGGGAATCGTGCAAGCCACGAGCTGCAGTGGGCGGTGGCTGAGTCATTTCTTTAAAGTCTTTGTTACATTGTCAAGTGAAGAGAAATCGGGCTCCGATATGAAAAGCATCGCGATTCAACACCCACGTTGCCAGCTCCCTTTTCGCTGGCAGCCGGAAAATCGGTACACGAGGCAGTGCTCGTCTTTTGCTGCCAAGTCGAAACTGTTGCCTCCTCGCTACCACCGTGCAGCAGGGAGGGTTAGACATCCTCACCAGCATTCTAGTCTGCCCCACTCTAGGACGGACACTCGCGCTCGTGAGAGCAATGATGGTCAGGATAAGGAAAGGTCGAGGATCTCGGATCTGACCAAGCATGGCATCGAGCTTTGGGCTCAATGTTCCAGAGCCTCCTACCGACGTCCTATTTCTGGGGGGTCACAATTTGCAACCCCGCTCGAAGCGGCAGCGTTCAAAAGGCGAGAGCTCGAGACCTATGGTGTAGGCTGAAAACCAACGCCGAGCGACCTGCAGATACCAAGCAAGAAAGGCATTCTTTACGTGTGCGTGCACAGCCTTTCCTTTTTGGAAGCCGGACACTGCAGCGTCTGTTTCCAAAAGGGCTTTGAGCTCTATTGGCGTCGCACAGTACGCGGGGATGCTGCAGTCCAATTTGAATTTTGTGGCCAAGAAGCCCTGACGCCCCGACGCCCCTGTGTGCGTGTGCTTCTCCTAAGCGAAGCAGCATGATACTTCAGGGAACGTGTTGGTCTGCCACGATGGGTCAGCTTGGATCTCTCTTGCACCACCATCTCCCTGCTCCATCTTCCTTCGCTTGCTTATCCCCATTGTTTCCGTAGAAACGGCAGCGCCAACCCGGAACGCGTCGACCGGATCGCGAGCTCACTCTAGAGCTGACCCATCTCGCGCGACATTTCATTTCTACGGCTCGACGGCACCGTTTGATCCGCGACCCCGCTCCTCTCCTCCGCCTTGCTCCAGGATATTGCTCTCGAAAGTCGCCGCACCCGTCCACTTCCGACGTCATCGACAGCCACCTTGACTTGCAACTTTGATCCGCGTCCGACTCGCTGGCCGAGACAAAGTGGATTTTGTTTGCTGCTTCCATCGCCATTCTGCGTCTGGCCGATATCAACCCTACTGATTTCAGCAGAACACACATCTCCTTGTTGACCTCGAGCACAACACGCTCGAGCTTCTGACAATGTCATCCACAGTCGCGACAATAACACAGACGGCTACCGCCGCGCCCACATCATCAATAGACGCTGCCGACGCTGCCAAAGCTTCAGCCTCGTCCGCGGTCCATTCACTGTCAAAAGCCATCGCATCCGCGTCGGCCGCTCTCACATCCGAGTCTGCCATCGCATCAGGCAACGAGGCCAACCCACCCGCTTTCAAGTATGTCGGTCTCGCTTTGGCCGTCGGCTCTGGCATCCTCATTGGCTCTTCCTTTGTCTTCAAGAAGAAAGGCTTGCTAGCCGCGCAAAAGAAGTATGAGACTGCTGCTGGTGAAGGTCATGCCTACCTTAAGTCGCCCATGTGGTGGACCGGAATGATCATCATGGTCTTTGGCGAGATCTTCAACTTTGTGGCCTATGCTTTCGCCGATGCCGTCCTCGTTACTCCGCTCGGCGCCCTCTCCGTCGTCATTTGCGCCGTTCTCTCGTCCATCTTCCTCAAAGAAAAGCTCACCCTCTTTGGCAAGGTCGGCTGCTTTCTCTGCATCGTCGGCTCCGTCATCATCGCTCTCAATGCACCAACCTCGCATGTCGGCGGCAAGATCACCGAGTTCCAGAAGCTCTTCATTGCACCTGGCTTCTTGACGTGGGCGGGCGTTTGCATCGTCGCCTCGCTCGTGCTTGTCTTTGTCGTCGCACCCAAATATGGCAAGACCCACATGATGGTCTACATCACCGTCTGCAGCCTTATCGGTGGACTTAGCGTCAGTGTCACTTCGGGTCTCGGTTCCGCCATCCTTCTCTCCATTCGCGGTCAGAACCAGTTCAAGCATTGGTTCATCTACTTCCTGCTCGGCTTTGTCGTCGTCACGCTGCTCGTCGAGATCAACTACCTCAACAAGGCGCTCGAGCTGTTCAACACTGCCACCGTGACACCCACCTACTACGTCATCTTTACCGGTGCCACGCTCATCACGTCCATCATCTTGCAGCAAGGCCTCAATGCGACCGTCATCGACATCGTCACACTCGTCATGGGCTTCCTCGTCATCTGTGCAGGCATCGTGCTGCTGCAGCTCAGCAAGATTGATCCGGAAGAGCTGCAGGATAAGCCAGGCTTGGATCGCGAGACGACTCTCCTCATGCGGGCCAGCCACTCGGTCATCTCGCACGGAGGCGAAAAGGCGGACCAATCGGCGTACGAAGATCCTGGTGTCGACACGGTGCGAGGAGGAATGGGCATCGTTGGTTCCATGATCCGTGCTCGCAGCTCTCGTCGCCTCAGCTCCGCCAGCTCATGGAGGCATCACAGCGCAGCAGACGAGTACACACTCCGCAGTCGAAACAACCTTCCGCTCACTACGCAGGGCGCCGGCAACATTGAGAGGTATCAGCTTCAAGATGCACCGCTCTCGCCGCGCGGCATGCATCGCGACCTATCTCTGTTGAATGTGCCCGGTACACCGAGTCGAAGAAACACGGCCATCTCGTTTGAGCCTGGTGCAGATTCGCCTCACGGACATCACGCCGGCGAGCAATCCTCTGTTTCGCAATTTGGCACCATGAACAACAACAGTGCGCTGCATTCGATCAAGGAGAGCTCCGACGGTAGCGGTCGTAGTACGCAGGCGTCCGCTTCGGCCAAGACAGGTGCCCAGTCGGCAGCCTATGTGGATCCGTATGCGGCACGTGTCCACTCTCCCCTGTCACCGACAGGACATGTTCGCACTATGTGGGAGCAACCTCAACCCAATCTCGGCTACACCTCTTCGCCAGACGCAACGCCGGAAACTGAGGATGACGAGTACTCGATCCGTGCTGTCGCTTCGTCCGCTGCAGACGGTGAGCAGGGCGGTAGCACGCGCAGCACAGCGAAAGGTTATCCCAAGATCAAGCCGCGCGTAGCATCAAAGGGGTTTGGATCGAAAGGTAGCAGTGACGACGATGAGGCCGAGGAATTGCTCAGCCCACGCTTGGGGTACAGTCAACGATAGACGCACACACACGCTTGTTAACCATAGACCTTTTTCATGCTTAAACGGACATTTCATGCCAATACTTGCGGTGCTAGATGAGCGGACGGCGAGACACTAAGCATGAGGGAGATGTGTTGTCCAATGCTGATACAGCCGGCCATCAGAGTCATTCTTGAAGGCGAAAGGTTGGACTTCCGAATTTCGGAATGGCGGAACGGAGGTCCCGAATGAAATGTGACTTCATGACGCAGCAGTTTTGGCAGCTGCGCATTGAGCACTGCACGAGACGATCACCCGAAGGACCCTGAAATTCCGAGCAACGACCGGATGTCGGCTTACCTCAACCGTATCGACATTTGACACCGCCTTGCTTTCATTACAAGTCTGATCAGCATCACCACCGCCACCAACCCTCTCGGATACATCGGTAATATACGCCATGCTCTGTCGCTAGAGGCGGTCAGTCAGTCTTGCGGCCAAGAGTCAAACCCACGAACCCGTAGCAGGGTTTAGGTCGCCCATCATGCCGAGCGCAGGAGCGAGCGGCGACGCTCGTACAGCATCGTTTGCTCAGATTTCGGAGATTCCAGGCACAAGCACACGAGAGGCGTTGACACTACCTCGCCCAGCATCAAAGCCGACGTCAATCCCGCCGTACGCGACACTAGCATTTGGAGCATTGTCAGGTCTCGCCTCCTGCGTGCTGCTTCAACCGTTCGACCTGCTCAAAACTCGTCTTCAGCAACTAGACCATCACTCACCTTCCGCCCCGACGAGCTCAGCAGCTGCCACACAGCAGTACGCTTCTCGGACGCAGAAGCTTGTTGCGATCACCAATGACATCATCAACAGGCAGGGCTACCAGGGGTTGTGGCGGGGCACCACTCCTACAGTAATACGAAATGTACCGGGAGTAGCACTGTACTTCTATTCCGTCTCGCACTTGCGGGCTGTAGCCAGTGCCAAGCAAATACCCTACATCTCCGTCGCCATACCCGAAACCTCTCGAGGCTCGAACTCTTCGACCCTTGCAAAGCTCTCCACCACGGGAAACCTCCTGACAGGAGCGGTAGCACGTGTCACCGTAGGCTTCATCCTCTCCCCCGTCACCGTAGTCAAAGCGCGGTTCGAAAGCAGCAACTTCTCCACGCTCACCGAACGAACCCTGCTTTCGTCCATGAGGGAGATCCATTCCGCCTCCGGGTTTCGGGGATTCTTCCAAGGCTTCACAGCGACAGCGTTACGAGATGCACCCTACGCAGGGTTGTACTTGGCACTGTACGAGGGGTGTAAGAGCAAACTTGCCGGTTCATTGGGTACGGGGAACTGGATGGTGGTCAGTGGAAGCGGATTGGTGGCGGGGACGTTGGCGACGGTGATCACCCATCCGTTCGATATAATCAAGACGAGGATGCAGACTACTCCGACAGAAGTGTTGCATGAGATTGCGAGGAACAGTGGAGGTGCAGTGGGAAGGGAGGCATCGAGACCGTCGGTGTGGGGTATGACGAAACATCTGTGGTCGACGTCAGGTCCGAGAGCGCTGCTCGATGGACTGGGGTTGCGATGCGCGAGAAAGGCAGCCAGCTCGGCGATCGGCTGGAGCATCTTTGAGGGTGGCAGAAGCTGGTACACCGAGAGAGAGTTGAGGTTGGGCAATGGGATACAGACAAAGAGGGCCACAGACGAAAAGCAAGTCTAGAGAAGCAGCACAGATGGACAATCCTGTACACCACATTCCTTTCCCAAAATTTGCATGTCGTCCACCCCTCTACACAAGCTCGGAAACGTTCGACGGTGTGGTGAAGCTGTTTCGTTGACCTTGCCAGACAAGACGAAGAGCATATCAAGGCGGGTTAGAAAGCAAGATGCCAAGATGAAAGCAAGTGTGGACTTCTTTTACGTTGGAGGAGAAGGTGACAAGCTGAACTAGGTTACAAACGAAGATGGAGGCAAAAATCGCGTCGAGCAGCCGCAACATCGTCTAGGGAGTAAAGACGAGCGAGAAGCCTTTCCCCTTTGCGCCCTCTGCTACCCTTGCCGTGACGACACCGGCTGCCTGATCGACATCAGCCGTGACATCCGACGCTGCATCGCCCTCGACAGCAACATGAAGGCTGGTGTAGAGCTTGTTGTTGTCGAACTTGAACTTGAGCGTGTCCTCTCCGTTTGCGTGGTACCAGATGGTCCACTTCTTCTCGCCCGAGGTAGCCTCGGTACCATCGCCATCTTCGAACTCGGAGTAGACGAGCACAGAGTTGCCGGCCGACTTGCTGCCTTCCTCCCAAGCAGCATCGTAGGGCAGGTGACCGTAGGTGTAGTAGACGTCGCGAACGCGGCCGACGCACATGGGCGTTTCGGTGGCGACCATCGAGACGACCGAGGTGGGGAGCGAGCCGTTGAGGTGGATCTTGACGACGTATTCGAGCTTGGTGTCGTTGCCCTGCTTGGTGAGGTCCCAGGCGGAGACTTCGAGCGTCGCTCGGGTGCGCGATTTGGAGTACGAACCGGCCTCGTCGATGTACTGGTCGGCATCGACGCTGGTCTGGATCACCTGGATGTGATCACCGCCGTCGCTGATGATGTTTTCCTGAACACCGACAATGTCTCGCGCCCAGACAAAGTAGGATGGGGACTTCATCCAGGTGTAGAAGGCGTACTGCTGAGGACCGTATCGCTCGAGCTGCGTGGCGTTGTCGAATCGCGGGTCCCACTTCTTGCGCATACCGGGCTGCTGGATCACAGCAAGGATCTGGGAGGGAGTAGCATTCTCGACGACGGTGACACCTTTGACGATGGGAACGTCGTAGGCGTTTTCGGGGTTGGTCTTCTTGAAGAGCTTGACGTCCTCGCGCTCGCCAACGTCTTCCCATTCGGAGTCCTTGGAAGGGTCGTTCTGCTCAGCGTACTGCGCTTTGGCCTTTTCGAGCGCAGCAGCGTACTCGGAGGGCAGGGGCAGGTAGCTGTCCTGTCGCAAGGTGTTGGGCAGATCGAATGTCATCTTTTGTGCAGAGATGTTTTGGATGTGGTGGTCGAGCAGGAAGGTAGACAGCGGTAGATGGAACGTGTTTTGAGGGACGGTGCCGGTCAAGGTTGCTCAACGTGTAACGACTCTCGAAAGCGTGCGCTCGAAGAAGCTCCACAGAGTGCACACAGTGGCAACGCCGAAGGTCGAAGGGAATGCTGAGCTTGTTCCTTAGTTACCGCAATGCAGTATGCGGGCGATGTGCGGAGAAGAGAGGCTTGAGAGGTGCCATTGTTACTCCACACTGCTCACAGACCACCCGACGGTTGTGTTTCAGGGTCGAAAAAATAATTGCCGACGCAAGGAAAATCCACACTCGGATTTCACAGGCGAAAGCGGGGCAAAGGCCAAAAAAATCAGATCTGTGAAAGCGTTCAAAGATGTTGGTCCACTCTCGTCCGGCAACGTGATATTGCAGATGGCTTTCTATCTTGTTTCGCCGGCGACGATGTATCTTGGACCCTGGTTCCTGACAATGGTAGCAATTGCTGGTACAGTAGTCCGAAGATGACGATGGCTCTCAGATCCCCACGGGCTGGTACTGACCGTCTCAGGCCGAATCCATGAGCCTGGTGGCACGGCTCCGTTCGAAGACAGTGCTACTGTAGAAGGCAATAATATTCATACCGCACAGAGCGGGTCTGGTCTGTCTGTCTGTCTGTCTGTCTCCGCCAAGTACAGATCTTGTCGAGTTCTCTCTCACACTTATCGTGTCAAACTCTGATGAAAGAAGGTTGATCTGTAGAATGCAATTATATTGATCCGGCATGGAGTGCTCGTCTGTCTGTCTGGTCTGGTCTGTCTGTCTGTCTGTCTGTCTGTCTGTCTCGGTCTGACTTGGCATCCCCTTTGTCATCCGCTGCACAGTCGTACCCCAATCGAGTTGCGATGATGTGCGTATAATATTTCGCGAATCTAAGCCTCGCTTTCGTTTCCGCTCTGCGCCCGCCTACTTCTAGGATGGGTACCGTGGTCTCATTGGATGCCGTCATGCTGCTGGAAAGTTGGCTTTCCAGCTCCAATCTGATGTACTTGCGTCTGCAGTCTCCGCCCGACTCGGATCAAGAGGTCCAGCATCACCGTCGCGTGCCGTCACAACATCTCCTGTCGCATAGAATTCCCGCTTCCACACCGCCACATTCTTCTTGACCTCTTCCAGCAACCACTCGGCCACAGCAAAGGCTTCCTTCCTATGCGGCGAGCTGACCGCGATCAGAATGCTGCACTCTCCCACGCTGACTGCACCTAGCCGATGTGCAATGTAGCATCGTGTGATCCTGTCCTCGCTCGAGTCGTTTGATTGAGGGTCTGCATTGGCAGACAGTGGGATGGGGTTCTCTGCAAAGGGAGCAGATGTATGCGCTTTGACGAGCAACGATTGCAGTGTCTTGAGAGCGAGAGACGAGTAGGCTTCGTATTCGAGTCTTGTGACTTGCTTGCCTCTGAAAGAATCGCGAGTCGTTCCGCTGAAGAGCACTGTGGCTCCCGCGCCGTCGTCGGCGACGGACCGGATCGCTTGCTTTTCGTCCAGCACATCGTAGGTAAGGATGGCTTCGTCACCGTGAGGACTCTTGATGCCACCCGCTGTTGAGGCAGTCGCTTCAGACGAGCAAGTGTTTGCATTGCTGCCCAAGTTCGGACCGGCTGACATCGCGGGTGAACACGTCGTGGAGAAGAAGCTCGATTGACGAGTGAGCAAGATGGGTATTCTTGTCCGCCAGCTGACGAGAAATACCTCCATCAAAAACTGCCGCTCGCGTTACCCGGCAATCATTTCGGTCAATTCTCGGTGCATTTTTCTCAGACAGCTCAGGTCTTGGATGCCCATTCGGCGTCAAACTTTCGAGACGTCTCACGCTAGTGTTACAATGTCCAACTAGGCAGTCATGAGAAGGATGAATGAGAACGACGATAGCATTAGAACAAGACACAGAGAAAGAAGACTTGGAAACGCGTGAGACGACTAGCGCCTCGCTTTTGATTGCAGACGGCGGCTGCGACTAGTAATCGCATTGCACAAAGTTGTTGCCGGAAGCGCCGGTGTGGGTGATCTGTTGGCAGAACGTGTCAGGGGTGGTTGTCGTCATGTCAGTCTCAGTATCGGCTCGAATTGTTGTGTTCAATCTCGGCGTGCGAAATTAATACTTACGGCGCCGCAAAAAGTGCCATCGTTGCTGTCGTACACCACACGGTCAGCTCCGGGGGAGCCACCAGTGTAGCCCGAGGAGCTGGTCTTGAGTGGGTACTCCTTGTACGGGCCATCGCAGTAGTCGCTGAAGTCAAATCCTTCGTAGTTGTTGTAGGTGTGAGGGTAGCCGGAGCTCGAGTACTGTCCGCTCTTGGCGTTGTTGATTCCACGGTTGACCTGGGACGCGCTGTAGTACTGACCACCGCAGTTGACGGCAACACCGCCCTGACGGGGCTCGAGGGGGGCAGCGAGGGCCACGGCGGGGACGAAAGCGAGGAGAGCAAGCGAGAACTTCATCTTGACGGGCAGAAGGGGGACGAAGAAAGGGCGGGAAAGGATGAGAGATAGGAGAGCGAAAAGCGCGGAGAGTGGAGTGCAGTGGCTTGATGATGAGACATTGAGACTTGACGGCGTACAAACAACCCGCTTTATGTACCTTCTCGCTGATGGACGAAAGTCTCTCAGAGGCTTCATTCGTGTCACGGCATCTTCCAGTAGGATCATCGTGAGCCACTGTCGGGCAGCGGGGCAGCCCACTGCAGCTCCTCCAAAGCAATACATCCGAAAGTAAGGATCCTCGGCTCTATGGGTGTGCGTGCATAGCAGCAGTACTTGCCGAGCACATCCTCGACCTGGGTTTCTAGGAAAGGAAGGCGTCGGACAAGAACTTCTGGGAGAAAGAAAACCATCGCCGAACCAACGTTGACCACCCGCGAAGCGCTCGCCTCCCCATGTCTGGCGTCTTGGCAGGCTCGGCTGTCAGAAGCGTTATCGCACGTTCGCCTCACCTGCATGCAACACTTTCTTCTCGCGTTGACATCTTCCATCTTCCGAAAAAGGCTATCAGCATTGCACACCTCGATTGCGCGATCCCAAGCCGCCCCGGAGCAGAACTCTTCCCGTTGACATCTACCTCAAGTGGGGTCACAAGTCCCGGATCAGAGCCATTCTATGATGTCGCTCGTACAGATCGCCATCTCGAGAGATGCAATCAAGACACGATGCCAGGCACAACTCGCGAAGGCGGCACGTTTTCTTCTCAAGGGTCCCCTTGTTGTGTGGCGCTAAGCGAGCGAGGGTTACTCCGCTGGCGCTAAATCACGCCGCTTTCCAGTTCCGCTGTGCGGGCGGAAGCTGTTTCCTTGGGCGGCCGACGGCAAAGGTGCATTATCAAAGAGGGAGTGAAAGCTTGGCTTACGGAGATGGCCGACCAATCATGAGGCTGCAAAAAGTCAGGTTGACAACAACAAGCTCGCTGATAGCACGTTCACGATTGTGTACAATCTTCGTGCAGAGCATGGTAGCATTTTGAGTTCGGTCGCGGGATCAGAGAGCCAAAGCGAGGACGGCTTGACGACTTCCGAGTAGCCGAGGTGCGCTAGTGTACTTTTCTGTTTTTGTGGGTGTCGCTCCGCATCACGCTGATGCGAAAGCATCATTTCATGCGGCCATGCATGCACTTGACGCTGTCAAGGGTTGGAAGAAAGTGATCAACTCACTGCGACCAGTTTATCAGCATCGAAAGGTCTTGTTCAAGATGATCAGCTTTTTTCCCACTCCGCAATCCTACTCCGCGTTCCGATACAGCTTTGTCAACGTGCCAGCGAGACGACATGGCTACTTCTGGTGTCGCACCAGGATGTCGGGGTCGGAGTGGAACAAGCGATCTTCAAAGAAGGGTTGGCGGCTATGTTGCCGCTGTAACCTGCCTCCGTGAGCGTTAGCGAGCTGAAGTCATGATGGCAGCCACGTTCTCTCAACGCATCGGCAGCAAATGGAGCTTGACGGCGTCGCTACCGAGCCTTGCCCCATGCATGGGTTCATGCGCATGACCAAGCTGCTGCTGATGAGAGGAGGAAGCAAGATCAGGTCGGGCAGGGTAGGGTCCGCCCGAGTGCTTGATGGCCGTCTACTGTTACGTCGCTTAAAGTTAAAGTCAAACATTTATGATTATGTTAGATCGCAATCAGCCTTCACGGAAGATGAAAAGTCGCCAATGGCCACGTCAGATTGGCAATTGTCAGTCGATATGTCCGATAAAAGGCCGTGGACAGCTGAGCGTGGCGTGTGGCTCGAGCTCAGTTTCTTCGGAAGGATCTGGTGTACGACGCTGTTTTGCCTTGCTCCTCCATCAGCTTTCGATGTGCCAGTCGACAAAAGCACATCAACAAACATGAAACTCCTCTCGTTCTCGTTCGCATTGCTGATCCTGGCCGCGACAGCATTGGCCGGCAATGTGCTCGACCTGACCGCCACCAAGGATTTCGACAAGCACATCGGCAAGTCGCAGGGCGTGCTCGTCAAGTACTTTGCGCCATGGTGTGGCCACTGTAAGAGTCTGGCACCCACTTATGAAAAGGTTGCTGATGCATTCGCCCAGCAAAAGGATACGGTGCTGATCGCCAAGGTGGACGCAGACAAGAACAAGGATCTCGGCGTGAAAGCCGGCATCAAGGGCTTCCCAACGCTCAAATGGTACCCCGCAGGATCGACCGAGCCCGAAGAGTTCAACTCAGGACGCGACCTCGACAGCATCGCCAAGCTCGTCACTGAGAAGAGCGGCAAGAAGAGCACCATCAAGCCACCTCCTCCTCCCTCTGCCGAACAGCTTACCAGCCGCAACTTCGACCAGATCGTGCTCGACGAGGACAAGGACGTGCTTGTCGAGTTCTACGCCCCCTGGTGCGGTCACTGCAAGAACCTCAACCCTACGTACCAGCAGGTGGCTGCCGACTTTTCTGGTGACGATGATTGCGTCGTTGCACAGATGGACGCCGACGCCGACGCCAACAAGCCCATCGCCCAGCGTTACGGCGTTTCGTCGTACCCAACACTCATGTTCTTCCCCAAGGGCGACAAGAGCAACCTTCAGCCGTACAACGGCGGCCGAAGCGAGGAAGAATTCATCAAGTTCCTCAACGAAAAGTGTCAGACGTGGCGCACCAAGGGCGGCGTCCTCTCTGAGCTGGCCGGCCGAATGCCCACGCTGGACGGCTTTGCTGCTCGATGGTACACCTCGCCCGCCGACAAGCGCGACTCGATCTACAACGAGTTCATCGACTACGTCAAGACGATGAAGACCAGTCCCAAGAGCGACAAGAAGAAGAACGACGTGGGCGACCTCTACCTTCGCGTGCTCGAAAAGGCCAACCAGAGCGCCGGCTACATCGAGAAGGAGACGAAGCGTCTCAGCACCATCCTCAAGAAGCATGCGGAGGGCACCAGCCAGCTCGCAGCCAAGAAGGTTGATGAGCTGACCAAGAAGAAGAACGTGCTGCTCGCATTTGTCAACGAGCGCATCGCTGCTCAGGCCGAGAAGCAGAAGAAGGAGGCCGAGAAACGAGCAGCTGAAGCAAAGGACGAACTCTAAGTTCCCGGGCAGGGAGTCTGCAAGTCAAAAAGCTCAGAGCCAGGTCCCTCGGCGTTGAGAGCAACGCAGTCATGTTTCGACCATATCTGGCCTAGACGATTCAGAACAAAATATAGCCCGCTGTCGGACAAATGGAATGCTGCGTTGAAACGTTCGAGTAACGCTCGAAAGAAGATGAGTGTGGCGCGCCGGTGATGATACTGCAGTGAGGCCATGTCGCGGTCTTGAGCAAGAGAATAGCGAGCTCGCTTGCTCCGCTGCTTTGAGAATGTGAACTCACTCACCAAAATTGCACCCTGATTTCTTGGCCTCGATATTTCTGGCATGATGGCCCGTCCGCTGCAAGCTAACTCAGCTGCATACGATCTGCATCAAAACATTCATCTCCGTGTCTCGCTCCCACTTGATCACTTCACAGCCCCTCATAGAAACTAGTACATCGGCCATGTCGTATGCATCTGACGTCTACGGTCGCCTGGGCTCCGAGCTCGAGGTATACGACTCGCTGCTGTCGACTACCAGCACGCCAATTGAGAAGGACTCCGATTTCGAAAGCCAATTCGTTTCACACGACGGCAGCAAGGAGCACGATGAGGCGATCCGGGATCAAAGGAAGCCCATCCAGGATATCTTGGCGGCCATACGACCCGCAGATGGTTCCCACACCATACCATCCCGAAAGACATTGCTCAGTCTGCTAGACAAGCTCGATGACGCTTCCGAGCAGCGCAGCAGTAGCGCTGCGCCTCATCTCGAAGAGTTGAGAATCGTCGCGCTGTCTCGACTCGTAGTGGCGACGTACGCTGTCGCTCTCGACACGCTGCTTCGAGATGCAAGCAAACTCGAGGACGAGACCTGGTACTGGACCGATATCGAAGAGTCGATGCGTAAAACGTTGTCGTATCTGATCCAGACGCTTCCAGTGCGTCTGTTCAACGTCAGCAAGGAAGTATTGGAGCTTGCAGCAGACACGGCTTCCAGCACACTGAGGAACACGATCGACAGCAAGGATGTCAGCACGTCGTCCAAGGCAAAGAGCCTCGACAAGAACACTGTCCGTGCTGCCCTACGCACCATCCTCGACACACCCAACCTGGTCACTTCTATGCTCTTCCCCTACGCATTTCGCGTAGAGAGAGGCACAAATCTCGACACCATCCGTGCGGAACGAGACAGTCAACGGAAGAAAGTGGACACGCTGCGAAAGCAGCTCGACGCCAATAGTCAAGCGGGTGACCAGCTCTCAATTAGCTCGAAGACGACCAAGAAACAGCGTACCAAAGCGCTGCGCTCGACATTGCAGACTTTCACGCCGACGTATCTGGTGCGTCATGAGGCGAGATGCAAGCGACGAGGGCTCATCAACGAGAGAGATCGATTAGCTGAGAAGCTAGGACACTTGGCTCTTCAGCACGAAGCACTGGCCGAGCAGGCTCACGAGCTCAGCACGTCAACCACCAGCTCGGACCCTTCCGGCCACATCGTACTCAATCATCTCAACGCTAAGCTCAAAGTCCTTGTCGAGAGTTTCGGCGAGGTTCCGGATGGCTCAGAAGCAAAAGGTAGCCAGACTTCCAGCGACGTCAAGATCGACATGGCCGCGAGTCTTACTGCCGGGTCTACGCTCAGCACGCTGAGATTGCTGTTGAAGGAAGGCTTCGACAAACAGCAGGAGAGGACTCAGCAAGTGCTGTCGCCTAGCATGTTTGGCCAACCGTCTTCGCTCGTTCAGCGCTGGCCCAAGCTCGTCTTCTATCCCATCGGCATGCTGCTTCTCGGACGCTACCTGTCCAATAATTGGAACGGCATCGAAGCCAAGCTGAAAGAAGCGCGCGAGACGGCACGCAGCTTCCTCATAGGCTGGGTGTGGCAGCCCTGTGTCGAATTGCTCGAAACAATTCGACACGGCAACGAAGGGAGCGTCATCATCTCTCGCGAGTCGCTCGCCTCCGATCTGCAGTCGCTTGAGAGGATGGTGAGCGACTTCACCGCTGACAAATACGGGACATCGGGCGCTGAGCTGCAAGCATTGGCTGCCAAGGTGAGGGAAGGCGATTTGACGCCCGTGCTGAGGGTGTACGAGTCAGAGATGAAAAGTCCAGTCAAGTCGATGGTGACCGGCTCGTTGATCCGATCTCTTCTGATCCAGATCCAGAAGGCCAAGGTGGATCTCGAGGTGGCAATGTCGGGCATCGACAAGCTGCTCAAGAGCCAGCAGCTCCTGTTCGGTGCCGTCGGTATCGCACCCGCACTCGGCGTCCTGTACGTCTCGCAAAACTATGTCCGCACCAAGCTGTTCAGCTTGGGCGCATCGAGGTCCGAATCGTCGGGTCGAGGATACCAGATGCGGGCATGGGAGGCTATGCGTCGTGTCGATCGACTCCTTTCGATTCCTCGTCCAGCCTCATCTGCTGGCGTCGGAGCTCAGAAGGTAGAGGAGGAAATGTCGCCTCGGGACCGGGATGACCTGACTCAAGGTCTGCTATTGTTGGACCTGTCGACCTTGCGCTCGGCGTCGGGTCCGCTGCTCATGACGTTGTCCAAGGGCAAGAAGGCAGCGGCTCGCCGACTGCAGCGCCACTTCTTGCAGGATATCCGTGACCTCGAGTCGGGCGAGCACAGCGCCGTCGAGCGCATGTGGAGGAGCTGGGGCCATTCGGTGCTCCGCTTGCCTTCGTCGTGAGCACATGAAACAATCGCTACCCACGGTCACTGCAACAATGGCGACGTCTTGCCCACCGTGCCGGATTTGTGTCAATTTTGCGTGCAGTGCAGGACTGAGCCAATATCGTATCATTGATGCAAGGTCGATGTGATTCAGCCGACCTCTCATATCGACTGCTCGACGCGAAAGGGTCGTGAACGGCCCCATTGGTTTAGAGGAGAGAGAAGCAATACATTGTATCGGCTATCGCGGTGTCTGTCTGCAAAGATCTGTGGGATTCCGATCCCACGCCATACCAGCTGCGCCTTTCAACCGGACTCATGTGAGCTCACAACGAGACAATGTGTCGATGCTGGCGTACGAAGTGCGTGGGAGAGTCGACACGACGATGGGGCCAGAGGCAAGCCCATCACGGCAAGGAAGTATGCGTGAATAGCCGATCTGTATTTCCGAATGACATCCAAACTCAAGCTCAAGCTCACGGCACGTTCATCCCGTCGAAATAACGACCTCGTCTCCGGGAATCCAGCTTGACATCGACCCGAGATGAGCTGCATGTGTCTTGCACCGATTGCGAGCATCCAAGGCAACGGGCGTGTTGGAAATGTCAACTGGGAAGTGCTTGCTTGCTCCAGTTGCTCAGTACCATGTCGTTCGGCGAATTTCGCGGAGCGCTGTGCAAGGCTTGCACGGCGTGAAACCCGAGATCAGCAGTGAGAAGGTAGTATCGGGCCACGAGCAGGCGCGCTATTTTCGCCCATCACAGTGAGCGTCGCGTGGAAGATCCCGAACGAAAGTTTTTTCTTTTCTTTTCTCTGCCTTCGGCACGCCCGATAGCGCGGCGTGTTTCGCGGCTATACAGGTCAACCGGTACAGCAAGCACTATTCGACCAGCCTATGCAGGGTCGACCCCTTGCGCGAACTTATCTCTGAATGCGCTCACAGTCTGCTGCAAAAAGGAGTCACATCGACTTAATTGCCCGAAGCTTGGATGTGCTTGGCCTTGGTCGTTGGATTCCTGGAAATAGAGCCACGGCTCTCTCGCGGAACCTTTTTACCATCCTTCTCAAAAGCTCATCACTGTCGACGACCTCCCTCCATCACCCTTTGCCTTTATAGAACCCACCGTCGGTCTCATCGGTCCTTTCCCTCTCGTCACCCCCACATCCTCTCATTTCCGACGAATCTTGCCTAAGCAGTTGCCTCCTCTCTTCGGCTGCTGCGACCGTATCCGCCCACCAATAAAGCTATCGCCGTAACCGATAGCACACCGTTTCATACCCCGGCTTGCATTGTTATCTGTCCAGTTGTGCTCGTCGTGGCTCGCCAAGCGATCCATCCCACCCAGCGACATAGAGGCATTTGAGCGGCTTTTGCAGTTCCTCTCGGTATCCCTGGCGCGCTACAGCCTTTGCCACCAGTAGCTAGTGTAGCAAAGACCGGAACCAGAAGGGCATATAAACTATTCCAATTGATCGGGTCAAGCAGAAGATAGACAACTCCCGCATCCCTTATTGAAGCAGACAATCGGTCGACAAAGGAATCCTTAGGCTCTTGATAACGTCTTCCTTGCCTACACCCCAAAAATGACGCCCTCCGCTCAAGTCGTCAACGCCAACCCCAACCCTTACCTTGGCGACAAGGTGGGTGACCTCGCTTCCGCCTCGGAAACAATTCCGAAAGCGAGCCGCGTCGATCCGGCACGCTTCCTTAGTCAAGCATCGCACGACCGACCTGCATCTGCCATCCGATCTCTCTTCCCTGCCGAGCTGATTCCCGGCATGCTCTCGCTGCTTGCTGGCAAGCCCAACCCGGACACGTTCCCATTCGAGAGCGTCTCGCTCAACCTCAAGGCCGAGGCGGAAGCTGGACCTACCCAGCTCGACATCCGGGGCGAGGACCTCGTAACCTCTCTCCAGTACGGTGCCACTGCGGGTATCCCCAAGCTTGTTCAGTGGATCACTCAACTTCAAGTGCACATGCACAAGAGGGAAGCCGTCACACCCACGTCCAAGCTCAACGGTGTTGCTGGTAGGACACCTTGGCGTGTCACCACGGGTAACGGATCGCAGGATTTGCTCAACAAGACGTTCGAGGCTCTGCTGAACCCCGGCGATGTAATTCTGTGCGAGTCGCCTGCTTACACGGGTATCTTGCCCTCGCTGGTGATGCTCAAGGCGAGGATTGTACCCGTGGCCAGCGATGACCAGGGCATGATGTCGAGCCGACTTGCCGAGATCCTGGAAAAGTGGGAGACGGATCCAGAGACGGCATCGCTTCCGCGTCCCAAGTGCCTGTACACCACGCCTACAGGTGCTAATCCTGCCGGCACTACCGCTTCGGATGATCGAAAGCGCCAGATCCTCGCCCTCGCCCGACAGTACGACTTCCTCATTCTCGAAGACGATCCGTACTACTACTTGCACTTTGAAGGTCTCGACCAGGATGCCGTGACACGACCGCGATGCCGAAGCTACTGGTCACTGGAGGAGGAGCACCGCGAGCGATGGGGCACGGGCCGAGTAATGCGCTTTGAGAGCTTCTCCAAGATCCTCGCAGCCGGTCTTCGATTGGGCTTTGCAACGGGACCCAACGAGATCCTCGACGCCGTTGACGCCAACACCGCCATGGCCAACCTGCAACCGTCCGGCCTCTCCGGTGCCGTCGCCTACGCTCTGCTCAACCACTGGGGCATCCCCGGCTTCCTGCGACACGTCGACAATGTCGCACGCTACTACGCCAAGCGTCGTGACAACTTTGAAGCCAAAGCCCAAAAGGTGCTGGGCGCCGCCGGCGTGGCGAAATGGGTTACGCCTGTTGCAGGGATGTTCTTGTGGTTGAGGCTCAACCTGCCACCTTCTGGACCTGGTGAGTCGGAGGGTGACAGCTTTGCCCTCATCTCGGACAAGGCTAAAGCGGCTGGCGTGTTGGCGGTGCCGGGAGTTGCGTTCATCCCGGATGGCAGCAAGACGTGCTACGTTCGAACCAGTTTCAGTCTGATTGCGGAGGAGGACGTGGAGGAGGCCTTCAACCGTCTTCGAGACGTGGTGCTGGACGCGTGGAAGGAGGCTGGCAAGACCATGCCCAAGCTTGCCTAGACGCATCCTCGTCCACGTGGCTACCAAAAGCTTTTCATCATGTCCAACCAGTCAGTTCGCCTGCATTCCCTTCGCTTTCCTTGTCGCATCGCATCACCTCGTCTAATTTATCAATCCTGAAACACATACAGACCTTGTCCTGCTCGAATGCCTGTGTTCTGGGCGTGTGGTTGCTGGAGAGACGGAGGCTCGCTCGAGACCTGGAGCCGTGGGCGCCCTGTAGACATACATCACTCTTACTGTCAAGAACGAACCTCCCGATGCAGGGTCCATTGATACGCCAGAGTGCCAAACAAGGCGAATTTGAGGGGTCCCAGCGGCGCTCTGCCATTCATTTGCGGATCCCGCATCCACGAAGCGAGATAGA
Source organism: Pseudozyma hubeiensis SY62 (assembly GCF_000403515.1). Taxonomy (NCBI): domain Eukaryota; kingdom Fungi; phylum Basidiomycota; class Ustilaginomycetes; order Ustilaginales; family Ustilaginaceae; genus Pseudozyma; species Pseudozyma hubeiensis. Next base: position 106,825 of record NW_012133820.1, on the reverse strand, counting down.
GGAAGATTCACACCCGCACTTTCAGACCAAGTTACCGGAAGACTGCGTGTTTGCTTCGCGTCATAGACGATGCGGGTTGCAAAGAGAATCGGAGATCGAAGCAGAGTTGGAAATTCAAGCCAACACGCTTTTGGATGGAAACGCAGGGCGAAGTGCGGAAGCGGCGTTTGACGTCATCTCTGCTGCACTCGCAAAGTGTCAGGGTCAAGCCAAAATTCCAAAGACTGCTCCACCCCCGTTCTGTCCGTGTCTGCGTACAGAATCCGGAGCGAGACGCAGTGCCAACTTCCGCATGGTATCTTCAGCACAGCACGCCGCCTTCAATTTTAGTTTCCGACCGGAAAGTTGACGGAGATCATGCCTCGAGAAGGAATTCTCCGCCAAGCCTCGTTTGCTGCTCAAGGCAAAGGCTGCTGCTAAAAATGAAACCCGTCGATGCGGGTGTCCAACATGGCCGTGTCGGCCGCTCGTCATCCAGCATAGCTGGGGATGACGCTGACTCGCTTCTCTACGGCACCCTTCTTCTTCTTCCCGCGTCGTCGTGTAAAGCTGTGAAACGTCTGATTCCGTATAAGAGGCTTTCCGAGACCCTGCGATGGTCGTTGCTTCTGTACCCTGACCCCACCCTCAAGCCAACCTCTTCCACCTCGCTGCCCTAGTCTCTCGTTCGAGACGGGTCTTCCTCGGACCCCATCCTACCTCTCAAAGCGGCGCCGGTCTCCTCGAGACACGCACCTTCCACCGACAGAACCAGCGGGAGCTTTCAGAATATCTCAAAATGGCTAAGATCGGCTTCTTCGGTCTTTACTACCTGCTTCCCATCGCCACGTTCGGATGCTGGGTCACCGCGATCGTCGGCTTGCTCGTCATCTGGACCGTTCGCGACCATGACCGCGAGTATGAGCCGGAGGAAGCCTCGATCGTGTTCATCTCGGACGTCGGAGCGCAGCACAAGACCTTCTTCGTCATCTTTGCCTGCTGCACCGCCGGTTTCTACATCCTCACCACCCTCGCCGAACGACAACTGCGACACTCGCGTCGAATCCCCGGCTCGATTCGAAAGAAGCAGACCATCTTGGATATTTGCTCCGTCATCTGCGCCGTCATCGGTTCCGCTGCACTGATCCTGCTTAGCATCTTTGACGCGTTCAACCACTCGCAGGTTCACTGGAGTATGACGCTCATCTTTGTCGTGTTTGTGGCGCTTTCGGTGCTGTTCCAGGTGCTGCAGGTGTTTTCGCTTTCGCACGATTACGACCGATTGGCGACGCTCAAGGTGATCGCCATCATCAAGTCTATCATCCTGTCGCTTGCCATTGCGGGTGCGATCGCGTTCATCGTCTGCTACGGTATCTGCAGAGGCAATGCGGTGCCAGGCAACAACCGATGCGACAGGATCGTTTCCGCCGCTGCGGTGTGCGAGTGGGCGATCGCGTTCTTGCTCGCCATCTTCTTCCTCACCTACCTCGTCGATCTCTGGCCTGCTCACAGACGAGCCAAGATGGGTCTCAGCCAAGACGGAACGATGGTGGAGAACAAGCAGCTCGCCCAAGAACAGGGCGTGGCCGACAGACCTACTGCTCCTTACGCCATCGATGGTGTGAAGAACAACGACACCTACTACCCGAGTGAAGCTGCTCAGCAGTACCACGGCAACAACGATGCTGCTTACAGTTCCGCTGCCGGTGCAGGTGCCGCTCAGCACGGCGTTCAACCGAGCCCCGCTGGTGCAGCTTACGCTCAGGACGCTAGCCCGTACAACGCTCCCTCCACCCTGCCCGGATCGGAACGTGGAAGCCTCTACCAGACTCCCATGACCGAAGCCCGTCCTTACCCCAACAACGACACCACCGGCGGCGCTTACTACCGACCCCAATGATGCGTTGCGCGAGCATCCTAGCTTAGTATTTCCTGCGCGCCCTGCATCGTTCGCCTGTTTCCCTGTTTGCACGCTCTTCGCATAAACGATCGTTTTACACTTCTCTTCCCACTGTATACTCTTCGATACCTTTCTGTGCTCTCAAATCTGAATATCGTCCTACACATGAACACAAAGTCAATCTCCCTGAAGCTGAAATGGTGCACGATGCGCTGCATGAAATTCTATCGTATAAGAGAACGTCGACTCAGGCGCGCAGATACTTGCGCAGCACCTGAGGTGGCTCGATACCGAATTCGTCTCGCTGGCGTGCGATCAACGCATCCAAAGACAAGATGGGACGCTGCTCCGCCACGTATCGATCTCCCCTTCGGCCATAATCCATGACAGCAGGGGGCGGCTTGACGCGCCCCTCTTCCTGCTCATCTACGTCCAGCAAGCCTGCTGCTGACCCTGGTCTTGACCGCACCTCGTCCTCCTCGTCGTCGTCTTGATCATCTTCGTCCGTATATATCGAGCTGCCAAACGACGACGGCGGAGTCTGCACGGGAATCAGCTCCTCCGGATCACCTTCCTCGTCCCAATTGACTTTGTTCGGACCTGGCCCAGCCAAGATGGGTATCGCACCAGCATGCGCGCCTGCCAGCTCATCCTCATCCTCTCCTCCCACCGGTAGTGGCTCTTCCAACGTCTCGCGAGCCCAATCCATGCCCCAACTTGAGAACAGAGTGGTAAATGTCCAATCGCGCAAATCACGCGCATGCGTCGACTGTATCGATTTCTGATCCGGATCTTCCGGCGCCATTCGGTTGATGCAGAACCTCTGCGTTAGCGACTCGACCAGAGTGCGGTCGAAGAAACCTTCCGTGTACGCAGCGCGATACTGTTTGAGGCCTGAACGATGTTCAGCCCTGGCAGCTGAGCTGTGCGAGTCGGAGAAGAACTCGGTACCTGGTGTCGATCGATGAATGGCGTCGGGATCGCTGAGGAGAGAATAGGTGCAAACGGAATCGATGATGGCGTCGACCAAATCTTTCTGCGCGCCCGAGGTGACGTATGCCTCTCGAGTGGTTGTAGCCACGCCGGCCAAGATGCGCTCGGTGACACGCTGAACCATGAAGCGCACCGGATCGTTCAGCGCGAGCGCTGCCAGAGCCTCGTCGAGCTTGGGATGCATCGCATCGCCCACGGGTGTAGCCGTGGCCGAGGTGATGGCGGACGAGCCGCCTCCACGAGCAGACAGCGCTCCCCAGCCAGAACCTGTGCGACCGAGTCCATTGCGTGTGGCCGACGGAGTGGCAGTGCCCGAAGAACCAAGATTGAGAGCAGGAGTACGGTTGCCTGTGGATGCCATGCGCAGCGTTTCTGTTTTGATGGCGTTGGCGATGAACGTGATTCGTTGAGGACCGAAGGGAAGCGCAGGATCGAGAATGCGCTTCTGGATGCTAGCAGTGTAGTCATTGCCCACCAATGCCGCGAGCAGTGAGAGCATAGACGTCGGGATGCCGAGCGCAGCGGCCAGCTTGGGAGAAGAGTAGGATGTGAAGCGAATCGCGGACAGAGCACCTTCTTCGGGATTGGCCGGGGGTCTGCTGAGTGGTTCAGCTGCTGCAACTATAGCTGCTACGCTCTTGCCTGCCTTCCGCCCTCTCGCCCTTCCGCTCTTACCGACTTGTGCGAAGCCGTCGTCCTCGAAGGCAGCACTACCAAGAGACGCCGATTGAGAGTCGACCTGTTGCGCCTTGGGCTGAACGAGGTACTCGATCGTATCGATGGGGACATAGCCTCGACATCGCGAGCCTCGAGCACACAGAACGAAGAAGTCGGAATCGTTGCTCACCGCCCATCCGCCCATCCTATCCGCAAGCTCAGCTACTGCGCTGTCTGCCTCGATCTCTTCGATGACCATCTGGACGTTGCACTGACGGAGCGCCTCAAGCGTGCAATCGTAGAGGAGTGGTGGGAAGGCACCCATCGAGACCTGAAAGCCGGGCTTGAGCCGTGACGAGGAGCGCATGAAGGCTGAATTGTTGGCTGCAGTCTCTCCGAGGCGTGACAAGACTGTTGGGATCTTGAGCGGAAGATAGGGCCCGTCAAAGACAAAGATGGGCTCGAGGCGTGCCTGTCGTAACGCTTTTACGAATTGACGGGCGTGGAGGGTGTAGCCGATGTAATCGCCCCCACGCACGGACTCGGCAAAGTGATCGATGTAGGCGCGATAGATCCATGCCCATCCATCGATGACGAAGGGCCCCGGGACGGGTTCGCTGGCTGTCGAGGTCGACAGAGCTGCATCGGTGGCGGACTTGACGGGGATGGTCACTTGCTCGGACACGGCATGCTGGATTTGCTTGACGTATGAGGTCAGGCCCTTGACGCCCATATTTTGAGACGAGTGTAGGGTGCGTCACGAGACTCTGTGGTCGACTGGTGGTCTATGGGAGGGAAGGGAGTGAAGAAGAAGAAAGCTGAGAAGGACGTTCTCGTGCAACTCTAAGCCTCCACACCAGACGACTCGTGGCATGCGGAGCCGGCAGGTCGCGAATGTTACATCGCGATTGGTGTCGATCAGGAATTTCCAGCTCGGACGGGGCTTCGGTGGAGAAAGACGTGCAAGGTTGCTGGGACCACTCCAGAGAAGCCAATCGAGGTCAGAAGTGCTTCAATGCCACACGACCCGACGAAGGAATCTATGATAGAAGGGTTCCAGCTTCCTTTCAGAAGAAGAAGGAAGCGACCACATGGTTGCACGGCAGGAATTCGACGACCGCACCAAGAAAAAGGACTTGCGAGCGGCAACGCTTCGGCAGACCACTTTTCTGCTCGACGCACAAAGCTGACAAGACGACGTCGAATCATTGGCGTCGTTTACGGAATATGGTCTGCTCCTTCTGTTGACGAGGTTGCCGATGGCAACAACGCCAAACAACATCGTGATCAAGGCTCTAGGATGCAAATCTTGCTGACTCTCGCATGGTCATTGAAGGCAATCAGCTGACGAGAGGAGATGGTATCATCTTCCAATCAGGTCATGGATATAACGGAGATAAAGCGTTGGAAATGGGAGTGGGGGATCAGAGCGCAACTCGAGGACAGCGCACAAGTCGCAAGCCGTCGGCACCGTTAGCAAGTTTTATGCATGGAAGGCTTTGGCCGAACCGTTGCAGACTTGCATTCAAGTTTTCCGACTTGCCCTTGATGGATGATACTCTGCTTCAAGAGCTCAGCCAATGCGGAACGGATAGCTATTCGATTGGACTGTGACACCGCTGCTGTTGCCGCGGCAGTAAGCCTGGCTACAGAGGAGAGTACAGTATGCTGCACGCCGGGCGAGCTCGTGCCTCACAAGCCGCTGGGATCGCCGGTTAGAGAGCGGAGTGGGGAATCCCTTTGAATTTCTTTGGCCTTTTTTGCTTGGCATTCAAACTTAGTCTCCGCTGCCGAGAGACCGGCTTTGCATCCCAGCACTCGAAACCCCTTTTGCCCTGTGACACAGAGACGCTCTGACCCGCGGGAGGCAGGCCGATTCGATGATGCACTCGAGCAGCAAGCTTCGGACCCTGCGGCTAGAACCGAACCGGGTCTCTCGCCTGCCAAAAAACACTTGCCCCGACAACAAGGTCTCCGCTCAGGCCTGTCCTCTCTCTGTGGAACCGATGTCGCTTGTTTCAGCTCTCCCTTTCCCTTCCCTGCTCGCCCTGCTCGCCTCGCACTCACCACCATCATCACCATCGTGCAGCTGCTCCGTCGCCTTGGTCTACACTACTCTCGCCACCCATGGCAGAAGCACGCAAGGCGGTCGAGGATCTCGTGCGCCTCTCGAGCCGCGTCATCCGTATCCTCGGCCAGAACCCAGGTCCTTACACTCTGGCAGGGACCAACACCTACCTCGTCTCGACACCGTCCGCTCCCTCGTCGAAGCTCGCCTCGCGCCCTTCCATCTTGGTCGACACGGGCGAAGGCACCGAATCGTACATCCCGCTTCTGGAACGTGCGCTCAAAGGAGCCGTCGACAGCGATTCTGCAAGCAAGGCGTCCACCTCAAGACGGCAGGATGCGATGGAGGAGGATGAAGACGACGAGGACGATCTCACGTCGTGGATCTCGGACATTGTTTTGACGCACAAGCATCATGACCACGTAGGTGGTTTGCCTTCCATTCTGTCGCTGCTCTCCAAGTTGAGAGCAGAAGCGACAGTGACGCTGCCAGCGCCGAGGATACACAAGTTCCTCGATGCCGAATCCGACCCGCAACTGGTCAAGATGCTGCACGGTCTACCTCAGGGCTCTTTCACTCCGTTCAGCGAGACCGAGGGCGCAGCTTCGCCGCTCTGGCCACTCCAGGAGGGCTCAATTATTCACGTGACGAACGAGGATGTCACTGCTTCGTTGCAAGTACTGCATACTCCTGGTCACACGGCCGACCACATCTGCCTCTTGTTGAACGAGGAAAAGACGCTTCTCACCGGCGACCACGTTCTCGGTCAAGGCACGACCGTGTTCGAAGATCTTACGGCGTACATGTCGAGTTTGCGAAAATGTACGCGCGCGTTGGAGCAGTTGGGACCTTCGCAGGTGGAAGCAGCAACGGCAACCACGAGCAGCGAGAACCGACTGTATCCTGCACACGGTCCTGTGGTGGAGGAGGGCAAAAAGATGCTCAAACAGTATCTGGATCATCGACTCGAACGCGAAGCGCAGGTGGTGGAGCTGCTCAAGACATCACCAGATGGAGAGCAGACACAAAGCACATTGTCTACGGTCACAGTCGCAGGTACAGAATACGGATTGGGATCGCCATGGAAGATCCGACAAATGGTGCTCAAGCTGTACTCCAACTACCCGGAGAACCTGTTCCCAGCCGCAGCTCGTGGGTTGTACCTGCACTTGCGGACGTTGTCGTCGCCGGATGTCGAGCAGGGTAAGCCATCGAGGGTGAGGTGTTTGCAGACGACATCGTTTGCCAGGAGAGCGTCGGCGGGAGCAGGGGAGGATGTCGGAAACTGTCCGCCCATGCCGAGCAGCGACGCGGAATGGGTCGAGGCGATGGAGCTGGATTGGGCGCTGCTGGTGGAGCCTTCTTCGTCGTTGCAGTCCGCTTTGTAGCATTTCGGGATCGTCCGAAGCGGAAAAATATACCACATCGACTTGCTCCGTTGGCAGAAGTTGTGATTTGTGCAGGCAAGGTGAGAGCGAGTTATGCGAAGCCGGCACGCTGAAAGGCTTGGCATGCAGCTGAGTTCGGCACGACGTTCAAGTTCCGCGTTTCCCAGCGCGTAAAAGGAGTTGCGTTAGATTGTGGAGCGTCGACACACGAGCGGATTTAAGCGTCGTGTTGGATGCCAGGGTCCTAACGCCAACACTTGTTTGCTCTGTCGTTGCCACTACCATCGATCCATCTACGACGCCGAAGGTTGTAGGGTCTCATCATGATATCCCGATTCTTCCAGCTAGTCCTGCTGGCAGGATTGATCCTTCTGATCCCATCGTTTTTGTATCTTTCGCATCCAGCGCAACCGACGTTCATCGATCCTGCAACGGGACTTGCGTATACCTCGGATTCGATCCTCAGCGGTCAAGCGTCTAACGACCATGCACAGATCTCGCAGGGGAAAGGCGTAGAGCAGTCCAAGTGGAACGGGTGGAATTGGCAGGATGCTTCTGCTGGAGTACACAAGGTGGAAGACTCGGTGAAAGGGTTGATCGATCACTGGCGTCCCACGGGCAACTCTCCCTTTAACCAAGACTCTTCCCCGCTCAAACCACCTCCCTCACCATCCTCCACCGCCGCTGCTGCTGCCAAAGACACCCAGCGGGTCGACGGCGTCATAATGCCCGCCATGTCCAACCTCACCGCCAAAGCCGCCCTCGGCCGTTCCACCTGGCACTTTCTACACACCATGACCCTCCGCTTTCCCGACAAACCCACACCGCAAGAATCGGAAACCCTCCGATCGTTCTTCCACAACTTCGCCCTCCTCTACCCCTGCGGCGAATGCGCCCAACACTTCCAACGGCTCATCAAGGAGCTACCCCCGCAGGTGGGGTCGAGGATGGGTGCAAGTCTGTGGCTGTGCACAGTGCACAACGAGGTGAACAAGAGCCTGGGAAAGAAGGAGTTCGAGTGCGATAAGCTCGACGAGAGCTACGATTGCGGTTGCGGAGACGATCCCAAGTCAAAGTCGAAGGAATCGGGGTCAGGGTCAGCAACGAATAGTGCACCGCCAATCGCTGCACCGCCATCGCATAAGGACGTAACCCCATTCGCATAGTCATCGCCATCGGCCCACCCCATGCTTTATACCAATAAACTACGCACAGCATGGCTCTCATGTCCTCACATTCGATTGCAATCCACGACTCTGTCAACTCAAAGTGATGAAAGCGAGTCACACCCAATCGCGTCAATCAAGCAAGGGCGATGCACTGAGTGAGACGAGGATTCCAGATCCTCGTCCAAATTTTTCCGATGACATTGAAAAGGTAGAGACAAAGAAGACAAAAGGGATGCGCTTGGCAGAGTGCCTGGAAGACTCTGCAAAAGACAGGCCCCAAAGCTGAGTACATCGTCAAGAGACCAGCTGGAGACCCGAAGTACAAGCTATACATTTTGAAGCAGAACGGAACCCGCCTATCTGCTCCACATATGTTGCACGAGTTGATCACCTGCGAACAGGGACCAGACCACGACGACGGCGACGCTGGCTAGCCTGCTGCACCGAAGCGAGGTACGACTTGCCCGTGGCACTCAGGGTCTGACCCGCCTGGTTGGGCGTCAGATCACCATACGGACCGTTGTTGGCATCCGAGACCGAGTAGGCAGCGACGCGCGAGTCCGACTCAAAGAGCTGCACCATCTGGTTGAGCATCGAGTCGACCTTGTTCTGATCGCAGTACACGGGCGAGGGGCCCTGGTAGTTGATGCAGGCAAACTCGGTGATCCACATGGGCTTGCCGTACTGGGCGAAGTGGTCGAGGACGCCCTTGACGCCGTCCATGTTGTCCTGGAAGATGTGCACGGCGATAATGTCGGGCTGCGTCTTGATGGCTTTGAGGAACGGAGCGAGCCAAGTTTCGTCCTTCTGCATGGCCATGCTGGGCGAGATGAGTTTGGCACCGGCTTGCTTGTGAGGCGCGAGGTACTGCTCCCAGGCGGCAGCGGCATCAGAAGTGGAGATCACACCGGAGGAACCAGAACCCGAGAAATCGGGCTCGTTGAAGCCCATTACGAAGGGTGCGGAGCCGGGCTTGAGCTTCTTGAATGCCTCGAAGCGCGCCCAGTCGTCGTCGTGGTTGACGCGGCCAAGGCCCCAGAGCATGGGCACGGCGAGAATGTCGTCGCCATTGGGGTTGTTCGGGTTGGGAGTCCAATCGTAGTACCATCCGAGCGATTTGCTGATCCACTTGAGCGAGTTGCCGCCAGCGACACCTGCCTTGCCCTTGGGAGGCGTGAAACCAGAGATGGAGATGGTGCTTCCCGACGACGAGGAAGACGACGAAGACGACGAAGAAGAGCCGGACGACGAGCCCGAGGAAGAGGAAGACGAAGACGAAGAGCCGGAGCTGGACGAGCCAGAAGTAGATCCAGAGCTAGACGAAGAGCTCGAGCTGGAGCTGGAGCCCGATGGCGAGGCAGCTTCGTTCTGAGGGGTTGATTTGGGAGCACTAGACGAGGTGGAGGAGGAAGCGTGCTTGTGGTGTTGTTTGTGGTGGTGCTTGGCGCGGCACTGCTTCTTGGCGTTGACCGAGTCGGCAGCGGTCAAAAAGAGCGCAAGCACCAAGAAGGCCAGGAGGATGAGTTTGTGGTTGAGGACGAGCATGCTGGTGGATGTGGAGTGGTAAAAGTTGTACTTGGTGACGAAGGTGTTGCTACAGTAGTCGGTACAGGTGGTGAAATGCGATCTGCTGAACGATGGTGATGTCTGTCAAAGACTCTGTGACTATCTAGAAGCAAATTGGGCAATGGTGGTGGTGCAGAGCAGAGGGGAGCGAGTGGGACAAGGTGTCGTGAGGAGAGGATCTACTCGATGCTATCAAAGCTATCGGAGTCAAGAAAGGAGCGGGGATGGAATGGTAGAGGGTGAGGGTGAGGGTGAGGGAAGGATGGGAGTGGAAGGTGTTGAGGGAGGCGGGGCGAGAGGGAGCGAGGGAGCGAGAGATGGACGGCCAAGCCTGCCAAAATAGGCAAGTCAAAGTGGCTCGGAGTAGACCTTGACACGCTCGGTCTTTGGCGCAGGCTGCTTCGACTCTGATTTTCCGCGTTCAGCTGCTCGCCAACTGTCAGAGCCCTATTCAATCAACTTCGCGACAAATCGGAGCCTGAAGCGGACAGAGAAGCTTCGATTGAGGGTGATCATTCACTGCAAGCCATACCCTCACTCTGCGCACTCTGCCTTTGCACCGCACTGTCTTGAGATCACATCTTGGCATGTGACGACCCACTGCGATGCGGCGTACAGCACTGTACTGCCTTGTTCCTGACCGTGGTGAACGCTGGCTGCGTCAAAGCCTTGGCCCGCCGATTGATACGAACGGCAACAGTTGCATGCTGCAGAAGCGAAGGGCGTCAAGCTGAAAGGCTTTGTTCCTGCTCCTTCACAGCGAGCGTGGGAGAGTTTCTTTTGGGGCTTCTTTTCATTCCCTTTTGTGCTATATTGATTTCTTCACACGCTCCGCAGTGCGACTTCATATCGGCTGAAAGGACGATGCTCGAAGCCGCCAGCGATGTGCTTCGACCAAAGTGGGTGGAAGCCAAGCGAGCGATAGGCTGGGATGCAAGCGCCTGCCGCTGTGCCGGGTTGCTGCACGAATCGCGAAAAGGATGATACGACAGGGGTCAACCACCCATGGGCGTGTCACGCTGGCACTATGCCTGGCTTCTCTGGTTTGAGTGTGTGTTTCTGTGTTGCTTTTTTTCCCTCCTTCCCAATCCCTTTTTCGATCTCCGACGCCGACAAGCGCAGAAACTTGCATAAAATGGCTATCCAGCCGGCCCACAGCTTTTGCTTCGATGCCAACCGAGCAGGTCGTGTACCGATGATCGCAGTACTTTGGCTGCGATGCGACTGCGACTCGTCAACTTGAACGTCTCGCAAGTGAAACAGCGACGATCAGGACAGCCCTGTCGATCCTTGTCTCGTGTATCGCGCGGCGCGTGTTTCCGCTCTTCCGCTTCCCGACCTGGCAGATCTTCTCGCTACACGAGATAGACGTTCTACTGGTAGGAAGGCCAATCGCACGCCGATTGACACAGGCAGCGGAAGCATATGCGACCTTTGCTCAGGAACACCATGGAGCATATGGTCTCAATCTTGCCGATGCGCCAAGAGCGAAGCCGGCGCCTAGCTCATGCAGCAGAGGCCAACCCTCGAAATTTACGCGAGCAGGAGCCACCAAGTTCTTCCAGGGCACACTCCCGTTTCATGGACAGATGTGTCTCTCATTGATGGAACATCTTTGTAGATCAACCGTTGTCACACTCGCTTCGAGCACTGTGCAATGTGCTTACATTTGAATTACCGAGTCTGTCCTCATATTGAGTAAGAGAGAGGTGAAGACTTCTACCGCAGCCCAACAAGCGTCTACTTGCGCCAAGCTTCGGCGACGACCCAGTTGTCGTACACCTGGCCCTTCTCCAGAATCTCCTCCTGTCCACCCAGACCCACTAGGTTGGGCTCGAGGAATCCGCAGTGAGGGCCGCCGAACTCGATCGCCGCAAATGCGCCGTTGAAGTTGCCGCTGTCCGGCTGTCCACCCTTGCGGTGCGCCTTCTTCATCGATCCACCAGACTGAGCTGGGTCTGCCGGGTGGTCGGGCATGGCACCCGCCGACCAGAGCTGAACACCAGCCTGGTTCGAGTGGAACGTGACCGAGCGACCTGCCGACTCGGACGTGAGGCGGACGCGCTTCGTCTCTGCCACGGCGATCTTGTTGATGTCGTCCGATTGAGGGATCGGCGTTGGTCCCCAGACGTAAAAGTCGTCGTAACCGTCCGAAGGAATGCCTTCGCCGATGCGCTTACCGCCTGGCTGATCCCAGCTGTGCAGACCAGGGTTGGAGAAGGACTCGGCGGATCCAGACAGAGGCTTGAGGTCTCCAGTGGCGATCTGAGCAGGGTCGAGCTCGAGGTGCGAGATCGACTTGCCCGCAGGAGCGTACAGCTGGAAGATGTGTTCAAATACTGTGCCCTTCTCAGCCTTGCCCACCTTTTCGTTCGAGGCAGACAGGTTGAAGCCCCAGTGATGCGTCATGTTGAACGGTGTCGCCTCCACAGATCCGTCCTTGTCTAGCGCCGCTCGGTATCGAATCAGAAGCTTGCCCGCCGACTTGCCAAGCTCCGCGTCGGAGGCCGAGCTCGGTACGACAGCCAGCAGCGTCTCGACGCGAACCTGTCCCGGGTAGCCGGAATCACCATCTGGCGACTCGATAGCAAAGATCAAGCTGCTCTCCTTGCCACTCGGGCTGCTGGTCGAGCTGAAACCAGAGTCGGCGAACAGCTTGCTGTCCTTGGTATCCAACGGTTGCCAGTAACACTTGTCGAAAGGACCGTGCTGGACAATGCTGTCCACCTTGTTCTCCTTGTCGCTCTCGGGCCCTCCGTGCAGCACTACGCCTGGTGCGCTGAACTCGGGCAGCTCGATCTGCGTGGTCTTGCCGTTGGCAGACTTGTACTCGAGCTTCTTGCCCGCTTCCAGACGGTTGGCATAGCGCCCGATGATCGGGTTGAGGAACTTACGACCCTTGGCGTGGTCCTTGGGGTCTTCTGGCCCACCGATGAAGTCTTCACCGGCTTCTGTCGAGATGCTGTGGAAGGTGAGACCGTATGGAAGCACCGAGAAGGTGAGGTCGGCACCCTCGGCGGAAAGAACAACGGGCTTGAAGGGATCGATGGCCATCGTGATGCAATTCGTGTTTGGAGTCGATGGTTGCAGGGATTGATATTGCGGGTGTCACTGAGCAACAGCCGCTTCTTTATGTACCTACCGGTGATGAAGGGCTTCTGCGAGTTGGCCGATGGTGCGCACGGCCTCGAGACCATTTGGATCCCCACACCGGGAAGGCCGACGTTCGCCTCGACTACCCCGGCTTTCTTCTCGAAAAGGTGCGCAGGCGAGACCGGTAATTTCACAAAATCCAACGAGATCCCCGGTCCGCCTTTTGTGTCTCACGAAAAAAGTGCTGGTACGACACAGCGCACACGCGTTGTCGACACTTCGCAAATCAAGCCCCGCGCTCGGTGTATATGGTTGCCGCGCCCCGAGAGCTCTTCGGCTCTTGCGTATTTGTTAGCCAACGCCACGAGGTATGGCCTTGCGTTAGACAGATCAACAGCGATTATGACGAGGCTTGGCATTCCACACTGGCCCGCCCGGTGTTCATCTGCTGAGCACAGAGAGCATCGGTCATTTTGGTAGGAACAACTTCTCAGGCGTGCAGGCTCCTGCGATGATGAATACAGGCTTCGATCACCCTGACTGACAACCTACAACAAAGTGATGGTGCTACTGCTGGAACAACCCATCCAACTCGTCCAGCTCGCCGACCGCATAGACACTTTCCAGCCCAAGATCAAAGTTGTACGTAGCACCGCGTTTGCTTCCTCTGACAGGTGCGTCCTCACCACCCTCGCCGCGCAGGTCACCATCCACCGCCCAGTCATCTTCTTGCTGCTGCTGCTCCCCATCGGACTTGCGCGAAAGCGCCGACGGCGGTGCATCCTGACTGGGTGGCTTGGACGCCGAAGGAGGCACTGGCACATCGAGCACGGCTGAAATACCGACGGTGCGGATCTTTTCGCGCATCATCGAGACTTGCGAGTTGGACACCTGACCCGTGTTGGTGAGCACAAAGTCGTCGAACGGGATCACCACCGTCTGCCAGTCAGATCCTTTGCTTTCGTCGAGGTAGAGTCGGTGCTGGAACAAGTCACTTGTAACAGGCCCGTCGGTTTGGACATTGACGAAGAACTTGGGTCCTGGAAGCTCCTTCCTTCCCAGTCCTAGCGCGTGGATCGCACGACTTGCAGCTGGACCGGAAGGGTCGTTCGCGTGCAGAGCTGCACGGAGTCCGCCACCTGTCTCCGCCTTGTCCGTCTTCTCCGCTGCGGCGACTGGCTTCTTGGCTAGCCTGTTTCTCACTCGAAGAGCGAGGAAGGGGTGCACAGTCGTGTCCCAGCACTGGTTGCCGAACAGCGTCGGTCGATTGCGATTGCGGAATCCAGCGTAGCCGCTCTTTTCGATCTTGCCTCCTCTCGGCACCTGTGAGGAGAGCGTGCCGTAGAAGCGTCCGCGAGACGACTCGTCGAGACCGAGCCTGCACTGAGACAGTCCACCGATGTCCGAGTCGGATCCGGTCGCAAAGTTGGTGAGATGTGCTGGTTGGGTCATGGCGTACATGAGCAAAGCTCCTTGGTTCTTCGATGTCGGCGAGATCTCCATCCTCATCACTGATGTTTCAAACCAAGCATCGCGTGTTTGTGCTGGTCAGTACTCGCCCGCCAAGTGTTGCTCGGGTGGGTGATGAGGAACTACTTACTCTTTGCGGTCTCATCTCGGGCTACCTCGACCGAGCGCTGTAGCGCCTGGCCAAACGACTTGAGTAGCGACATGGGTTTAGTGTTCGTAAGTGTCTGTTTCCGTCGAGGTGCTTGGGGTGGCTGAGAGGTAGATGACGACCAAGGAACAGCCGCTAGCCACGGATGATCAAAAGATCAATCTGTGGAGGAATTCATCTCGTTTTGACTCAGCAAATCCACCGACCTCAAAAATCCGTTTCCCGCGATTTCGATGTTGGAAACAGCTCAGGGTCCACAATTCCGTCGGTCAAGCCAGCTTATCAGATGAGTCCATTGAACATCGCCGCTCATACGAAGCACTATCCTATTATACAACCGATTCTTTGCGATCCAGGTCCGATCGAAGCTCGACACTGTTGCCAGGGTGATTGACGGTGCTCGTAGATCCAGGCGTGAGCAGATGCTGACGTCTCGGATTGCTCTTCTTGCCCCGCTTCACCACGGTTACTCCGGTCAAATAGGCCAAGCCAGCGACGAGGACGAGAGCCACGGCGAGGCTGACCAAGGCACCAATGACACCGGCTACGACAGGCGATACTTGATGCTTGCCTGTCGTTGACGTGACATCAGAATACTTGCCTCCGCTGCCGGTGCCGTTGAGGGCGTTGAGAGCAGCACAACCTCGTGCTGTGGTCTCACCGCAGGCGTTGCACCAGTCTGCCAATGAGTTGAGCTTGATGGCGTCATAGTCTTCGAGGAAGGTGCTTACCGAGATGCTAGAGGCGCGAACGTCGTGCGCCTGCAAGTCGCCGTAGGAGCCGTTTCGGAAGTACACCTGCAGCGAGTCGTCCTGGTGGACCTCGAAGACCATGGCGGAGGCATAGTCGACCAACTTACCCTCCAACTCGGGCATCTGGAACAGGCTGAATAGCGAAAAGAAAGGCTTGTACGACGCAGCGATCACCGAGACCTTGAGCGGGTCCGAAGCGTTGGCGACTCGGCTGAGCGCGTCGGTGAGCGGGTTGAGCATTCCTCGACCAGCGATGCTTCCGAGAGACACTGGACTTGGCTGACCAAACAGCTGGGCCTCGTGATACTGTGCCCAGTACGCAGCGTTGGAGAGCATGTCATCGGTGATGAGGGGAGCGAGGGTGGCGTTGTGGATCTTTTCGACGTTCAAGAAATCAAAGATATTCCACGCGTTGACGAGCGACTTGGAACGGCTGCCAAGGACCGAGGTTGGGATCGAGTCGAAGAAAGGCTGAGCGATGGCAGCCTGTTGTTTGAACTCGCTGCCGTTGTAGACGAAGCTGGTGTAATCATCAAACTTGTCGCACGATGTCCATGGCTCCATGACGAACGACTGTTCGGGCTCTACCGTCTCGACGGGAATGAGCTGCGCACGATTATCCCATGAGACAGTGGTGCCGTTGGCAAGCGTGATGGAGTCGTTGAAAGCGGGGAAGAGACCTTGCATGAAGGCATTGGCGCTCTCTACGATGACGCCGCCCTCGCCACCCGCATCCGCCTGGACCTCGACTTGCACATTCTCGGCTTCGGCAGTGTTGACCCCCTGAATCAAGTACGGCGAGCTGGCGTCAAGGTATCGTGATCGCAACTGGGCACCGCTGTTGAGCTCTTCGAGATAGCCAAGCACCGTGAGGTTGGTCTTTGAGGCGGTGTACTTAGTGGGGGACTGGTAGAAACCCTGTCGATCACCGTGGCGGATGAGAACGACAAGGCCGGTGACGGGACTCGACATTGTTGCACTGATTGTTGTGGCGGAACGGAGGACGTGGAAGGATGGAGAGGCGCGGGCGCAGCATTGCGAGGTGGAAGCGTTTTATATCAGCTCCGGAGAAGAGCGAAAGATTTCCTTGCCATCTCGCTTACGACGGACCAGCAGTGTGCACAGTAGAAGATAGATTTCAGGAGCCTATCAGATGCACGGTCGGTCGTAGCCGAATGACTGGTAGACTGATAAGAGACACTGCCAACGCTGAAGCGACTCTATCCATGGGCGCCGTCGTGCAGAACCCGTTAAGAAGATTCTCTTTTTTTCCCCCTTCTTTTCGGCTTCTCCTGTTTCCCCGAAATTTGCCGCCGCTTCGTTATCTAGCAGATAGCGGTTAGGCTAAAATTCAGAAATATAAGAGTGCTGGCTTCGGATATCTTTTACATGTGTCTTTAATGACGGTGTAACAAATTGAAAATCATTGGCCAGTTTACTTCTCTGTTGCTTTGGAAGAAACGCTAACATAGAAGAAAGTCATCGACGTGGAACGCGGCCGTTACGCGCCACGGCGCACACACCAGCTGAATCAACGCTCTCGCTCTCGCTTTTGATGTGTCATGCAGACTTGATTGCAACAGTCTTGTCCTTACCAGCCACAATCACCCTATAAGGCCGGCAAATATGGTCGCATCAAAAGGCGCAAAGAGCCCATCATCATCGTCCAAGAGCAGCGATGCGAATATGCGCCAACGACCCACAGCAACCCTGCGCAACGGTACTCCCAGCGCGGAAGTAGTGGAAAAGTCGGGCTTGCTCGCGACCAGGCACGACTCACATACGGATGGCAAGGTGGAAACCTCGGGCAAAGATGTTCTCCTCAATCCTGCATCTACGCCGATCGACGGCAAGAGCGGCGTCGCGGTCTCCGAAACACAGTCCAGCCAGGAAGCCTCGGGATTCATGGACCTCTCGCCCCAAGATCAAAAGGCAATGATCCTTCTCGTCATTCTATACCTCCTGCAAGGCGTACCCGTGGGTCTCGCATTCGGCACCATGCCATTCCTGCTCAAATCCAAATTGAGCTACGGAGACATCGGCTTCTTCATGCTCTGCACCTACCCCTACTCGCTCAAACTCTTCTGGAGCCCCATCGTCGACTCGACGTTTGTCAGTGAGCTCAAGCTCCCGCTCGTAGGAACAATCTCGCTCGGTCGTCGCAAGAGCTGGATCGTTCCCATTCAGGCCGTGGTGGGAGTCATGTTCTGGTACCTATCCAGCAACGTCGACCAGCTCCTCCTCGCAGACTTGCCCAACGTCAAGCTCATCACGCTCATCTTCTTCGTGCTCATTCTCTTCGCCGCCACCCAAGACATTGCCGTCGACGGGTGGGCACTGACACTGCTCTCGCAGGAGAATCTTTCATACGCAAGCACTGCCCAGACGGTAGGTCTCAACTCGGGCTACTTTCTCAGCTTCACCGTCTTCCTTGCATTCAACTCGGTCGAGTTCAGCAACAAGTACTTCCGTTCCACGCCGCTCGAACATCCGTTGCTTTCGCTCTCGGCGTACATGCGCTTCTGGGCTGTCGGGTTCTTGCTGGTGACAGCGTGGCTGCTGGTGTTCAAGAAGGAGGAGGAGGAGGCAACCGATGCACCGGATATGGATGTCAAACAGGTCTACTCGATCATGTGGAGGATCTGCAGGCTCAAGCATGTCCAAACGTTCATCCTGATCCACTTTGTCGCCAAGATCGGTTTCCAGGCCAACGAAGCGGTGACCGGTCTCAAGCTGGTCGAGAAGGGTTTCGGTAAGGAGGATCTGGCTCTGGCGGTTTTGATTGACTTCCCCTTCCAACTCATCTTTGGATACTTGGCAGCGAGGTGGAGCAAAGGCGATCGAGCGCTCCAACCGTGGGTGGTAGCCTTCTTCTTCCGTCTCGGTTTTGCTCTGCTTTCCATGGCAATCGTGCACGGCATGCCCAAAGCGCCCATCGGAACAGGCTACTTCTTCGTCGTCATCGCAAGCACCGTCGCCGGCAGCTTCGCCTCCACCGTCCAATTCGTCGGCATCTCGGCCTTCCACACCCAAATCGCCGACCCGCTCATCGGAGGAACATACATGACCCTGCTCAACACGGTCTCGAACCTCGGCGGCACATGGCCGCGCTACTTTGTGCTCAAAGCCGTCGACCTGTTCACCATCTCGAGCTGCCAACCTCCCTCCAGCTCGTCGCTGCTCAAAGATCCAGAGATCGCCAAATTTTGGGCCACAGCCTCCAAGGGAATCGGCGGCAACGAATGCACGTCCGATCTGGGTAAAGCCGCTTGCTCGGCAGCAGGCGGAGTGTGTGTGATTGAGCGGGATGGATATTACTGGACGTCGACGCTCTGCGTCGTTGTGGGCACAGTGCTGTTGGTCACGTTTATCATTCCGGCGTGTCGCAAGCTGCAGGCGTTGCCGCCGAGCGCATGGCGTGTCAATCTACACTCGAAAGCTCAATAAGTCAGAAGCACAAGGTGCC
The DNA here is from genome assembly GCF_000403515.1 of Pseudozyma hubeiensis SY62. Lineage (NCBI taxonomy): Eukaryota > Fungi > Basidiomycota > Ustilaginomycetes > Ustilaginales > Ustilaginaceae > Pseudozyma > Pseudozyma hubeiensis. Next base: position 88,176 of record NW_012133820.1, on the reverse strand, counting down.
GACATCAGCGCACGGAATGGAATCTGGTATCTGATGGAAGCTGGAATAGAATCACATTGCTTTGCTTTGAGCCCATTTCACGATTTCATGGCTGTTGTGTCTCCTGCGGCGTCTGCACTAGAACGGCGAGAAGTTCTGCCTAGCTGAGGAAGCTGCAGCACGGAAACCAGAAACCTGCTCTGGCGCCGGACAATCGGACGCCCTCCTCGTATCCATCGCCTCTGGCAACCATTTCTCCATATTCTTGATTCGCTGACTGGAAACCGGGTGTGTCGAGAGGATCGCCTGTGCGCTGCTCAACACGCCTCCACCACCGCCGCCGCCTTCGGACTCGCTCATCCGCGTCCATAACTTGCTCGCCTCTCTCGGATCGAAGCAGGCTCGACTCATGATGCGTAGTCCGAGGTAGTCCGCCTCGAGCTCCGTCTTGCGCGAGTTGGGTAGCGACAAGAGCAGAGTCAGAGCTGTCCTGCTGAGACCGATGTCCAGTCCGAACGCCTCCAGGAGGAAGGAGCCGAAGAGCAACACTTTATAGCCGGACATCTTTTCTGCCGAGTGGCGCGCGACTTGGTGCGCTACTTCGTGTCCGAGAACAGTTGCTAGACCATCTGGGTTGGCGCAAATGGGGAGGATGCCGGTGAACACAAAGATCTTGCCGCCGGGCAGAACGAATGCGTTCTTCTGCTTGGGATCGTCGATGACGAACACCTCCCACTTCGTCGCATCTCTCTCTTGTGATTTGGCATCGGACTGGCTACCGAACCACGACGAAGCGCCTCCATCGTTGCCGACCGCAGCATTTGAGCCATACGAGATTCCGCCTTCTTCGCCATGCGAGTGATGTGCGAGGCCCGAATCACCTTTGGTATGATGAGGTTGGTTTTGATCGTCCACCGCCTTGTCCAGAGCGGCGACGATGCGGCTAGCCACCGACCGAACCTGCCTCGAGTACGGATGCGAAGCCGGAAGGATGCGATCCCGGTACTCTGACAGCGTTTGACGGAACGTTTCTTGACCCATCTCGTGCTCTTGTGCTGCGGAAACATCGATGAATCTCCATCGACCTGTTTCAGGCACCTTTTCCAGATGCACGATGTAGTAGATGCCCGCACCTCCGAGAGCCACGACAATCAGCACCGGTGGACGTGAGGAGAACAGCGAGCCTCTTCCACGACCACCGCCTCCGCCGCTACCGCCTCCGCCGAAGCGCTGATACTGGACTGGTTGTCGAGATTGTGACTGCGGTTGCCCGACCCGGCGGAAGAGTTGATCTTCGATCTGCTTGCGAAGCACCTCTGGCGAGAGCTGCTCTCTTGTTGTGGGACGCGACTGCGAAAGGTTACGTGTCTGGTGCCATGATAGCCCGTTTGGCTGTCTGCTGGCGTTGGCGAATGTGCTGCGAGAAGATGCTAGGGACGTCGTAGATCTTGCCGACCGTGCAGAAAGCGTGCTCTGACTTGTAAGGGACCCGACAAGAGCTCGCATTCCTGCGCTTGCCCTCATCGACGATGACATGGCTTCAAGGGCCTTGAGCAAGTTCGCGATGGATACGTTTCGCTTTGAAGCGGTGGTGTGGAGCAAAGATGTCGGCAACCAAGCAAGCTGCGTCTCGGCTGGTGAACGCACGTCGCCATGATGAATTTCCGCGGCGACGTCCAAAGTCGCCGGATGCCTTTTTCTTTTTTGCCGACATCTGTCATCATCAGCGTCAACCTCCACAAACGCATCATGAAGGTCGACTCAGCTTCGAAGCTGAATGAAGACTGCCCGACGACATCTGCCGACTAGTTCCTCATTCCTCCCTCCCATCAGTCACTCCCGCCATTCTCTCAAAGCTTCACACAATGGTCACCGCACTAGTATCAGGAGGCAACCGCGGCCTGGGCTACGGCATCGTCCGTCGACTCGCCAACGAGTTCCCCTCTTCTCCCATCGCGACCTCTTCAGCCGACAAGCTCACCATCTACCTCGGTTCACGAGACGTTTCGAAAGGCGAAGATGCCAAGACCTCCATCACGTCTGAACTCGCCAAGGACGTCCAAGAACGTGTCTCGATCGAAGTCCGTCAACTCGACGCCACCTCTCACGAGTCGATCTCGAAGCTCGGTGCAGAGCTCGAGTCCGGCGTTGACATTCTCATCAACAACGCCGGAATCGCCTTGGATGGCTTCGACGCCAGCGTCGCAAAGCAGACGGTCGCGACCAACTACTACGCGCTGCAGGACGTGATCAAGAACATCAAGGTCAAAGATGGTGGTAGGATCGTCAACATTGCTTCGCTCACTGGTGTGTTGAAAGGCTTCGGCGACAACGTTCGCGAACGCTTCGTCAACGCCAAGACGATCGCAGATTCCGATGCGCTCATGCAGGAATTTCAGGATGTCGTAGCCGACGGCAGCTGGAAGGACAAAGGCTGGAAAGGCGCTGCATACGCCACGAGCAAGAGCGGCGTCATCGCGTACACTAGAGCCTTGGCGAAGCAGTACCAGCAGGAGGGTAAGAAGGTCGATGTGGTTTCTTGCTGCCCTGGCTACGTCAACACGGACATGACCAAGGGCAAGGGCTACAAGACGCTCGACCAGGGTGCAGAGACTCCCGTGTTGCTGGCGTTGGGCAAACTCGACGCAAAGCCCGGCGAGTTCTGGTCCGAGAAGAAGAGTGTCGATTGGGAGAACTCGTAGAGCTGTCGGGGTTCCAAATCAGGTGGCCAAGGCTATTTGTATTTGTTCATCGATATGAATACAAGCGATCGAGCTTTGCAACCTTGTCATGGCTGATCAAAGCCACTCAGGTCGCCATGTGCTACAAAAGGAAGTGTCGCCGACAGCTGTTGCTGTGATTGTGCCTGACCCTGGCTAGCAGCGGTAGGCCGCTGGAGCTGCGACCTGAGCTTCTGAGCGTAGCGGACGAGATCTTCTCTCGCGTCATCTTCTGTCGACTCGGACAACGTTGGTTCGGCCAGACTGCCTACGATCCCTGCCGGCAGATTATGTGGTGGCTTAAAGCCGAGACACACCAAGAAGTGCTCTACACTGCCCAACCTAGAGCTGCGTGGCTTTGCAATGTCGACGCGGTCGAAAAAGGGACGAAGCTGATCGGCGAGTAGTGCACCAGAAGTGGCCGGTCTGGCGCCTTTGAGATCCATGTTCCCCAACGAAGCTCCCAGCCCAGCTTGCGGGTGCTGAGTGAAGATCTTTGCTACGAAGGTGCCTCCCACTTCGAGTAGACGGAAAGTGATTTGCGTGGCAGCAAGGAGGAGTTGCGATTGAAGATACTCGTCTAGATCGTGCAAGCCGGTTACATCGGGTGCACCGTCGCAGACGATGAGCTGGGCTCGTGCTTTTCCTTTTCCTTTGTCGGCAGTCAGTGCGGAGGGACCATCGGAGAGGGCGATACTAACAGCATCCGCCGTTGCGGGAGTCGTGATGTCCCCGATGATCTGCGTTACGCCTGGGAGCGGTGCCATGGCTTGCAGATCGACAGCGACGAGATGTGAGCCAGGCACGGATGCGAGACGTCGTGAAAGCACTTGTGACCATGATCCGGGTGCAGCACATAGATCGACCACTCTTGTGGGAGTAGGAAAGCGTTTTCGGGAGGCATGTTCTGAAGTGTCGGTGGGCGCGGCCGACGACGTGGAAGACGAGGCGGCTGCAGCGTCGAGAGCGTAGTCCTCGGATCCACCGAGGAAACCGTACTGCTCGTTGAGGTGCAGCAGCTTGTAAGCTGAGCGTGCGCGGTAGCCTTCCGCCTTGCCTTGACGGTAGTAGATGTCGCGTTTGTCCTTTGTTGACTTGCCCATGATGAGAGGAGGTGATGGTTGGACGAGAAGAAGTGAGTTTGGCAAGGGTTCTTCCAACTCTGCAGGTCTTCTTTTTCGCACGAAGCCGAATAAATTTCGCAAGCCTCCACAGAAAGACTCTGCAGCCCAAAATTTGTGAGTTTGGTGAGAAAGGGTCCAGCTTGGCTTTCTTCTTCTTCCTCTTCTTCCTCCCCTTCTTCTTCATCATCATCACTCGACTGGTGGTCACTGCATCGACACCATGCCGGCTCCCAAGTTTACGAAGAATCAGCTTGTTAAGCATCGCACATCAGCAACACCTTCCAATGGCAAGAAGACGGGCGGATTCCAGGTCGGTCCCAAGCATCTTCCGGATGGCGCGTACCTCGGCAAGCACAAACGCATCAAAGCCGAGCTCATCCACAAAGCCAAAGTGAAGAAGGACTACTACAAGCAATTGAAACAAGACAAGTCGGCTTCTGGCAGCGCAACAAGCTCCAATGCTGCCCCGCTAGGAGAGCGAGGGAGTCGTGTGGTTGCGCAAGACGAAGGGAGCTCGCATCTTCCCTTCGCGTTACCCAAGGATCAGGGTCGATTTGCGCCCGAGGACAGCGCAGGTGACGGTGACAGCGCACAACCCGACTTCGCACTCTCGGGGGGCAAGCAGGATCTTCGACCGAGAAAAGCAGGCGGCAAAGCAAAGAGCAGCAAGCCGCTGCCACACCCGCTGCCCAAGTCTGCTGGCCGCCGAGACGATGCGGAGGATCAGACGCGAGATACAAGGAGCAAAGAGGAAAAGGAACAGGAGCGACTCAAGAAGAACAAGATGTGGAACAAACCCAGTGGCAGTCGCACAGGTCAAGCGAGAGGACAGCCGAATCTGGGGGCGAGGATGGAGGTCATGCTCGACAAAATCCGCAAGTCGACGCACTAGCTGCCGTGACATGCATACTCACAATATACCCGTAGATGTACTCTCTGCAATCACAACCTTGACACATAGCTCTTATCAGGTCGATCACAGAATAAATCGCTTCCATGAGATCTTGCACCATCTGACTTTCTAACGCAACGCCCACATCTTGACAACGAACAGCTCGGCAGGCATACCAAACTGCACTTCGCACTTGACAATCTCGAGACCGGCCTCCTTGAACACACGCTCGTACGCTTTTGTCGAACGCGTGATGCTGTGGTCCTCGTCATCGTACCAAACCCGCTCGGTACCATCTGCCTCTTCGGTACAGACATTCTCCTTGACGCCGATGATGCCACCTTGCTTGAGAGCCGCCTTGGATCGTTGCAGGAAAGATATCAAGTCCCTGTCCGAAAGGTGCTGGAGGCACCACTGCGCCCATACTAGATCGTAGGATACTGGTTCTGTTTGCGATCCTGCCACGCCGTCGCTTTCAACTGAGGAGACTTGCTCTGTTGCGGGATCTTGCGATGGTTCGTCGTCGATAGACACGGTTGGTGAGATATCGCCATCACCCACACGTGGTGAAGAAGAGTACGGTCGATTCGGCTCGAAATCTTGCAGCGTCGAGCAGTGAAAGTGGACCGCTTTGCGTGCTTGAAAGGGAGACTTGCTTGGCGGTGTCTTGATCTGCGGCCATGTGTTTGACTGTGCCTTGGCTTCGTGCAGGAACTTGGCGACGGGCTCGACCATGTGCACCTCGTCAAAGATGGGGAGGAGACTATGCTGAGTCACTCGTCCAACCCCAGCTCCGCAGTCGAGAGCCCGAGTGCGTGCTTTACCCTTGCCACCCCTTTCCGCGATACGATCCTTCTTCCATTGCGTCGATGAGACGTTGGCCGATGCAGGAGCACAGAACGAGAGGTGTGGAAGAAGGCCGAGCAGGAAGGATCGTGTTCCTAACGATTCCACTCGTGAGACGTGGCCAAACCCTCCAAGAACACCGTCGACGCTTGCCTCGACGCCTTCCCAGTACTGTACGCCGCGCTTGACGTCAGGCGCTGGGTGCACGACTCGGATCGCCGACATGTTGTTTCTAGAGCCGCTGTATTGACGGTGAAGATGGTCAGATGGTCGACCGACCGGGGGACGAAGAGAGTCAAGGGTCCAGTCCAAACACACATTCTGGCATTCGGGTCCGTTTCACGTTTTTTTCTCGTCAGTGCTCCGAAAAAATAAATTCGACGCCAAAAAGATGAACCCGAAATGTTTTTAATTTGATCATGTTGCAACTTCAGGCCTAACAAACCAGGGAAGAGGCGCGACCGGCGACTCGGTCAGCCGCCGACCGGGAACAAGCTGATCCTGCCACAGACGTTTCGACTGGCGTCACATGACGCTCCTGCCCTGCATGTTCTTGTCGAGCGCTGCATTGGACCCTGCTTTGGCATAATCTGGGCTGTGCACGAACATGATAAGCTCGGATGTGGAATCAGCCTGAACTCGCTTGCTTTGGACGCTTCGCTAACAGCGACCGTGTGAACTCCGTTGGAGCCTTTCGCCTCCCCGCAGCTTCGCGACCCTCGTTCTGGAAGCGTGGTGGCAACCGTGTTCTATTGTGCCGCCTTATCAGCCCCGCCTTGCACGAGGCGGTACTTTTTCCGCCGGAATCGCTCGACAAGTGACGTCTGACGAACAGAGTCCGGGGTCAAAGTGGCTACTTCGACTTACAAAGGGGTGGCAAGATATCTCGCGCCGCCTTCCCCGCAAACCACATCCATCACCATCCTTAGCGCTTCTGATCATGACACAGAGCATCACTCCGCCGTTGAGCCATGGCTCCTCTTCGGGCTCTACCGATAGCCCTCCTGAGCACGCCCCGACCTACGAATTTGCCACATCTGATGTTGCTGCTGCACATGGTGTGGCCGAAGTCGATCGGATCGCCACAACGCTGTCCAACGCTTCGCTCAAGATCTGCGATGGTCCCGGTCTCACTCAGCAAGAGCGTAAGGAGCTCCAAAGGGCCGTCAGCGATGGCGTTCGAGTAGGCTACAGAAACATCAAAGAACAACTCTGCACCCTCGACCAACTCAAGGACCATCTCAAACTGCTCGACCTCTTTGACCGACTGCGCCAGGCGGTTCACGATGGCACAGAGTACTTTGATTATCCTTCCTGCCATCACGATGCAGGTCACATTGACGAGCCAGGCATCGATGCTCCTCCTCCGCCCTATGCGCCAGCTGCTGAGCCCCTCCTCAACGTCAATCCAAAATCGGGCCACAGACCTACTCAGCAGGAGGTGGACCAGGCTGAAGCCGAGATGAGCCAACAGCTTCTCCGAGAGCGTCGCTGGAACATCTTTCTAAACCGCGCCGCTTATCGTCTCGAGCTCTGGTGCACCCATGTCCTCGCCTCGGAGACGCTCGCCAATCACTACAACACGTCGCTCAAACCAGCACGCCAGCAAGATAAGTCCAAGACGGAACTCGATGGCTTTCAACTCCCAGACTTTGCCCTTCCGCCTCTCGATGTAGCGCTCATGCTCCATTCCTACCATCTCAACCCTATGGTCAAGGAAGAAGAGACGTTGCGCCTCCGCTCCCGCTATAGCCTCTCGCTCTTCGATTATCCACTTCACCAGCTGGCCCAACGCGTTCATCCGACTCTCCCAATCCTCAACGACGTCGAGCTCGCAAAGGCCAACTGGCACGAGGCCATCACTTCCAAACGCTCCAAGCAGCCGTGGGATCTCAGCCTTCAACCTCCGCCTGGTCACCCCACAAACGCCCAAGAAAATCATGGTGGTACTATCTTCGGTCTACGCATCACCTGTCCGCGCTGCTCGGCAACTCAATTCGTTCCCTGGACCGGTATTGGCGAGAAGCCTCATCAAGTAGGCATCGGCGAGAAAGACTGGGAGCGACACTGCTCCAACACGGCCAACTGCAGTCAGTCCATCTCCGCCGATCATCTTCAGATGCGTCGTTTTCTCGATGACTACGACGTTTGGCGCAAGTCACCCGGAAGGCCTCAGCACCACCAGACCAAACCTGTCTTCTTCATGGCCGGAACCATGCTAGGCGACATCAACAAGAAGCGTTCGGCTCGAGACCATTTCGGCGAAGAACTGCTCCTGCCCATCTTTCGCCACGAAAAGATCGCCGAGGCTTCGTTGAGCAAGCACCAAAAGCCGACCGATGCCACCGACCCTCAAGAGATCAACGATGTGGCTTCACAGTGCGATTACAACATCAAAGCATTCCGCGAGTGGTTCGAGCAAAGGTGGTTGAGCGACGCCGTCACCCCCCGCTTCAGATCGTCCGAGTACAAGGCTCAACAGATGGCGCGCATCGCCATGCTCATGCGCGGCTACCAGAACGGCAACGCAGCTGCCTACGGCGAGGGTCTCTGCGACGTAGTCGACGCAGTCAAGCGCCAGACAAGCTTCAACATGGAGATGGAGAAGCTTGGGTGGTCCAAGCACCCGCAGCTCTTGGATCAAGGCGTGCTCGATGACGTCCTCACTCGAAGTTTGATCCGCTACAACAAGTATCTCGATCTCATGGCTTCTACCTACTCGATCCTGACGCCTACTCTCGACATCGATCTTTGCTGGCACACTCACCAACTGCAGTCTCGTTACTACGATCAGACCTTCCATTACGTCGGCCGTTTCATCAATCACGACGATGCCATCGAGACGGGTATCCTCAAAGAAGCTTTCGATCGTACCGCCGCGCTGTGGAAGCAACGATACAGTCAGCCCTACTCGTTATGTGGCTGCGTGTACAACAATCCTGGCGCCGTCAAGAAGCTCAAGAGCCTGCTCGGCAGCAGCAACGCAACCACCGATGCCGCAGACGAGCCAGCGAAGGGATCTGGATTCGCTTCACGTCTCAAGGGCAAATGGAGGGCGTCCAAGGCTCTTCCCGGCGACGAACAGGACGACTCTGCTACCTGGCAAGATGCCAGTCATCCCAGCACCCATTCGGCCGTGATCGTCAAGGAGGAGGAGCACCGCCACGACAAGCTGCGCGAAGAGATGATCAAGGAGTGGGCTCAAGGCAAGCGCCGAGAAGGCCACGAAAGTGCATTCGTGTGAGTCACCCTTGCTGACATGTTTCATCTCGAGCCCGTAACCCACACGGACGACATCTTACTTACAGTCATTCCCTTGCTTTTTCCCATCACTTAACAGGTTCGGATACAACACTCCCGGTCTTTACCCATTCTACTACAGCCCACTCTACAGCACACACTACGTCAGCCGCGGTTCCACGGGCGATGCCACCATCAACGCCTACAGCATGTACGGCGTGTATGGTCTGTCAGCGGTCGGTACACTCGCCGCTGGAGGAGGCTTCATGGCTGGTACGGCGTACGGAGGTGGCTTCGGAGCTGCCGCATGTGCTGGTGGTGGAGGTGGATGCGGTGGCGGCGGTGGATGTGGTGGAGGCGGCGGTGGGTGCTGATCTCGCCCCTTCGCACGAACGATCTTGCGTCGATATGCATTGTACATAAGTCTCCCCGATACCCTCGTACCATACAGTATGTCTACACTAGTCTTGACGCGATCATGCCACGTGTGTTTGCTGTGCATGAACCCTTGCTTCGCTCGCTCGGTCTGCTTGCCGAGTGTGCGGCATCCGAACCAGAGTGCATCGCGCTTGGTCGCCACTGACAGCGGCGTGGGATGACTTCGGAACACCGAACGATCGCAACGTGGGTCGATGCAGCGAGCCAGCCTAGCCCGTTGTCGTGCATGTACCACCTTCACCCCACTTCGCTTAGCGCTTGCGACCGTTCCTGTCAAACTGCTCACTCAGCTGAGGTGCCGCACACTCTGCATTGGATCTTTCTCTTGACGACGTCTCACTGTGCAGTCGTGTCCATGAGTGGATTCTGTCGACCGATGGACATCTCGTTGCGATTCGTTTTGAGCAATATCGTACGAGTCTGCTGTGCACAGGCTCTTTGCTTCCTTTCGATCCTGCAGGGGTGCAGGCTTGTGTACCATGATCCCACGCTATCAGTGTTGCATTTGGTCAAGATCGCAAAGTAGACCGGTTTGATCTCATATCTGCGCTACAGGCGACTCTGCAGGTGAACGGGAAACGACTACTAGATGACATAATATTGTACAGCAAGAATCGCACCAGAACGGAGGCTGAGGAGCTAGGATGTACGTCGCCAGACCGACTGAGAAGACAAGTTCTCGCAGGAGAGATTCTAGAAAGAAGTAGGACGAGCTCACGTGGTCGTTGCGGCTCGGCTCCCGTGCAAGATGTTCGGCAGCGCACGGTCGGATCGCCTGTCACTCTTGACGATTCCATGCGTGATTGCTCTAAGGGTCAAAACGGCATGTCAGCTCCTTCACGCGAGGCTGCTTGCTCGTCTCGCCCCAGTCACAACCCACTTGCCGCGTCTCGACCTAAGGGTGGGTGCTGCTCCCAGTGGCGACGGTGGGTTTGGCGGCGTATTGGCTAACCCACGGACATACATCTGCATTTATTCGGTCTCGCTAGGATCCATAGTTGCATGCGATGATCGACAGACCCGCTTGAAATGAGAGGTCCCGCCTTTTTTCGGTGGCGGTGTGAGTCCGTGCGTGATCGTCTCGTATGAAGACCTCAGCTTTCGCTCACAGCTTCATGTGGGAGGGGGCGGTCACCGTTGCCAGGAACGAACGAGAATGTGGTGTGCATTGTCAACACGAGTGACTTTCTCAATGCGTCCTTGGGCTTTTGAGCGGGTGCAGCTTACGGGTGACAAGTACTTATAGGGACGTCTCGAGCTGGAATCAGAGAAGTTTTGACCCTCATCCTCACACTCCCTCCGAGCTCGTACCTACTCTCCTTTGATCCCCTTAGACAATCTGCCCTCTCTCAAGCTATTCAACATGAAGTTCGCCTTCGGTGCTCTCGTTTGCGCTGCTGCTGCGCTAATTCCAGCTGCTCAAGCTGTCGGCGACATCACCTTCTCTGCCGACAAGTTCGTTCGTCGCGATGACGCAGCTGCAAGCGCTGCTACTCAGAAGAACCCCGAGTTCGGCAGGAACCTCGCCAACGAGTACCTGCTTCGCGGCGGCAAGGGAATGCCTGCTCCTAAGAACGTCAGGTCGACTTTCCCTCAGTGCCAGTGGCGACACTACTCCGGTAGCTACGGTTGGATGGACAACAATCTCTTCCAGTGCTACCTGTCCCCCTCGTACGAGTACCACGCCTATTCGGTCGCCAAGCCCTTCAAGGCTCAGCCCAGCACGGTCGCTGGTGCCTGCTTTGACACCACCAACACCTACCAGTTCCCCGAGGGTGTGCCCCAGTACTCGATCGGCGTTCCTTACCTCTACATGAACAACCTGTACGATCGACGATGCAAGGTTCGCGCCATGGTCAAGATTCCCAAGACCGACGAGCACGCCGAAAAGTGGGTGCAGGCCTGGGTCATCGACCACAACGGAGGCAACTGGGACTCGACCGGCAAGGAGGATCCCAGCTACCCGCAGCAGGGTATCCTCATCGACACCAACATGTACGACGAGTTCTTCAACAAGGGTCACAACCCTACCGACTACTCCAAGGTCGTCAACGTCGAATGGTTCTTCCTCGACATCAACACCATCGGTTAGTTTCGCGACGTTTGTTTCGCTGGCCTTGGCAGCGTCTTCACGCGTTGCTGCTCTTTCGGCGCGCGTTTGCTAGATTTATTTGTTCTCCTTCTCGACAACACGTCTGATTTCGTTTGCGTCCCTTCTGCTTCTCTCGCTGCTTTCTTTGATAGGCTCTGATCACAAGTGCCGTGCTTGAAGCAGCACCTCTTCTCGCAGCTACGAGATACAGCTCGTAGCTGATGCTTTGCTCTAGCTGCTCGCCCATTTCCACTTTGTTTTGCCGCAATGACACGCGTTTGTGTCCCTTTAGACTGTCTTCACTTCGTGGGAAACCGCTTCTTCGTGCTCTCGCCAAGTCCGTGAGAAACTTTTCGTTTCCATTGCAGAGAACCATGATGTTGTAGTAATACATGAACGATGAGAGACAGATGCGATCGAGTTTCAAATATCTTGGATGTTCCTCAGCTCTTCCCTTGCCGCTGTCGAGTTCCAGCCATTGACGTCGTAGTAATTGTACATGCAAGACTGGCGATTGTCGTCGAAAGTGAACGATGCTTCGTGAGCGCAATAGCAGCGCGATCTGCCAGTGTGCGGTGAAAGCGCATTCGCCTTTGGTGGTTTCGGACAGTGCATGATGGGTGCATGAAGGTAGCCCATGTTGTCAAAGTAGTGGACTTGAGACCTGTCGAGCAGGAGGGATGCGGCGATGGAGTGGACGGGTGCATCGCCCCATCGCTCGTAGAAGAATCCTCCGGCTTGATCGAGATGGTTGAAGAAGGAGAGGTAGGCTTCGGATCGGTAGAAGTCCATGTCGGCGATTTCGAAGTTGGACCAGTAATGACACTGCGAAGAGGTGTGGAGAGAACGGGTCAGTGAGCTGCACAGGCGAGGAGGGGAAAGGGAAGAGGCGAGACATGCGCTGAACTTACCTTGTTGTATCCACGCCCGTTGTCGTTGGTGACAAAGCCAAACATGTTGTTGGGTGCGAGCAGATGCGAGTTCTTCTCGTACCACTGTCGAACGTAGATCCACAACGTCCGAATGGTGCCAGGAATGTCGTGCAGTGCTAGCACGAATCCGTATACTTTCTTGTTCTGTTGCATGAAGCGGAAAGGATCGAAGTCGGTCAAATCGCAAAAGAACTTGACATTTGGCTCGATCCTCCAATAGTACTTGTACTTGAGCACAAGCGGGTGACGGAAGAAGAACCCGGATTGAAACCTGCACATCTGCCTGTACGACTTTGAGTCGCCGTAGGGCATGCCAGCCTTCTTTGCTCGATCCCACGCCTTTTGCGCTTTGACGAGGTCGATGCTTGGTGGAATGTCCCAGTGCTCTGGTGGAACCTGACCGAACTCCACGGTGGACGAGATGGCGCGAGAGATGCGTAGTTTGAAGGTGTCGGAGAAGGGGTCATCGTTCAAGAAGACGTATGGGTAGCGATGATGGGGACGATCGTTGAAGGTGCTTTCGAGCAATTGAATGCTTTCGAGGATGCCTTGGATGTCTCTTTCGCGACAGAGGATGACAAAGGTCGCATTGGCCTTTGGCGTGTTGGCAAAGGGGTTGGTGAGGTCGACGGCATTCGACGATGAAGAAGACCAAGACGAGCGCAGCGTCTCCACGTGATCTTGATAGGCTGTTGATGTGTAGCTGGCCAAGTAATGTAGCGAGAGGACCGAGATAACGGCGAGCGCAATGTAGCGTACAGTGAGGTTCATGACGGGGATATCGAAGTGGTTCCGACCATGAAAGGCGAGGACGACAGCGTTGCACAGCGTCAAAGTCAACTACCACAACGTTCTGCTGAGCTGGTGGTTGTGATGACAGACCGAACTAGCGAGGCGAAAACATCTGGCGTGGTCCGACCGAGATGGGCACGGTCCTTGCACCATGCGAAGCTCCGTTCCGGCCAACTTTTGACGAGGAAGAGACACGAAGATCATGGGGAAACAATTTCATGGCAGACGTGATTCAGCCGACGCGCTGCAGGGTTCGGATGCATGAAATCAATATCGAGTCGGCTAGACAGCCTAGCCCCTTGTCTGTTGCCATGCCATCAAGAGCATTCAGCCGAGCAGTCTACGCTAGCAACTCAGAATCCAACTTTGAGCCATCAAGGCCTTTCGTAACTCTTCGGCCTTGACAACGCATCAGAATGGCTTGCTCTTCTCGCTACACTTATCAGCGGCCTTGGCGCGCCTTCCGGTCCTTCTCGCACCTGTTGTCTCTGTTGGCAAGCAGCTACGGAAGAGGAGTCCACCGCGGCTTGTCACATTCACGTCATCCGATTAATTGTTTCCGACTTCTTCGACGCGCTCTAAATGCGAGATTCCCTCTCCGTCTGTTAGATCTCAACTCTTGTGACGGCCGAGAGGACACGCCCACGCTCCGGGTATCGAGGGTGCCTACCGGCCCGGCTCTTTTGGTGGTGCAGCGCTTGCCCCAGATTTGTCTTTTGCTTCGACGAAAAGCTTCGGCAACACACACGAACCGTCTGACCGGCTCACGCTTCCCACCAAAGACCCCGCATCCGAAAGAGACTCAACACCTTCATCCTTCATCAACTGCTACTTATAGCCTAAGCAGCTCTTCGCGATTTTTGATCCATCTCCCCAAACAAGTGTTCTGCCGTGACAAAGCTATCCCTCGCAATCACCATGTCGCAACGAGTTTCACAGGTCGCTGGTCACCTTGCTGGTCGTAAGTAGTTCTCCTTTCGTCATCACCTTCTCAATCGCGGTCCACTGACCCTTGTCATCCTCTTAAACATCATCTTGTACAGCTGCTCCCCTCCTCAAGGGTCAGGTCGCCATCGTCACTGGTGCTGGTCAGGGTATCGGTGAAGCTACCGCAAAGCTCTTCGCCAGCCACGGCGCCCACGTCGTCGTCTCGGACCTCGACTCGAAAAAGGCGCAGGATGTTGCATCCCAGATCACAAAGGCCGGAGGGTCGGCGATCCCCCTCGCCGGCAACGTCATGGACAAGGACTTTGGCGAGCGTGTAGTCAAGGCCGCTGTCGACAAGTGGGGCAAGCTGAACATCATTGTCAACAACGCCGGTTTCACTGCTGATAAGATGGCGCACACCACCGACGACGCCACCTTCCAGCTCATGCTCGACTGCCACATCACCGCTCCCTTCCGCATCATCCGTGCCGCCGCTCCCTACTTCCGCATCAAGGACGAGAGCAAGCGCGAGAACATGGCCATCGTCAACGTATCGTCCACCTCGGGTACGCACGGCAACGTGGGTCAGGTCAACTACTCTGCTGCCAAGTCGGGTGTTCTCGGTCTGACCAAGACCATGTGCAAGGAGTGGGGTCCGTTCGGTGTGCGTGTCAACTGCGTTGCTTTCGGCTGGATCAACACGCGTCTCACTCAGGCCAAGGAGGCCGGCGCTTCCATCGAGATCGACGGCAAGAAGATCGCGCTCGGTATCCCGGGTCGACCTACCGGCGGCGACTCTAAGCAGCAGGCGGTCACTGCGGTTGCCGACATTCCTCTTCGTCGACCAGGTGACGCTGAGGAGGCTGCCGCATCCATCCTCTTCCTCGCCAGTCCTCTTGCTTCTTATGTTTCCGGTCAAATCCTCGAGGTGACTGGTGGCCGAGGTATCTAAAAGCTTGACGTCACGTAGGCTGTAACCACCTCAAAAACCTCCCATGTGTGCAATGTATGATGCCAATGGCAAAGTAGTGTGTGTGGTGTTGTTCGCACAATCTAACATTATGGCTTCATATGGATCATAGTGGAGACAGAGTCCAAAATTTCGGAAACCCAAGTATAAGAAAAATTGAGTTGCGTGCATGCATGCAATTCTCGTATTCTGGCAGCGAACATGTGTCAGATGGACACCCTCCTCTCTTGCAACCATTATATCTCTGCATCAGATTTGTGGCACCATGGCGCCGACAGCTACCACTCAAAGCGACGACAAAGCAGCAGCAGCAGCAGCTGCTGGCAGCTCGTTCACATTCGATCCATTCGCCAGCATCCGAAGCTTCAAGTACTCGGGCTCGGTCAAGGCGGTCTATCCTTTGAGCCTAAAGCCAAAGATCCCGCCATCGATTCGAAGGCCCAACTACGCCAGAGAAGGGGTGAGGATGTGGTTGCATTTCTGGTGGCAGGTCAGAATTCCTTTCTTGACCGTCTCCCTGCCCTTTCTGTTCGTGAGACGCTCGGGTTTCGCTGACGCAGCCTACGCATCCACTCTGCTTGCCTTTCTCCTCCTCGGCCTGTTTCTCGATTCGCTCAAACAGTTCCTCGAGTCACGCAATATCAAGGTCAACTCCAAGGCCGATCAGGACGGGGTAAGACAATCTGCTACAGTAGGTTCTGCGTCGCACTTCCGGACCACCAGATTCGTGAGATCATTCACTGACCTTGCTCCTTCTACGCCAACACAGCTTGCTCGCGAGGTTCTTGAGCTTGCTGCTGCCGCTGCCAAGCCCGGAGTCACAACCGACGAGATCGACAAGATTGTGTTTGCGGAAGCCATTAAGAGAGACTGCTATCCCAGTCCTCTAGGCTACCACGGCTACCCGAAGAGCGTCTGCACGTAAGTAATAAGATAAAGGCGATCGAGCACCTTCACAAAGGTCACCGCCGCTAACCTTGGCGTCATTTTGCATCCTGCCTTCCGATTCAGCTCCATCAACGAGGTCATTTGCCACGGCATCCCCGATCAGCGACCCTTGGAAGACGGCGACATTCTCAACATCGACGTCACCCTCTTTCACAAGGGCTACCACGGTGATCTCAACGCAACCTTCCCCGTCGGCAAGAAGGCAGAGGAAGATGCCGAGTCGATGAAGCTCATCCGTGTCGCTCGAGAATGCCTCGATGCAGCGATCAACATCTGCGGACCCGGCGTCCCCTACGGCGAGATTGGCCGGGTCATCCAGCCGCTGGCAGAATCTCAAGGCTGCGCCGTCGTCAAAAATTACACGGGCCATGGCATCTCCAACTGCTTCCATGCAGCACCCACAGTCTATCACCACGCCACCAAGAAGAGCTACGGCATCATGAAGCCGGGCCACATCTTTACCATCGAACCCATGCTCAACCTCGGCACAGAGTGGAGAGATCTGTCGTGGCCTGACGACTGGACCGTGGCCACTGTCGATGGTGCACGATCAGCAGCGGCCGAAGAGACATTGCTGATCACCGAGACTGGTGTAGAGATCCTGACGGCGAAAGGCGGCCCGAGACACATTGATACCACGGAGCGACGCAAGCAGCTCGAGGAGGAGATCAAAGCGCGGGAGGAGAGGAAGAAGCGAAGAAAGCTCGACAACGGTGGTGCGAGCACTCCCGGTTCGGGCGCTGCCACACCGACACCCGCTCCGGAACAGACGAATACGACCACCAAGAGCGCTTCTGGGCCCGCTGTTCCTGAGAGCTGAGTTCACGTCGCCAGCCGAAAGCTGCTTGCTTGACGACTTAAGCATCCGGCTTATTCGCATCTGTATTTGTATTGCCTGAAATCGCATGCTGTTTCTGCTGTGGTTGAAGTTCGCCCTCCTCGCCGTTGAACCAGATAAGCTGCGGTATCTTGATCGGCCTTTGAGATTTTGCGGAATTCGCTCGTGTACGGTTCAAAAATTCCGTGCACTTCTCGTGTTTGAAGGCTTGACCTTCGTGTCCTCTCCTCCATCTTGCTAAGATCATCACGTCCCGGTAAAGCTTCATCATGCTCGCGATACTACCGAGAGAGTGTCTGCGATCCGCTCGGTCTTCCTCACGCTTCGCACCGCTCGTCGTAGGCTGCAGCAAGCGTCTACTCTCGACACCTTCTTCCGACCCGTCCAGGTCGCACGCCGCCCCAGCGACGGGCCAGACAGTCGACCTGGATTTCGAAGCATACGAGCCCACCTCTGAACAGATACAAAAACGTCGTACGGAAGTGCCCGTCTCCTCGTTGGTCGTGTGCCATGGGTTGTTTGGATCCAAGCAGAACTGGCGATCGCTGGGACGCGCCATGTCATCCCGTTTCGGAGTCCCCGTCTTTGCACTCGATCTCCGCAATCACGGTACTTCGCCGCACGTCGACTCGCTCGCCTACTCGGATATGGCTCAAGACGTCATCAACTTCATGTCGTCCCGAAAGCTCTCCAACGTGGGACTGATCGGACATTCCATGGGAGGAAAAGTGTCTATGAGCGTTGCGCTGCATCCCGATCTACCGCAGGGGATGATACGCAATCTGATCAGTGTCGACATGTCAGCGAAACGTGGACCTCTATCGCCTGAATTCGAACGATACATCGATGCCATGATCGAAATCCGCGACAAACCGTGTCGCTCACGCCACGAAGCTGATACCATCCTACAAGCCACCGAATCGGATCTCGGAGTCCGACAATTCCTCCTCACAAACCTGACACGTTCTCCACCAGGTGCTGAAACGTGGAGCTGGAGGATACCCGTCGATCTCATCCGCAAAAACATTGCCCAGATCGGTGATTTCCCGTACAACCCTCCGAACGCGACGGAGGAGGAGTTGGCGGGTGCGAGTGAGTCCGCTCAGGAGAGGAGCTGGAATGGTGAAACGCTCTTCATCAAAGGGACGAAGAGCAAGTATGTCAACAGGAAGAACATTCCGACGAACCAAAAGTACTTCACCAAGTCAAAGCTGGTGAGGATGGATACAGGACATTGGTGTCAGGCCGAGAAGCCGAATGAGTTTGTACAGGTTGTCGAGGATTTCTTGACGGGGAGAACGAAGGATGAGACTGAGGAGGCGCTGCGACCTAGGAAGTAAGAGTCAAGCTCGAATAGACGCGGAGAGATAATGGAAGATAGGGCACAAGCACAGTCTTACCAATGATAGGAGCGTGCAAAGAGTGTGCTATTAGGTTGAGGTTAGAAATGGACGTGCACGTAACGAAAGGACGATCGAGGCAGAAGAGGGACATGCGCGATGAAACGGGAGGGTCCTCGGATCGACCGAGACCCGAGCTGGGCATGCTCTCGATAGAGGAAAGACGAAACGCAACAGAAGAGTGAAGACCGGCTCCAATGGCGATAGAAGAAAGTGCACCCTAGTCAGTCGTCGAGGTAGTGTTTGCCCTGCAATCATACACGATCTCCACTCCGACACCTTTGGTGCTCGAGTAGATCCTGTTCGAGATGAAATCATCCGGATCCCTACTTCCATCAACACAATCGTAATCGCCGCATTCAATCACCTCTGCATCCCGCTTACCCTCACTGTCATCGAACCTGGCCTTGACCGGGAACAAGAACCTCTTCCCATACATGGCATCCAGATTCACATAGCTCCTCACCGTCTTGCTCGGGTTCGGTTCGAACGTCAGATCGACCGACTGACAGTTGTCGCCGTACTTTCCGCAACCTTCGCCGGTGAGATAGACGGAACCGACGAAGTCGGAGGGGACGATGATGCTTCCGGGTGGGGAGGGGGTGAAGGTTCCTTTGCTGCCGGATGTGCCAGAGATCTTGGGTCGGACGGTGGAGGGGCAGCCGAGGAGGGTGAAGCGGATGTCGTGGCGTCCATCGGACTGGGGTGGGTGGGAGAGGGAGCCAGAGGCTGCGTTGTAGGTGGTGGGAGGAGTTGTCGCTGAGTCGATGCGAGAGGAGGAAGGATCGACAGAGGTTACCTTGGGGGTGGCGTTGTCGGTGGCAGCTACAGCCGACGCGGTGGCGATGGCGAGGCCAAGGGTGATGCTTCCTAGCATTGATCCAATGTGCATCTTGTCGAAGGAGGTCAAATTTGTGGGTGAGCGATGGAAATGAAGGCACTAGTTGAGGTCAGAGAGAGTGTGGAGATGTGGAAGAGATACAAGGTGGCAGGGGGGACAAGTCAAGAAACGCGGTGGAGAGGAGTGATGATGATGGTTGGGTCGAACGAAAGCCTCAATGAGCTCTTGTAGCAAGGGCCTCATTGAGCTAGACCTGTAGGCAAGTCTCAGGAGCGTTCTTGAGAGGGGCAAAGGGGCGACGCGGTACAAGCGTTAGTCGTTGGCCTTCGTCAGGACACCGCCCTGCTGTCAGCACCGCTTTGTTCTGGTTAACCCGCAAAGCTCATGTCCCAGTAACGAGCACGCATGGACCGCTAGCTCGCTACAAGTTAGCATGTCTCTGCCATGACCTCCTGCCCCGGCTGGTCAGCAGAGACCCTCGGGTCTGCTTCCACCGGCTCGAGTTCAGGCGGTACTGTACTGGCTTCAGAACAATAAAAAACGCCGTACACATTCCACGATTCGGCTAGATGTGCATTGAAAGCCCACGTCCATTCGAACGCGGTCTTCAAGCTGCATGGATCGACAGAATCACCTCGCTAGCCGGCGGGATCGCTCACCGAGCTCGCTCTGAGTGTGCGCCAGCGCATCTCTGCATGACACGACGGGGCTCCCGCGACTGCTGCTGCTTGACGTGACCTCGCACACATGCTAATGCAAGTTTGGACCAACGTTGGCTAGAGAATCGCAAAAAAGTCGCCGCGCTTCCTTCGCACTTGGTGTTGATTCTGAGACGCCGACACGTCTTTGAATCGCAGATCTGTGGCACACACCTTCAGCATCCGATGCTAATGTGTATTTGTCTGTGGTCAATGCAGCCTCTTGCGCACCATCTCTGTCCTTTGCCTGACGTTGTGGATCAGCCTTCAGAATGCGAAGTGCTTCGTAAAAACTGCTCAAAGCTGCGAAAGGCTGCTTCATACCGCCCGCCAGCTTCATGCAAGGAGGTTGAGCTGGTTGACAGTCAGCAGAGCCTCGTGTCAAGTTTCGCGAAATTGCCGATTCTACCAATTGGACGGCGTAACAGCGATTAAAATTCGCCGAAATCAACCCCGCATTTGTTGGTCCGGCCAAAAAGCCGGCTTGCTGTTGATCAATCCAGAGACATTCTGCTACCTTGCCTGCGAGCCACGACCCCGCTCTCTCTTGTAGTGAACCATCATGGCATCGGCCTCCGCAGCAAAGACGCCGCTTCGAGCCGTTGATGTCTTTGGTCAGCATGTCGTCCAGCAACTCAAGTCCCTTCGCTCGCGGTTCGACTCCAAGAATGCTACCCCGCCGCTCTTTGTAGCGATGCAAGGTCCGCAGGGATCCGGTAAGACGACCGTCACTCGCTCCCTCGTCCAACACCTTCGATCGTCAGGTTTGACCGTTGGAGTTCTCTCAACGGACGACCTGTATCACACACATCAAAACCTGCGGCGAGTCGCGGCGGAGAACCCAACAAATCCACTTCTTTCTGGTCGAGGTCAACCAGGTACACACGATGTCGAGCTCGGCAAACAGATTCTTGATCAAGTACACGCGATCAACGAAGAGTCTGCGATTGGACAGAAGGAAGTTGTTCGAATGCCGGTGTTTGACAAGAGCTTGTTCGACGGCGAAGGCGATCGAGTACCAACCTCCGAAGGTAGCCCCACACTCAACGCTCCTCTGGATGTCTTCATCCTCGAAGGCTGGAGCATGGGATTTTCTTCAATACCCCCGTCTCAAGTGGAGGCAAAACAGGAAACGAGTCATCCCGAATCACCACTACGACGCTATACGCTGGACGCACTCCAACAGGTCAACCGCAACCTCGAAGCGTATGCAGCGTGGTACACTCACTTCAGTGTCTTTCTGCAAATCAAGCCTACAAACCTGGACAACGTCTATATTTGGAGGACGCAGCAGGAGCATGCGATGAAGGCAAGTAACGGTGGGATAGGAATGTCGGACGAAGGAGTCAAGGCTTTTGTGGACAGGTACATGCCGGGGTACCACCTGTTTCTGGATACCATTCAACAGAATGATCAGTGGAAGGGCAGGAGCAAGACCATCACGATCGATCTAGACCGCACCATCGTAGACGTTCACGATTGGTAATGCAACGCTCGATCAATCCCTCACGGCTGATCCATAGCATTTTGACGACCAGCTTCTATTCCTTGCGCAATCGAAAGATGAGAAACAGATTCCCCGCAGGCATCTCTATCCTCTCCGACAGCTCGTATCCGTGTCTATACGCCAAGGGCACCAGCTCGTTCTGCACGTCTCTCAACCCGAACCGCTCATCCCTCTTACGAATCTCTTCATCGAACTTCTGGTTACCCTCGCTCGTGAACTTTCCGTCTTCATTGAACGCGCCGTAGATCGCAATCCAACCGTCCCTCGAGAGCAAATTCCTATACCCCTGCTGGGTAACATATCCCACCCTCGGGTCTAGGTGACTGAACAGACTCTCCGTCACGTTCCAAGGAACGATGTGCGTCAAGTTGCAAGCAACGACACCATCAAACAGAACATCCTGTTCGCGACGACCCGATTCGCCGGAAGCATTGTGCACGAGGGTGAGCCAGTCGTTCTGGCTGAGAAGGTCGAGAGATTCCGCTTTGCCGACGTTGGGGAGGGAAGAGATGAGCGAATCGATTTGAGCGCGAGGGTAGTCGTCGGCTTCACTGGGTTGAAAGTGACAGTGCGGGTAGACGGAGGCGAGGGCGCGAATCTGGTGGCCGAAGCCGGAGGCTACTTCGAGGATGATCGGTTTGCGGTCGGATGAGGAGGAGGAAGAGAGGAGGGTGGAGAGCGCTTCGGCGATGGGGCGCGAGTTTCGCTCGGCGGATCCTGGGAGTGACCAGGACGAGCGATACTTGGAATCAGCTTCAGTCGAGGCTGTTGTTTCTATCGCCATAGCTGTTGTTGTCTGTCGTCTCGGTGGAGCGATTCAGAGTCAGGATGGCGGTGAAGCAGGTCATTCACTTTCTTCTCGAACAATATGTTGCGCAGGACAGAGGGTCTCCGCAATGTGGAGGGAATTCTATCAAATGTGTTAGACCGAGACACGTTCACGTTCACGTGACATCTCTCTTTCCGCTCGCGTTGGATGGATCTGAGACCGACGCAGGGTCCAGCGGGCTTCCATTGCCGCAAACACAAATCTCACTCGCTCGGAGCCGTCCGAAACGGACAAGTCGTCAACCAGATTGAGCTCACGGTCGTGGCCCGATCTATCGGCGAACACCTCAGTACGAGATGTCGAGAGTGTGGCGGGGTCAGCGCCTGAGCTTCTCGGGATCCGACGAGGCATCCGGTTCTCACGAGTTGGACCGGATAGGGGCGGTGAGTGTCTCACCCGCGACAATTTGTGCGGATCCCGTCGCTTGACCATTCGGGAAGGTCTGCGAAGGCGAGGATAGCCGGTGCGACTTGTCGTGTCCACAGAACGAAGACATAGGACATGATCAGCATATTCAGCCACCGGGCACTTTCCGTCCAGACATGGAAGGTGTCGTTATCTACGGTCACAGGGCTTGATGGCCGGTCGGATCGGCTCGGTCTGACGAGTAAGGAAACGGTCACTGAGCTACGTTGGACATGAATTGATGCTAGTAGCAACCGATGAGGAAGGAACCGCCCAAATAAGCAGGTACACAAACATCGAGCGATTCAAGTTCGACGGTGGGAATCGAGCCGCTCCAATGCTAAATAAATTGGTCATCGTTGCACTGCCGCACACCTTCTTGTTTAGGAAAGTCTTTTTTATCGCCAGGCAAACTCTAAGCGAGGGCGACGTCAAGAATCGCCAAATCACGCAGAGTGGAGCCGAAGCACAGAAAAGAAGGAAAAACGCCGAGGGTCCTGCATCATAGGTCCACCTCTTGCATACACTGCTGATTATACCTGTGATACGGCGATGTCAAGATGATATGAGAACAAGATATCTTTGGTTCAACAAAGAGAGAACGGCAATGCTGAATCAAGTGGGTGCGATGCTTCACGGTGGTGCGGACTTGGTGCTAGACAAAAGGATGTGGTAGCGATGGTCACCGGCAGCTGGTCTACGATGTCAGCTTCGGGCGGAGTTCGGATGGATGCTTCTCTTTGCAGCACTGCAAACCACTTCCCGTCCCCTCGTGACTGCGCTCAAAACAACGGGCTCTCCCATGAAACTTCGTCCAGACCTTCATTCAGGACATCCTCGTCATCCGCCCTAGAGCATGGCAGGCACTTTCTAGCTCCGACACACACACTGGGCAAAACACGCGACAAGGCTGCAGCTTCGCTTCCGTAGACCTTCCTCTGTATCCTCAACGTGCGATTCGGTCCCTATTGCGAGGCCTTTGGTAGCTTCCGTCCAGATCGGGTCCGATCCGGTGTATACTGTAGTTATCATCTCGAGACAAGCAACATCGAATTGGCAGGCCACTGCCACCTTCAGCGACACCATCTTCACCATCCGTCCATCCCGACTTTACAACAAGCTCATCCCCTCCGACATCGGGCCACTCCCTGGCGAACAGCACGATCGCCTCGACCTTGAGCGTTCCTTCCCCATCATCTTGTCCTTTGGCATCCATCTATGCATCCACACCATTCTGTCAACTGCGCTCTCTAAGTGCACCTCTACCGCTTATCGTGACTGCGCAAACACGCGCTGCACATGCTCCGTAGTCCGACCAGTCGTCCATTAGAGGCCGCCGCCGAACAAGGTATCCATCCAGATGGCGACATCAATACAGGGCGAGCGTGTGGTGCCTCAGTCCAACAACAGGAGGAGAGGATGGGTCATCGCTAGCGAAGATGGCACCGAGATCGAGCGGCCAACCAGCTTCGATGCTCGCAAAAGTGCCGCCGCGTGGAACAAAGGCAAAGGCCCGTCCCAGGCATCCATCCCATCCAGAGCGTCGTCATTAGCATCCACTCCAGCGCCAACACCGATGCTTCCAAGCGAGCCTTTCCAGCAGGCAGATGAGCCATCAGCCAGCGGTCCTTCTACAAGCGAAGTCATCACTCTACCCGTACCGCCACCACGGATTCCATCTTCCAGCATGAGCCACAGCAGAGACGCGACATCCAGCACGACAAGCGAAGCAGAATCCAGCACCGGCCGACGACGACCTTCACCGCCTCTGCTCGTACCACCAAAACAGACCTTTAAGAAAGTCCCTTCCAAAAGGGTCCTGCCACCTTCGGCGCTGAGCGATCACGAAAAGTTCATGGCCGCTGCCTACAAGGGTGCCGGTAGCAGCGCGTCTTCATCGTCAGCGGGAACATCCGGATCGCGTTCGCCATTCGCAAATGCTGCGTTGCGCAGCGACCTTGCAAAGCTGGCTGCGAGCCGACGTGCGAACAGCTCTTCCTCAAGCAGCACAGCGACAACCTCGACGTCAGCATCTGTGTCGCAATCTGCAACAGCATTAGCTACATCGGCTGTGTCAGCAACGCCCACGAGCAATCAACTCAAGGGCAAAGCGAAGCAAATTAGTCAAAGCCCCTTGCAAAGTGACCCCGAAGGGTTCTTCAGCTCGGGAGGAAAGGTCAAGCAGATGGCCAACACGTACGACAACACCCACAGTCGTCAACAGAGCGGCGATCCACAATCCTCTGCTGATGCTTCAGCGTCATCACAGCAACGCAGCAGTGATTTTACCCAGCACAAGCAATCTCTTCTCCTCTCTCAGGTCCATCCGCTGCCGGCATTGAGCGAAAAGTCTGCCAATTCCGACATCGAAGACGTACCTTCTTCTGCATCCGATGTGATGTCCGACAACGAAGCAGCAATCTCAGCAGCAGCAGCCAAGACGGTCAAGAGGCGCGAAAGCCTACAAATCGAATTGCCACCCCCACCGCCACAATTCAAGGACAGGTACCCGACCATCCTCGTAGATTCAACACACGCGAGCGACTCTGAAGCCAGCGGCACGAGTAACGCTGGTCCTCGCCGCCGCCGTCGACGAAGTACGGCTTCAATGAGCAATAAGCTCGGAACCGATGCAGAGGACGACGATGACGACGAGTATGCGGGTGACGATTCCAGCTGGCCATCGACACCCTCCACCACTCCGCTGGAGACGTATTTCATAGCAGCTGATGCCAAACCCAAACCGGCGAAAAGAACAATGCAAACTACCATGGAGATTGTAGCAGCTGAATCGAGTGCTCTTGGCATGGGCAGACCTATGGTAGTCGTCACAAGCCCAAGCACTGCATCAGAAGTCTCGTCAGATCGTCGTTCGAGCTCAGGCTCCGGGTCTACATCGGATCGCACATACTCATCTTCACCGCCAGCTGTGGCCAGTGTTGCGCCTCCCCCGGCCCTGTCGAAAATCGAAGAGCATCCGAGTGCCAAGAGCGACGCAGCTGAGGCAAGCACAGCTGGACCGCCGAAACGATCGCTCTCATTCGAGGTGCCAGTCATGAACCGATTCAGAGCGTCGGAAGAGAGCTTGCCCATCGGTGGTGCTGTCCGCTCGCCATCACGAGCGATGGCATTTTTGGCCAAGATGAATCCGAGCAGATCCGCGAACCGTAGCAGTGTTGATCTGGTTTCCACCACTCGCACCGACGCGAGCTCGGGCACTGTACAGGCTGCGAAACGAATGTCGTTGGATGATCAGCGCCGAACGTCAGCAGAGCAGCGCCGTTCCGTCGAGCTCCGTCCGATCCTCCTGAATGCTGCGTCACGCCCACCTCCTCGACCTGTCGCGATAGAAGCTGCAAGCTCGACAACTACTTCCCAGCAGGAGCGCCGTCGATCGTTGGGCCGTGCTGCAGTTCGCTCCAACGTTCTGCCCTATCACTCGCGTCGCAGCTCAGAGGTTTCTACCAGCTCTTCGACCGACACTCCCAAGGCCCAGGACCGCGGCTCGTTCGATAAGCAACCGTTCGACCCGGGATACAGCCCTACTTCGCAGATGACGACCTTCACGATGCCATCACCTGCCCTGAGCACCGATCAGAAGCTCTTCTCGAACCAGCCCGCAATTCACGCACAGCAATCGACCGAGACGAACCAGCGCCGATCTTCGGCTGCTGGCGCACCGAGAGATCGCTTCGCCGCTTCTATGCCCTCTTTGCATCAGCCTGTCGTCCACGCGCAGCCAAGGGACCGTCGTACGGCCTCAAATGAAGAGCCAGGTGCTCAACCGTCGGCGATCCGACTGCTGATCGACTCGCAGAAAGGCCGCACCACACGAGACAATGACTCGATCGCCGAATGGATTTCTGTATCCGTCAATGATCTGCTTTTGCCAGATGTCACCGAGGCGTACGGAAACGGTGGCGCGGGCGAGTTCTCGAATGAGAACCAACACCATGGCAAGAAGCCCAAGAAGAACAAGCCGTGGAAGCTGGGACGATTTGCAGCGTCGGAGGTTGTGCTTCCCTCCTCTTCTGCCGTGCAAGCAAAACGACGTTCGATCTCTCTCGTCAAGCGATCATCCTCTGCACAGGTGAACGAGCCAACGCGAGTCAGCGCTGAATCTACGTCTTCACCGCCAAGTGCGCCGTTCATGCGCAATTTGGGCTTCACGACCGCCAATCGTAACGTTGCGCTCCAGAACCTTTGCGCAGAACGCTCCGTGATGGCGCTGGCTGCAAGCACGATCTATATCGCCGGTTGTGGCCGTATCAAAGTGCCGCAGCCGGCTGCTCTGCCAGCCGCCAAATCGAAAGCCAAATCGAAGACACAGGAAGCCGAGAATAAAAAGCTCGGTCAAGTCTCGACGGAATCAACAGCGGTAGCCGTCGTCGAAGGTCCGAGCAGCCCGGTTCATCCATCTCACAGCGCAGATGCTTCGCAAGATGCTTATCTCAACGTGACCGAGGACCGTCATACCGGATACGACCTGAGCGGAGCTGCGGTGGGCACAGTCAAGTCGATGGTGCCAGAGCTGGGAGACTGGTCGGGATCGATGGAGCACGACCGAAGTCACAGCGAAGAGGTGGCAGAGCCTGAGCGACCTTTTAGGGACTATGATGACGAGGGATCGGACCTCTTTGACTCGGACAGATCCGATACGGAGTCCGAGGATGAATTCGACTACGGAGAAGAGGATGTTGAGGTGCCCGTACGGTTCGGACAGCGCGTTAACGTGAGCAGCAGAGCTGGATCAGCATTCTACGGCTCGTCAGTGCCGACTGGGTACGAGGCAGAGAGAAGTGTCGATGAGGCAACGCCGCCAGCGAGACATCTGGTGCCGTCGGTCAGCCTGGACCGATTGACACCAGGCACAGTCATGGTGCACGGAACCGAGCTGCGGATCTGCGTTGAAGAGGAGCAACTTTCGGGACGATCAGCCCGGCCGATGGCTTACTGGAAGGCGGTCGAAGTACAGCAGCCCGAGTCGAAACCAGAAGAACCCGTTGAGAACCAAATTCGTCGTCAGCCCTCAAACAGAGCGATGAAACTGGAGGAAGAAGTTGCCACCGGAATCTTTGCCGCCTTTGTCGGCAATCGAAGCCCACGACGACAAAATCAACGAGCAAGCATCGATGCTGGACCTTGCAGTGCTGATCAAGGCTCCCCACAGAAGCGAAGCACTCAATCGACAAGCATTTCCAGGAGGGAGCTGGTGGTATCCAAGGTGAACAAGAGCACTTTCACTGTTCGCAGCGAAACGCGCTCAACCATGGACGGTACAGAGCAGGTTGTCGAAATCTTACGTCGAGGCGGCAGCCAATCGACGCACTTGACACAGGCTTCGGAATCATCGCGAGGCTCAACATCGACGGACAAAGTCGAGAGGGCATTCCCTTCGCCACTCCTTTCGAACACAGAGTTTGCGAACAGCAGACCTCGATCTCACAACCGCACCAACGGCTCGCTCTCGACGCTCGAAGACGTAGCAGAGCGCATCACGATCCGCATCCAGCAACAGGGAGTTAGTGGCTTCTCCGCCAGCTTCCAGTCGCGCGATGGACAGGTCTGGTTGTGGCAAGGAAGCAAACTGGAGGCGTCCGTACTGTCACCGAGGAAAACACAAGCAGGCGTTCACGGCATCGATGTCCTGGACAACTACGATCTGGTGCTGCGTGCTCGAAACGGATCACAAAGCATTGAGCTTGCAACCTACTCTACCGACTCGCAGCTACGCAACGCACTTGGGCTGTTCAAGCCGCGGACGAAGCCTGTCCCGAAAGCGCTTCCCGAGGACACGAGCAACCTCGGCTCCGCTGTTGCGCCACCGACCCGAGTGCTGCCATTGGCGATCCCGATCCGGGGTATGGCGGGAGGAATATCGCGAGGAGAGCCGCAGATCCCTCTGCGTGGCATTCGAGGTGGCCCTCTCCTTCGACCTCAGACGAGTGCAAATGGCAGTGCTCTGCGGCAGCATGGACTGTGGCAGCAGCAACGAGCAGCAGTGTCGACCGAAGCGGTGGTACAAGTGCACAACAATGCAGTCAACAACGCCAGAGCCTCGGTTCAACTCAACGAGCGTCTGGCATCGAAGCGCGCTTCCACCGACACGGCAAGGCCATCCCCGCAGGATGAGGGAACGCAAGATCAAAAGATGGGCGTGCTCAGTT
Source organism: Pseudozyma hubeiensis SY62 (assembly GCF_000403515.1). NCBI lineage: Eukaryota > Fungi > Basidiomycota > Ustilaginomycetes > Ustilaginales > Ustilaginaceae > Pseudozyma > Pseudozyma hubeiensis. The sequence goes on along the minus strand of NW_012133820.1, from coordinate 59,591 downwards.
TCGCGGCAGTCGAAGCGCTGGATCGAGATCTTGTGGTGCTGTCGCTCTTGGCTGTGATGGGAAGCGTTCGAATGTGAATGCAACATGTCGGTCGGGATCGGCGGTTGGCGGCCCGAGCAAGATGTGCTTGCGTTGCGGGCGTCTCAATTCCGTCTGTAGCATTCTGTGCACGAGCTTTACAATGCAGAAATTGTTCCCGCATACAACAACGCCGCCGGTCCGTGCATCTGAGCAGTGTATGCCTTGTTCCAGATCACGTACCGCCTTCTGAGATAGGACTGACCAAGCTGTGCCATGTGATCTCGCTGTGTAAAAGTGTGGTAAGGTCCTAATGTACATATCGCGGGAACGCGGTATGGAGCCGAAACGAGTCCGGCGGTCTAGGCCCGATCGGGAACGGAAGCGAGATCTAGCTCGCAACTGTCATAGGCCTTACCAAACCCGTTCGGAAACGCCAACAGGGCGAATAGTAGAAAGCGAGGATTCAAAGCAAATAATGTCTGCCTTGAGGCATCTCATCTCAGCCAGCACGGACCGACCTCTTTACGTCTGAAGGGGGAAGAACGGGGCCATGACAACGAAAGATAGCAAGAGCATCTCGTATCAAGTGCGTTGTGGACAAAGAGACAGAGTCGGTTCCGCGTCGGCGGCGGCCAAAACGGAAAGCGTCGGAGTTGTAAGCAACGGAGTAATTCGATTGCCCGTGCATGAAAGGTCGAGGATGAGGGCCGTTGTTGCTTGTCTTCACTCAAGTGGTCCCTCTGGCTATGCCTGACTGCGTGTGATTCAGCCGCGCTGTACAGGTTGCGTCTTGGTCTTCCCAGTGTCTGCTCAGAGCTAGATTGCGGTCTGCTGCAAGCGAGGGCAAGACCTTCGAGGAAGGGCTCCGATGCAAAAGTCGGAAAAACTGAGCTCGGCTCGCGAAGGATGCCGGGTTTGGCACCAACAAGGCGGGGGAGAGGGTCTGCGGGCACACCAGCAAGAAAGCTACCGGCACAGGGCGTTTGTCGAATTTGACCTGTTTAGAAGGAAAAGATACAGTATCCTGCAAAGCTGCGGCCGTTAAAAGCGTGGGCAAGAGGGATTGCAGGGTCGGGAAGGCCGATTCGGAGTCCCGCCAATGCTGACGGTGTTGGGCTCAAACACACAGACGAGGGACGAAGCTGCCTTGCTGACTTTGCTAGCGCATCCAACGCGGCGTCGATCACTTGCGACAACATCTCTTCGCCCTTCACCTGGCTCCGCGCAGCAATGCTAGATGGCAAGCATGCTCGCAAACTTGTCAAAGATTACTCGAGAGCGCATTCATGTCAGGGCGAGAGGAGTTTGAGATGCTTCATGATCAGGTCAGTCTTTGGACGGTGCGGTCCGATCGCTCGTATTTTTTGATTAACGCGGAGCGTCGAAAAAAAGGACAGGGAAGGTCAGCGGAATTGCCGTAGTCGAGCAAGGGTTTTTTTCTCTTTCGCTGTGGAAGAAGCAAGCCTCTTGCCCCTTTCGATTGTGCTTTCTTGCCCTTTCCTATCGTGTCACTCTGCTTTCCGCCTCGTTCCCAGTCCGCTCTGAAAACGCTTTCCTTCGTCCCATCACGCATCCACTGGCGGCGCATCCGCTTCCCCTCTGGCATTCACTCCTTGTACCGCCAATTCTGCGCTTCGAGACGCTCGTCGGTCAACTTGAACATTGGCCGATCCTGCGTTCCATCGATTGCCTCTTCATCCCGTCTTGCAAGCCACAGTGCTGTTCCGCTCTCTCCCTCTTCCCGCATCTTTCCTTTCGCCCCTGCAACAGACAATCCTCTTTGACGACGGCGTTCCTCCTACGTTCTGCCAGCCACGTCACTCACGCTACGTCCAAGGAAGAGGCGTCAGCTAGGCTCAAGCTCTTTTGCCTGCCTTTGTGTATACAGCGCTCGGCTCCTTCACCTGGCTACTCCTCTGTAAACGTAGCATCTGGACTGGCGCATTGCCTTCTTCGTCATATTGCCGAACTCTCCGACACCTTTCCCTTCCCGACACCTTTCCTAGAACTCAGCCCCGTTCCCGATCTATTCGCTTTATCGGTAGCAAGCTTGTCTTATCGCAAACCGGGTCTGTGGCTCTCATCTTTGAGCTATCCGGACGAGCGTTGCTGCTAAAGATGACGACCGCCGCTCGCGATGCAGCTTCTTCCACTCTGAACCCTTCCACATCCCCTTCTACCACCGCTCTTTCATCCATACCATTTACAGCTGGCATCCCTATGGTGTCGGCAGTCTCAGATGCCGGTGCTGGCGCTGCTGGCCCAGGGCTCGGCTGGAAGGATCCTCCCAAAGGCTTAGAGCTCTCGCAGGTACACTATCTCGTTCGACATGGCGAAAGGACACCTGTTCGAAGTCGTCTCACACACATCTTTCCAGAAAAGTGGAATCTATGTCGTGCTGGACGCGAATTCGATGCGTGCGTACTCGAATTGACACCGACCGACAACTCAATACCACCCTTCGAAGTAGGTCAGGTGCCTCCAGGCAAGACGGCGACCATGTACAGCAGCATCATGCGAATGCGACGCAGCGTCGAGACCGAATCCTCCTTATCAGGCCGTGGTTCCAAGGACGAAGAAGGTGAATGCATGCTCGGGGAGCTCACCGATCTTGGCCGCCTTTCGACGCTTCGATTCGGTCGCGAGCTTCGTCGCCTCTACGTCGATCGCCTAGGCTTCTTACCGCAGCTCCTCACCAGTAAGGACAACAACGCGCTCTACTTTCGCAGCACTAACATGAGTCGCACCATCGAGAGTCTCGAGCAGGTGATTCGAGGGCTCCATTCGAACGACGTCAAACCAAACACAGAGGGGCAGTTCATCCCCAAGGTCTTGGTTCGCAACGGCACCGACGAGAATCTTTTGCCCAACACCTACGGCTGCTCTCGACTCGGAGCCCTCGATCGAGCCTTTGCCGACGCTACTGCGCGACTCCTCAATCCTTCTCTCGAGGAATTTGATGGACAATTGGAATCCGTTACGGGCGTCAAGCCGCGCGTAGACGGACGACCTCGTCTCAACGGCATCGTCGACACGGTCAAGGCGGCGCAGGTGCACGGCTTTCCCATGCCTGCTGCACTCGCCGATCCTCGCATGCTGCGCAAGTTCGAATCCGCCGTCGTTGCAGAGTGGTTTTCGGGATACAATGCGCCCGATCCGGAACAAAGGAGCGAGTTCCGTCGCCTCGCTATGGGCCGCCTCGTCAACGACTTGGGCAAGCGCATGTCGTCTCGAGCAGAGAAGGGTGAACAAGATCCGCTCAAGTTCGCTGTTTATGCAACTCACGACACAGCGCTAGCCGGTTTGCTCAACACGCTCGACTGCTTTGACGGTCGCTGGCCCAACTTTACCGCTTCGATGGGCTTGGAGCTCTTCAAAGACGCTTCGGCGACGCCGTCGCTTTTCGCCAAATTGCAGAGCCTGGTTGGACTCAGATCGTCGCAGCAGCAGCACTATGTAAGAGTTCGCTACGGCGATCGCGACATGAAGCTGCCAGCGTGCGCAGCTCCGGGTAAGCACTACGAAGGCAAGCCAGAATTTTGCACGCTGGAAGCTTTCATGGACATTGCCAAGTCGCTCCAGCATCCCAAGGGCTGGACTTGGGAGCAGCAGTGCGCCGTTGGTCAGGGTCCCAAGTCGTCCAAGTAGACTGCCACGCTTCCGCGGGGTTGCTGTCGAGCCGCTGTGGAGTCATCAACCGCACCTGAACGCCGGTGCTCCTGCTCGGTCAGCAACACGTCGCACTTTCTTCTCTCTCTTTCCGTCGTCGCAACATTGCAACCGTCTCTTTGATACCAAGGTCATACCATGTCACTTTTCACCAACCGCGTAGGCCATTTGGAAGGCCACCATGCAAATCAGCAGGATCTCTTTGGCATGGATCGCTCTCCGACTGTGACCTTCCCCTTTCCCCCACCCTTCGACTGTGAACACCCCCCTTTCCTCCTCTTCTTTCCTCACCACAACACCTCTTGCTTCGGCGAGAGTGCGGCCCATTAATCGATGACTTTTTGCGAACCTACGAAAAGTCATTTTCATGCCGGGCCGAAATCAAACAATCGATCTGGATCTTTGCTGGTAGAAGGATCCCTCCGCAGCCTTCTTTTCGGGGGGGATTGTAGTTAGGGGGATGCTTTTTCTGGGTGGTCTTTTTTCGGCCAGAGCAGACTTCACTTTACCCTCCTTTGTTTTTTTCTCGAACGAAAGGGGGGTCATTCTCTGTCTCTTACATACGATGTTGAGGCATCGAGTTAGGAGCCAGAAGTTTGATACCAGGATTGCCACGTCTTGAATAGAAACTTTTTCTTAGGTGATGTTGGAGCGAGTGATGATGTAGTGGTTTTGTGAGTTGATGGGAAACTGTCATCTGTGTTAGACTCACAGCTAGCAGGGTGGGAACTGCGAAAAATCGACGTGGCCGATGCACCAGCGCAATTCCAAGATTCAGGGTCCAGCATAACCTACCTCGTCTTGCGACCCGAACCTCCTCCCTTCCATCTCTCTCACCTTCGCATACTTGCCCACTCCTCTGATATAACCCCCATCCGGCACCCTCTGCAACTAAGTTGTCCTCAATCATAAGCGCTTCTTCGGAACAGCCATACATTGGACGTCCAACCATGGAGTCGATCCAGAAGATCATCGATGGACGAATCGTGCGTGTTCCTCACATCCCAGCTTTCCCCTCCGCACCACTTCCTTCTTTCGTCCTTGCTGATCCTTTCTCCTTCTATGCATTTTTGTCTGGAGCAGGACTTTCAAGGTCAACGTCTGAGCGATCGGATCATGCAGGAAGGCCTGGTCCTCGGTGCAGTCGTCGCCTTCTTGCTCGGGTATTTTACGCAGAACATGCAGCTGTGCATGCTGACTTTTGCGTTTAGCACGTTGGTCGTCGCTCTGGTAAGTTCCGAAGAAGGCAGTGATGTTTGCTGAGAAATGATTGATGGGAGTAGAAGCGGAAGGGAGGCAGGTGGCTGTCGACCTGCGGATCGGAGGATGAGGGGAGAGTGAAGAAGGTTGCCTCCTCGGAGACGTAGCAGCCCAGGATGGCGGACAGAGGGCGAGCATGTAACATGATCGCTCACGGTAGTGCTAGATCCGTAGTCAAGCACTGCCACTCAATGATCCTTCGCTCGCAAACACACGTGCCTTCCAGCAACCGCTCTCGCCTAGAGAAGGCTCTTTCAAGAACCGCCCACTGACACTCTATCTCACAATTCCTCCCCCCCAACAGGTCACCGTTCCACCTTGGCCCATGTACAAAAAGCACCACGTCGAGTGGCTACCCGCTTCCACAAACACAGATCCAACACCAGCGGAATCCTCAAAGACACGCTAAAGGCGCAAAATCGTAAACAAAACATATGCTCTCACCCCACAGACTGATCTTTCTGCGTGACGTCGGACGTGTTTGTTCATTGCATCAACCCCTGGCACTGCCGTTGGTCGAGACCTTGCCAGCCGCTGCGGCAGGCGGCGAACCGGACGGCAGCATGTTGAAGAAATCCAGCAGTGTGGAAGCGTCTGCCGCTGTCTCTTTGGCACCTCCCATGTCCGCCCTGCCGTGCTGCTGCGTCATGCCGTCCGAGTAGGTCATATCGACACCTGTATATGCCGACGGTGAAGAGTTGAACAGAAATGCATTCGCACCACCGCCGTTGAAAGGGTTACCTCCGTTGACGTTGCTGTGCGAGGAAAGCGCTTGACTCAGATCCGAGCCTCCCTCGTACGGCTGCAGTAGCCAGTTGTGAAAGCCGAATGTGGACGAGGTGCGCTCCGCCGTCGAGGTTTCCACAGATGAGGTTGCGCTGTGGCTGTTATTGTTCGCAGCGTCGCCGACGTTGAATGCGTCGCTGTTGTTGAAAGCGAGAGTCGAAGTTGTGAGGTTGTATGGCGTTTGCAGCGCAAAAGATCCTCGGGGCGAGCTGTGACCGGTAGTTTGCAAAGCGCCCATCGTCGATGCTCCCTGCATGTGTTGTCTCGTCCCGACCGTCTGTGTTGTCCTCTCGCTCAACGTCGGAACCAAGCTGTGACCGGTCCCGAATCGCGCAGTCCTCGGTGGAGCAGCGACAAAGATCGTCGAGCCCGGCGGCGGACCCGCTTCCATCGCACCCATCGAGTTCCACGTCGAGTCCGATAACCATCCAGGATGATGCTGTTGCTGCTGCTGCTGTTGCGCCACTCCCAACAATGCATCCTGATGACGATGCGGCGAACGCATCCTATGCCTCGGCGAGCCTCTAATCAGTTCTTCTACATCCAACCCCATCTCACTTGTCCTAGCGTTCGGTTCCAACACCGACCTCAACACTGCCGATGCAGCCGCATCAAACGTCTCTCTGATCTTTGTCCCATACCCGTCATCCCTCGACGTCAGCGCTTCCAGCGTAGAAGCACAGCTTTGGACGTTGAAGACCACCTCGACGACTGGGCTCGGGCTCGTCGCGCCTGTCCGGGTCAGCTTTTCAAGCGCGTTAAGATGGGTCAGTCCCGAAATGAAGAGGTGATGAGTGGCGAGCCATGGGAAATTGATAGTGGAGCTTCTGTGCATGGACTTGTAAATCTTCATCGCACGTCCGGATGCCATGAATGCTTGTTGCAAGCCAAACGAATCGGGTCGAGGGTTGTTGGGAGAAGGACGGAACAACAATGAGATGGTGAGGTTGTGATTGAGATCGATCCAATCTCTCGTGATGAACGGGGTAGCCGTGGAACTGATCCCTTCGTTTTGTTGCAATCTGTCCGAAGTCAATGGTCCAAGTCGAATACGATCGTACTCGGATCTCCACTCGACCAGCTTGTCCATCATCCTAGTCTGCCACTCTACGTTCGGCGTTGGCGGTCCAACTTCCATGACGAGAGCTAGAGAAGGCCGATCTAGTGGAGACTGCGTGGAGCTCACCCCATCGTGGTCGAGTGAGTAATCGCGTGGGTTGACGCTGTGGAGGCGACAGAGGATTTCGGATTGGATACGACGAAGGTTGATGTGCGATCGGAAGATTTCCTTCAGCGGGTCTGTCCTGCCACCATCGGTCGATGCCGCATCTTTCCGATCTGGTCGCACAAGCTCCGCGTCCGGTTGCAGAGTAGGCTGCTGAACATGGATCCATGCATCCGACAATCCAGGTGGTCTAGCGAGCGCCACCGCCAGGCTCCGATCCAGACAGTAAGTGGTCCAGAATAGCCTACGCCGAAGGTCGATTGTTTCTTGCGTAAAAGGGGCGTTGGCGGCAGTATCAAATTCGCGGTCGACTTGCAAGTTGAGCTCCGTGACGAGACGCATGGCTGCACCTGACAGCTCCCATACGCTCCCGGCTGTGGGTACGAGAAGTGCGTACTGCAGCTGCAGAAGAGAAGCTCGCAGCTTATCCAGATCACTGGTTCGAAATATCAAGGGGTGAAGCGCTTGAGCTTCAGCCCAGTACTGATGTCCGAGTCTACGAAGCTCCGGGCTGAAGTTGTGTGAACGACCGAGCGACGCCAATGCAATGGCCAATGCCATCAAGACGACATATCGATGCCTCGACAATGTCATACGGTCCACCGAGGGAGAGGAAGGAAGAGGTGGCGGAGGCATACTGCTATGCGACCCCATCGAAAGAGCTGCTAGTCGTGCCCGCTCGTCATCCTGATACACCAGCCCGGCGATTTCCCACATCCTCACCTCGTTGATCACCGATAAAGCCGTGTTCATGTACGTAAGATATCTCGCAATCAGCCTATCAAAGAAGCTCCGATCGTACGCCGATATCGTACCCACTCTACCAGATCGTGACCGAGGTTTGAGATGGTGAAAGGTGGACGAAGAAGCAGAAAAATGGCCGATAGCCTCGTCCCGATACTTGGACGCGTTGGATGACGATCGACGCTTCAGCCGATGCGGTGATCTTGTACGATCTCGGTGATGCCGTGTGAGCGCAGCTAGAGCGGATGCTTCGTCGTTGTCCAAAGTTTGCGTTGAAGGTCTCTCTGGAGTTGACTGCGTCGGACGGTGCGTGGAAGCTGTGAGGTCCGAGGAGAGGCTTTCAAGGATAGTGCTTGTTTGCTGGACAAAGTCGTTGGGCGAAGGATCCGCGGGCTCCGGTGATGTGGACATGCTGTCGGATGAGGACGATGCTTGGTCGCTGTCCTGGCTTTGTGCGCTGTGGTCGAAGCTGGAGTGGCCGTTGCGGCCCCTTTTTGCACGTTTTGCTGATGGAAGTCCAGCATGCGAGGAGCGCCTGCCCCTCTCACCAGCGGCATTTCTGCCCGCATCTCCGTTGGTGACTGATAAGACCTTGACGCCGGAAGAAGCAAGGGCCAATCGACTCTCTAAATCCTTGACCTTCTGTTGCAATTCGTAGACCAGGCCTCGAGAGACATTTGGCACCTTGTCACGACCATAACATTCTCGGCCAGACTTTTGACATGGAGTACAAGCCGGTAGCAAGGCATCGCATTTCACCTTTCGCGATCTGCATGCCTCGCAAGCGGGTAGACGGGTTTCGCGTTCTTTGTCCTTCTTGTCGGAATCCGTGAGGATGCTTGCTTCTCGGTCGTGCTTCTTATCCTTCTTAGGGGTCTGAGTCATGTTGCTGCTGCTGGATCGTTCAGCAGCAGCGGCAGGTTCTGGATGACTGTCTCTCGCAGGTATGCTTTTGTGTGTTGAAGCAGCTTTTGCAGGAGTAGTCTGGGAGCTGAGATTGTGCGGAGCGGATCCAGACGATGAGATGGTCTCAGCTTGAGCCGGACTGGCGACTTGATCAAGTACTTCCGCTGGCATTTGTTCAGAGCGTGATGATGGCGTCGACGACCATCGCCGCTACGCCGAAGGAGTCGAGGATGAGGCAATGGAATGTGATGTGACGATGGAGAAGCGGAGTGAAGCGTCGAGTCTCAGGGTCTTCCGTGTTGTGCACATGTCCAGTGCGAAATTTTGATCCAGTCTAGTAGCCGAAGTCGAGTCAAAGCTCAGACAGCCGCGCCATGTGACACTCTTTCCCGCCGAAATGTGTTCCGAGGATACGGCACAGCATCGAGCCCAACAAGCACTTTACAACTGCAACAAAGAAGAATCTACGATTTCGTGAAATGCTGAGATGGTGCAACATCAGTGTTCGCACATACACGACACTCAGTCACTATCTTCAAGCTCTTCCTCTTCCTGACGTGGACCGCCGAGTCCATACGCTTTGCGAGCCGACCTAGCTCCAGCCTCAGACATGCTCTGCGATGCTGCGTAAGTTCGAGAGCTTCGTCTCTTCTCTACGGCACCACCAACGACCTGTGACAATGCATCGGGACCTTCAGCCAGGCTCAGGTCGAGTTCGGCTGCAAAGTCTTGCAAATCGTCATCGTCTTCGGCCCCTTCGCCCTCTTGATTCAGGTCGCCGTCGTTGTTCGCCAACGAAGCGGCCGACTCGTCAGGACTGGCGACGTCAAGACGCGGAGAGGCGGTGGGAGTGATGCCAATCCCAGTCTGATGTAACCCGAGACCTATGGATGCTGCTGCTGGAATATGATCCGCATCACCAGGACTCGAACGGTCCGTCAACGGAGAGTCGATTTGCCTGTGAGATCTCGAGAACGCTGAAGAATGGTGCAGCGATGCATCATCGAGGTCAGGAGTGTGTGCTTTCGGCGTGCTGACCTTCATTTGTCTCTCTCCGCGCTTGAGTCGAGAGACGGGCGAGAGAGATCGATTCGAAGTGGACTTTGCGGGTAGGTTTGCCGAGATGGTTCTTGGACGTGGTCGCTCTTCGACCTCGCTTTTGTCCCGCATCTCGACGTCGAGCTCGCGTTGCAGCTCCCGCTCTAGCTCGAGCGCCAAATCGTCATCCTCCGCGTCTGTGTGTCGAGCTGTCTCTACCTCTGCCGCAAGAGTCGGCTCAGACCTTGAGACGGGGTCGCTGTGAGGTGAAGATAGCGGGCCGTCTTCCGTTTGTGCCTGGCTCGAACGACGACGGCTGCGACGCAGCCCAACAGCAGGCTCGTCATTTGAGCTACGCTGTTGGATTGCTTCTGGCAACTTGACTCGTTTGTTCTCGTCTTTGCTTCGCAGCTCGTTTTCTTGCGACACTGAGCTCCTCTTTGATCTGCTCGCTGATCCAGCCGGGGACTCTACTGGTGACACGGACCGGTCATCGAATTCCTCCATCTCGACCGCCACGCTGATTCGAGAAGAACGTCGTACGGGAGCAGCAACATTGCTTGTTTTGCCGCGCAGCTTGAGCTCGCCTGCTCTCTTGCCTCCCGCAATAGCTGATGGAAGCTGCGCAGGATGATTGCTTGTACGTCTGGTTTCATCTTGCTTGTCGTCAGATGTCGATCGCAGCATCACGCTGTTTGCGGAGGCTCGTTTGCTCGGCTTTGCTGCGTCGCTCTCCCATACGTCTTGACTTTTCTTGCTGAGAATCGTCTTAGATCTCTCGTACTTGAGCGAGAAGGTGGATGCGATACGCTCTAGACGGTATCCTCTCATCTTGTCATCCCAGATCAAGACCAAATCGTACGCTTTTGCCGAAGTCTGAGGCCCGGTAAACACGTGCGCATGCTGGTGTCTTGCCGCAGCTTTCGAGTCGGTACTGGGTCCCGCTTCTGTGTCCGTCGACTCAAGCTCCAGCTGCCAGTCAGCGTTGACGTTGCTGCTGGAGCCAGGCTGGAAGAGGGCGCCTTTTCTGCAGTCGTGTGCAGAGTCGGGCTTGAAGTTGAAGTTGAGTGCGACATAGTTGGGGAGTGATGAACGAATATTTGCTTGGCTCGTCCCAGTCTGTGAGACTGCAGAGAGCAGTGCTGCGGTGGAAGGCTCGATCGCGACATCGTAGAAGCGACGACCTTTATTGTTGCTCATCTTTGAGAGGCCTTACTTATTTGAGAAGGAAGGTTCATTCCTGCCGAGGAGGGGGCTATGATGATGAGTTCTCGATAACGGAAACAGCGGTGGAGGCTGGCAAGAAGAACGCAACATCAAATGCATCTGGATTCAGGGTCCAACCAACCGACATCAAAACCTCAAGGGCCCGAGCGCTCTCGCCACTACTTTCGGCGTTCTGTCATATCACAAGTCAGCTTTGATCACTGCCAAATCGTATTTTAGCCCTTCTAAACTCATCCGGCCTCGCAGTCACCCGCGAATTATGGAAAAATGAGTTGAAGAAGAGGTGATATTGAGAGAGGAACGGACAAAGGAAGTTGTGAAGCGAACGAAAGTAGCGAATGAGGCACATGCAGTTTTGCAAAGAGATTCTAAGCGACCCTTCCCCGTTCAGCCTTGATCACAGTGAACGACCACTTGCTGAGCTCAACGGTGAGGTACGTTCCCGAAGCCTTAGCCGTGCAACCCTCGGTCTTGACGAGCTGCTTCTCAAGAGTGTTCGAGTCCAACGGACCCTGACCAGCCACCTCCCAACAGACGGGATAACCGACCGGAACACCAGCATCAATGTTGAACGGCACCCTCTTCTCGCTGTAGTTGACGATCTTGATGACCACCGCACCGTGCTCGTCGAGACCAGCAGACGTGTAGATCTTGGCATCCTCGAGCTGTTTGCTGTTCTTGATGGGAAGACTCTCGCTGATGCGGTTGGCGCTTACGAGGCTCTGCATCAACCACGAGGTGGATCCGACCACTTTGGTCGTGTCGAACTCGAGCATACCGGGAGTCGACTGCGAAGCACGATCGTCCGACTCATTCGAAAGCTCGGGAGCGTAAGCAGCGCCGCGCACGATGTCACAGTTGTTCTCCATACCCAGGATGAAGATAGACTCGGCAAGCGAGCCTTGCATGATGCTGTGGTGGAGTCGACCCGGTCCGAACCAGATGTTGTCGTCGGCTTCCATGCCAGAATTGATGACGGCGAACTCCATGCTGTAGAAGACGGTCTGGTTGCTACGCGAAGCTTCGTCGTACATGTGATACTTCTGCACAAAGTCGGCAGGCGTACCGTAGATGGGCTGATTGAGCAGATCCACTCGGTACTTGTAGCCCGTCGGTACGCAGATGGCGGCAGAGGCAATTAGGTCGATCTCGTCAAAGCCAGCGTGGCCAGCGAATTCTTTCTTGAGCCTGTTGGTGATCATGTCGAAGCGCGTCTGGTAGTCCACAGCAGGCGTGAGTCCGCCTTCGTTGCCGATCATGAACGCCTGGACATCGTAAGGCTTCTGAGGTCCTCCGCTCTTGACTCGCAGATCCGCCCACTTGCCCTCAGTGTCGAGGAGGAAGTGAGCGAACTCGATTTGCTGCTCCACGTACGGGTCGAGGTCCTTGAGGAGCACCGAGTTGTTGTTTGCGTCGACACCAGCCCAAAGACCAACAATCAGACGGGCGTTCATCTTTTGGATGAAATTGTACATCTCGACGACTCCCAGACCATCGGTGTTCCAGCCAGCCCAGTTGCCAAGACGTCCAGGTCGGTCGATCAGAGGACCAATAGTGTTGTTCCACTGGAAGCGCGAAGCAATGGTGTGGCCGACCAGGTCGTTGCCACCTGGCCATCGGATCGCCTTGGGCTTGAATTTGAGCATCTTTTGCGCCACATCGTTCCTAGCGACGGTGCCTGGGTACGGCGTGGGGAAGAGGCTGACGAGGTTGACCTGGAAGGAACCAGCATCGGCGTTGGTTTGGATCGCAAAGACGTTGTTGATGTCGCTAGCACCCTCCCTGGGCGTCAGCACTTGGTGAACAGGAGTCCATCCACTGCCGATCTCGACAAAGGCGTCGTTCTGAGCCCATGCCTGAGTCAAGTCGTTGCTGAACAGGCCGAACTTGAGACGCATCTTGCCAGGCTTGTCGGCACGGATGTAGAAGCTAGCATTGTAAGTCTCGCCAGCGTGGACGGGCAGTCCGAAGAAGCCGAGGTTCTTGATACCGCAAAGCTCATTCTTTTGCGTGCCACAGGTGATCTTGGCCGACTGGGGCAGTGCATCGGACAGCGGATTGTCAGCTACCAGATCGAGCTTCGAGTCGCCGACAGGCTGCCAAGCGGTGAGCGAGCCAGAGCCAATGCTGTCGTTAGCGCCAACACCGAAGACACCGTCGGCTGGAGATTGGAAAGCGCGATTGCGGATCATCTCCGCGTAAAGACCACCATCGCTGCCATAGTTGAGATTGGACTCAACGAAAGTGTCCATGTCGTACATGCACTTTGCCTTGGCTTGCGAACCAAGCTCGAGAGTCAAGCCGGACTTCAGCGGAGCGCCACTAGCATCTGTGACTTGAGGTCCCTTGCGAACATGGAAGTTGGAGAGATCGGGCTCATCGGAAGTCGGCAACGCGTTTGGCTGAGCATTCTGAGGCAGAGCAGCACCTATGATCGAAGGAATATCATGGCCGACAAATGTGGAAGGCGGAACGTCAGCTTGAGTCGTTCTGATGTGTCACCATACGTGGTTTCGATGCAGAAATCTTACCGTGAGCGGTTGCAGCCAGAGCTGCGGCGAGTGCCGCAAGGAAAAGCTTCATGGGTGAAAAGGTGTCGGAGGGATCGGAAAGACGTATTAGGGAGAGGGAATGGTACAGAGGATCGTTTGTAACCCAAATGCCTTTCGATCTGGTCTCTTATATGTTTTGCACCAGGCCATGAGTGACCGTTCTGAAGCCACAGTAGATCAGCTTAGCCTGTGTCGTTTGGTCCCGCCGCTGGTCAAAGCGGCAATGACAACGCTTCATGTCTGCTGACCACCGCAAATGCAAGGTCCCGCACGGCTTCATTACGTGACAGAGTGATTGGCAAACCGAGATCGCGGCGAGTACTGTAGGCAAGGCAGTGGTGGGATTGACCTACATCGCTCACGTCTCTCCCAGCAATTCCGCAAGCCCATCCACCCACGACTCGCTGATCGACGATACAGTTTGAACGGATGTCATTTCCTGCCTGACACGGTGCTCAGCAGCACAATCATCGATGGTGTGCGAGCGCGAGAAGTGCTCCATAATTTGACGCTGTGGTGGGATCAGCTCGATCGCATCGGATTGATGTGGACATTGGCAAACAAATGTGAAAAACAAAGCGAGCAAAATGAAGCAAGTGGGGCGAGCAGCGAGGCGTTACGCTACTGAAGGAACGCAGAGCGCTTCCACGCTGCCACGGTGCGGCTGAGGTACTCGGGTCGATAAGCTGTCAAACCCTCCAGAATTTCATCCTTCTCCGGAGATGAAGCGACGATCCTCCTGAGATTGGTCGTGTCAAATTGGCCAATCACTGTATCGCTACTTTCCAGATCGCGTTGCATTGTTCGGTAGTGATCCAGCAGCTTGATGGTTGGGTTGCGAGTGGGATTGCGATCCGAGCGCTCCAGCCGCTCGACCCACTGTGCATAAGGAACCACCTCGAAGGTCTTGCCGAGGTTTTGCGGCTCAGCGAGCGTCAGGAGTGCTGTCTTCCAAGGCATTGCTTCCTCGCTGACGACATGCACCAGCTCGCAGTCGCTTGACAAGTCGGCCGTCGTAAGCTGCGCTGCCACGAGACCTGCGACGTCGACAGGAAGCCAGTACAGATCATCGAGCCGGTCCGGAAGGCAGCCAATGGTTTGGGCAGCCTTGATCATCAGAGGTGGCGCCTCGGTCTCGTTCCAGATCCCTGCAGATCTGTCGCCCACCATTTGTCCAATCCTCATGACCACCGACTGGAACCCACCGCCAACGAGGGCCTCGGCATCGCGACACAGATTCTCGACAATCCACTTGGAGTGGGCGTATCCCAGCGCGTGGGTATGATCCAGATGATCGAGGATCGTCTCCGGAATGACGGCGCCAGGATTTTTGAACGCCACGGAGATGGACGATGAGAAGATGAATCGGGGTTTGCGGCATGCGGTACTCTGCCCTGCCAGGTTCATCAGCCCAACGGTGCCCTCGAGGACGCTCTGGAAGGAGTCAACCGACATGACAAAGTTGACCGGCCATCCGTTGTGCACCACGCATGTGACGCTCCCGGCCAAGTCGGCGTATTCTTGCTGCGATAAGCCCAGATCTTTCTGACTGATGTCGGCCGCCATTGATACGAGTCGCGCACGTTCGTGGCCCGCAGGTACTGTCAGGCCACGCGCTTTGAGCGATTCTTCCGTCCGCTTGCTTGCTTCCTGATGATCAGCAGCGCGATTGAGACAGATGACCTGGGCGACCGAATCTTTTCGGAGAAGCTGGTCGAGGATGTGTGCACCGAGTGAGCCCGTAGCGCCGGTCAGAACGACTGTCTCCTTGGCGTTCCGAGGCGCTGTCTCGGACAGACTCGCATCGCGAGCTTCGAGCTTGGAACGCAGATCATCAAGCATCTGGTAGGACTTGCGATCTTGTTCCTCCTTGTTTGCCTCGGTCGCGGCGCCATTCGTACCTTGGCCTTTGATGTGAAGATACACTGCTTGCGTAAGCTTGTTGAGCGTCGGATGCTGAAAGACGACCGTATTTGGAAGCGGTCCTTGCATCCGCACCGATCGATGAATCTGGCTGCGGATCTGACTGTCCATGACCGAGTCGACGCCGAGACTTGTCAGATCGACGTCCTCCTTGCCTTCGAGAGTCAGCTCGATGAAGTGTTCGAGAATGTTCTGCAGCAACTTTCTGAGCTGCGCTGACGACTCGATGGTTCCTTTTTGTTCGTCAGGGGTGGAAGTGCCCAAGTCAAACTCGGTATACAGCTGAGTGATTTCCTGGGCAAACAGCGAGTTGGCCGGGGCTCGCTTGACGCTGCCCTTGTCTGCCAGGGGAAAGCGTGCCGAAGGATCGAGGAACAGGATCATCTCCGGAACGAGGCGCGAATGAGAGGGACACTGCGAGTTGACTTCGCGTACCAGCGGCTCAATCTGCTTCTTCAGCGCGGTCTGTCGATCCGACTCGGACAAAGATGCCAATGCCTTCCAAGCATGTTCGTAAGGGATGACTAGGGCACCAGTGCACGGCTGACCAGCGCCAAAGACGAGACAGTCGCGCAGCAGCGGAGATGATTTGATGCTCTGCTCCATGGGGACCGGATTTGTCTTTTCGCCGTTGAGGTGGACAAGCGTGTCGTCTCCTCTGCCAAGGTACACGTACCCTCGGATACTGCCGTCGTCGCTGCGCACGATGCGATAGTGATCACCGCTTGCGTAGCTACCGTCTGGACGATTCACTTTCGACAAGCCCTTCCAGCCTTTGATGCAGACCATCTCGTAGGGGCCCTCCTGGGTCGTACCAACGTTCTCGAACTTGAGGTACGGAGCGACGCGCGAACTTGGACGCATGATGTTCCAGCCTTTGTCGTTGGCAAAGTCGCGTATGCTGTCCATGATCTGACCGAGCTCAGTGGCGCCGAGGAAGGCAACGAGATTGATTCCATTGGCCACGAGCATATCGCCGACCTCGATGGGACAAGGTGCACCGCTGTAGCAGCAGACCTTGGCGGCGCGGAGCGTATCGAGGCTCTCCTTCTGTTCGCTGAGCATCTTGAACGTGAATGGCACCGCGTAGATGATCTCGGCGGTGCTGTTGCGGGCAGCCTTGGCGACAAGGTCGTGGCGGATGGTGCCAGTGTAGAGGTAGAGTCGGCGGTGATGGATGAGCTGCCTCCAGGCAACCGCACACGCAAAGCCGTGGTAGATGGGCGCGGTGCACAAGGCATCATAGGGCATGTAGTCAGCAATGATGACCAGATACGTCTCGTGCGTATATGAGTATGGCTTGGGAAAACCGGTGCTGCCGCTCGAGTGTAAGGTGAATGAAGGTTCTTGCGCCTGCTGTTGATACGAGATCTGAGCTTGGAAAGGATCCCTCTTGGTGGATGGCGGAGGAAGCTGCCCAAGCTGGATCGCCTCATGGATTGGACACAGATCGACGATGTCGAGTTTGCCGTCCTGTTCCTGCAACAGCAGCTGACGAGCCTGCTCTGCCTCTCTCCGCTTTTCCGCACTAGGTACCAGGGTGACGGAGTTTGTGGCTTTGAGGAGGTGGACGATGGCTGGCACCGAGTTGTTGGGCGAGATGAGGACGACGCCATATCCCAGACGGATCATTGCCATTTTCGTTACGAGCAAGTCGAAGCTAGAGTCGGACAGCAGGCCAATCTGTCTGCACGGCTGGTCGTGACCTCTAACACCGACGTGTTGGGCATAGTATGCAGTTGCAGAGCGAAGACATCGATCGAGGTCAGCGCCAGTGACATGCTGCCATTCGAAAGGCTCAGTGGACTTGATGTAAGAGACGCAGACGTGGTCTCGGCCGATTTCAAGTACGTCATCAATGAGGGCATTGACGCTCCATCGTCCCTCGAAGGGGGTAAGGAGGCTTGTGCTGTCTGTGATGGGTGCGATCGTCATCCTCCAGAAACATGTGTGTACGTGTCCTGCTTTAGAATCGTGTTGTGTCGTGGATGGGCAGGTAGAAGGGCAATCGGCCTTCCTTTTGTAGACGTTTGTGGGTCCAGCACTACTCGGGAATTCGCGACTCTCGAGGCTGGGTCAGCGGTGCTGACGGACCCCTGGATCGGAAGCGCACAGAGGGAGACTAGAGAGCTTTCGATGTCGAGTCTTGTCGCGGGAGACCGAGTTCTGAACGTGGGCGGAATCTTGCCTGCAGTGGCGTGAGAAGCGCGCTTGAATGGGGAGAAGACGAAAGCAACGTCGAACAAGGCAGCGTTGGAAGTCAGTGTTTGATAGGCTTTAGGGACGGTCGAAGGGGGGTAATTCCGAAAGGAAGAAGGTCGACAAGGTGAAGGTTGCTAGAGCGCCATGCCGAGTGTGGCTGAAGATGTACGACGGCATCCCCCGCAACCGCGGTCGTCGTGGACAGTTGAACACTGAACCCCCACTTCAACAGAATCACCCAAAAGTGTCAACAAGCGCTCCAAGCGATCGGCAATCCTGCTAGGCGAGAAGCGCGGCGCTACTAAAGATGCCGCTTACGTGCGTGCTCATACGTACACATCCAACAGACCAGTCGACATCGCTAAAAATGCTCTCGCCGGACTCCGAAGGAGCAGGTCACATGTTCCAACAGCGGGGCTCTATGACAGCTGTCCTGTGTCCCTTGCGACGTCAAACACTAAGCTCATAGTCCAATACAGAACGATGCTCTGCAGATCTTAGAAACAAGGTCGGGAATACATTCTTTTTCCGGCTCGCATGGCACAAAGATATTCCCCGACCAATCTTCGGCCAGATCAGCTTTGAACCCTGCAGCGCTCAACAAAAGAAGAGCAGCACACGGACCACTTTCTGCTAAAAAAAGGACTTGACGACATCAACAGTGAAGGTGAGCGGGTCATCGCTCGGAATTAGTTTCGACAAGATCACGACCTGTCTGTTGAAAGTGACGTTGCAACTGAAACAGTGGGTAGCAAGAGGAGACGCATTGGGCCCAAACGTGGTCGGTCTTCTTGGATCAGGTCTCGCTTGCGGGTACCGCTTGGTGTTGTGGGACGGATCTCGACGCTGTCAACACAAAGCTGCAGCATGTGCATATTTGCCACTGGGCTAGCCTAGCGTTACACGGACACACGCACCCTTGCCAAGCCACCCGGTTTCATTTGTGTCGCGCTCCGTAGCGTGGGATCGTTATTGAGCGCGAAGCTTGGCGGCAATCATCTGTGCTGTCACTGGTGACAGCATGGTCAGATTCCCGACATCCGCACCAATTCGATTGGTGTTGCTGGACGCCTTTGATACGCTCGTGACACCGCGAAGCGCTCCGCATCTGCAATATGCTGCAGTTGCGAGGGAGCATGGCCTGCAAGTATCGGACGATGATGTCAAGACTGCATTCAAGCAAGCGTTTCGGTCAACGTCGGAGCAGCATCCGAATTACGGTCTACAGACCAACATCGCATCTCCCGACGAATGGTGGAAGCAGGTGATCCAGCGCACGTTTGCTCCTCATCTGCATTCTCAAGTCACTGCGGAACAGTATGACAGATGCATCGAGTCGCTCTCGTCCCGTCTCGTCACTCGATTCGGCACCAACGAGGCGTATCATTTGTTTCCAGACGTGGTTCCCACGTTGCAGCAACTCTCCCATTTCGGAGCCAGCAACAATCTTCCCATCACGATGGCACTTGCCACCAACAGCGATCCGCGTATCCTCTCGGTGCTCAAGAGCTTCAACCTGGATCGTTTTCTGCAACTCGACGTACACGCCACCGCGACAGCTCCTTCAACTACCGCGGCCGCGCTGCAGCCGCCGCCGACACTGTCCTACTTTGAAAAGTGCGCCAAACCAGACCCACGCTTCTTCCACGCCGCCGTTCGTCGAGCCTCATCTCCGTCAGCGCAGCTAGAACCCGCCAATGTGCTGTACGTTGGCGACCAGTTGCACGAGGATTTCTGGGGAGCTGCCGACGCTGGTTTGCAAGCTGCGTGGCTGCAACGGCCCGCCACATTGCATAGCAACCAGCCGTACCAGCAGGTGCTCAAGGACCGCAGCTCTCAGCAGGAGCTCCAGTATGCCAGGCAGAGGACCATACCAAGCCTCTCGAGTCTGGTCGATATCGTCACGCAGAGCCACACTCGGTTCTTTGAATAGATACAAGCCTTTACTTTGGCTACCGTGCACACTAATAATACATGAATGAACGACCGAGAGGAAGAGAGAAAAGGTACGAGACACGACGTGCTCTGCATCACCATCAATAAGGTGTCGAGTGCATCTGTCTCGATTGGTAATCATACGAAATCGAGTTGACATCGCCGTAAAAGTCACCATTCAGACTGAAAGCGAGGTCGGGATCAACATCGGTCCAGTCCGGAACGATTCTGCGAAGCCGCGTCTCGTTGAGACTCTGCGTTATCGAGACAGCGTCCGAATCGACCGAGGTAGTCCTGAGGTCGATGGAGGAAGGCGACGGTAGCGCCTTTTCGCATATTGTTGGTGGAGTACCATCCGTGCTGCGATCGGTCGGAGATGAGTCGGAAGGCCGTGGGCTCGTCGCTGACGTGGGCAGACTGACCTGCGACGCGACGAGCCCCGCTGTGGCCTGCTCCATACTCGCCGAGTCGATGCGGTACTGGTCATGCACATTGCTGCTGAATGTGTGTGCCAACGCCAATTCTCTTCCAATCGCCTTCCACAAGTTAATGAACATCCGGCATGACAGGATACTCGACAGTCCGATGTAGAGATTGAGATACGGCATCATGCGACCATCGCGCTGCTGACACACGTACCAGATGGGAATCGGGATGACGCAGAGAAAGACGATGAAGTAGTAAAAGATGTTGTCCTTACGAAACATGCGCTCCAGCGGCGAGCTGCGTCGTCGGTGCGAAGCGCGTCGAAGGCCGTAGAGCGACAACGCTAGGATGGTCGAGTCGAAGATGGGCAGGACGAACCATGGCATCATGTAGATGATCGGATTGCCACCCAACTTTCGCGGTGGAGAAGGATCGCAAGCGCTGATGCCGTTACGTCTGCTCTGGCTGCTAAGCACAAAGATATTGACCATGAGGAATGCAGGCGTTGCGAGCCACAACAGTCCGAGCGAGATGACGGCGACGATGTGGAACCGATACAGCGCAAGGCAGCGAAGCAGGAGGATGCCGCTGCTGCCACCGATCGAAAGGAGCGAGAAGAAGATGCTGGCTCGGCGATCGGCTTGGCAGGCAAAGTTGGCGTAATCCCATCTGGCTGCGCCCAGCTCCATCGGTCCTCCCGCTACGTTTCCGACGACCGAATGAAGCATCGCGGTAATGGCGTAGCCAAGTCCGCCGATGCGTGACGCAAAGTAGGCGATGTGCGAGAGCTTCCACTTCTTACGCCTGGAGAGAAGCTTCCATTCCCACGGCAGATGGATCGACCAGTCCGAAACGACCAAGCCGAGTGCCATGGATGCTGTGATAAGCGGCGGCAGGATTGAGTTGACGCGTCGAGCAGAGATGACAACCAGATCGTCGGGTGGTCCGAAAAAGGAATGGCCCGAAGACGAATTCGAATAGGACGGTGGCGGCGGCAGACGTGTTGGGAAAGCCGCAATGGCCGTCACTGACATGGGGATGGCGGACATGGTTGCTGTGGGTGCCAGCGCAGGCGATGATTAAGTTGGGATTGGTCTCTTTGCTGGGAGCTGAAGGTGTTGTTACACACGTCGACAAAAGGAGTCCGTGTTGCGGTAGATGGGGTATGGGAGATCAGCTTCCGGTGGCCGGGCCACTTGGCCGCCTGTCACAGCACGCCTAGCGTAGTGAGCGGCAGAGATTGCGACTGCAGCGCGACGGATGACAAGAGCGCGAACGGCAATGGCGACAATATTCGGTGTAGAGAGAAGGTGTGGTTCTAGGATAAGAAAGTGTCGATGGCAAGCCACGCAGCTTGACAGATGATTGTAGATGCACAGTAGTCAGGCAGCGTGTCGGAGTGTCTACCACAGACAGACACACGATACGGGCGGCAGGATTTTGCCGAAGAGACCGGGCGTGCCCCCGTCTGCGAGAGGCGATAGAAGAGAGAAGAGCTAGAATTCGCTTTCTGCAAGAGGTCTGCGCTGTGGCCCCGAACGGTGCAGCTCCTCACCAGCTGCAACAAAGAAGGGCACAAAGGTTTTCCGCTACTGCCGTGCCTGCATCGGGGCCTTTTGTTCCACCTCTTATGCGGAAATTCCCCACTGCTCTCGGAATTGCGCTTTGTGCGTCGCTGTCTGCTAAATCCAAAATTCTCTTGGCGTTGATGCGCCCTCATTCGAACCAAACCGGCCGGCAGCGTTTCAAGATGTCAGATCGTTCAGTCACCAAGTGGAGGCTTCGAGGAAAAGAAACAAGCACAACACACGTACGCTGGCCAGCACAGCACAGCACAGCATACGCACAACACTCCTCTCACAACGCAACTCAAGGCTCAGGACACTCGACTTACAGCAGCAGCGCACCTTACCGCCACCATCACCTTGTGACCTACTGTACTGCATCGAGATCCTCGGCTCGTCATCTGCCGGAAGTGTCCTCTCAACATCCTTACGGCCGACCTTGCTCAGCAGCCTCTCGATCGGCAGCGAGTCACAATGTCGACTCCTGTGCAACAGTAAAGTGATTTCTTCACACGGACCGGGGGGCCAACATCCATCGTGACTCGGACGTCCCGTACTCAGGCCCTGTATCTATCATAATTCCACCATGACAACGGCACAGACTCGCTCCGAGGGCGAAGATCGCACCACTTCAGTCGTATCCACCTCTTCCCATACCCATGTCGACTTCCACGACGGCCAATCACAACCGCTGAACTCAAAGACGGCCGTTTCTCACACCGCCGAGGCCAAGGAAGAGCCACACCAAGCCGATGTTTTGCCTGATGCCGTTGCCGCTCCCGCTCCCCTTCACATTCCCGTCACAGCCCATGTCGGACAAGCGAACACAAACCGTCAGTCAGGAGCCGCGGATCGACCACCACCGCCAAAATGCTTGCAGAGCTGTATCGAAAGCATAGAAACGTGTACGCAGAACGTCGTCCGCTTCAACGAACGTATGGAACTCAACAGAGCTCAGGCAGAAGCGTCTCGACAAGAGAACGGTGATCCACTCGTCGCGAGGAAGGCCATCATACCGTCGGTTTTCGTGATCCTGTCCTGGGTTTTCCTCGCATACGTATGGCGCTTGTGTAGCCGCCTGATACAGCAGAATGCGCAAGGCATGGCGTTGGGAACCAGGCAAGAAGGCATTGGTCTGCTGGTTGGATTTGTTATTCTTTGGTTGATGGCCGTATGGTCGTATGTGGTGGTCATCTCGAAAGGGCCTGGGCTGGTGAAGGACTATGTCAGTGAATCGGGACCCCCTGCCGCCACTGCGGCGCAGGAAGAGCCCTGGAATGGCGCGCAAAGATCACCTCAGCAACCGCTTCAAAATGTCACTCAACCCATGCCAATTCCGGGGCAGTCGCATCAGAACTCAGACGAATCTGCGATGCACCGCGAAAATGCTTCCGCGCCAGCAGCATCGACATCTTTGCCTTATCCTTCCTTCAATGCCGATTTGGAAAGGTTCGGAGGCAACCGCGCCTCTTCGGACAGCATGCGCGTACTTCCCGGCTCGGTCGAGCCGAAGCACATCAGCCAGCCTGCCGAACTGTCTCAATCGCAGTACGGGTCCAGAGACGCCATTGCGCAGCAGACTGAAACAGCAGACACCTCTGTAGCATATGTTGAAAGGCAGCTAGACGCCCAAGTGCCGCCTGTTACGGCCAACGCGGAACCATCGGACGCAGCAGCTGATCCGCAACTGCCAGGCGTCGTCGGTCCGCTCGCGGCTGCGGCTGTTGCTGAAGGCCAGGGCATGCAAGAGGGCGCACAGGATCTCGAAGCTGCCACCTCCGGAACATCACCAGCTGCCCATGGCAATGCTACCGCATCTGGTTGGGCACCACCTCAACGTCGACCTACCAACGACCCTCCGCCACTCTCCGCCTCGGCGCTCTACTGTCATCGGTGTCGCCTCGTCAAACCACCCCGAGCGCACCACTGTCGTCGCTGTGGCGTTTGCGTTCTCAAGATGGACCATCACTGTCCCTGGGTCGGCGGATGCGTAGGGGCGCACAACCAGCGCTTCTTCTACATCTTTGTCTTCTGGGTCACGCTTCTCGAACTCTACACGCTCATCACCACTGCGATCTTCTTCCATCGCGGTGTCAAATCTCTCGGTTCCAGTCAGTGGAAGGTGGATGGAGTCTTGATATCCTTGTTCCCGATCTGCGCGATCTTCTTGATATTCACCGGTGCGTTGTTGGGGACGCATACGTGGTTGATGGGTCATAACATGACGACGATCGAGCATGTTGGTATCAGCAAGACACAGGGTAGGGAGAGGATGTTGGTGGAGAGGTGGTTCGCGATGCAGAAACAGACCGGATTGAAGGGCGTCAAGGCGAGGAGGAACATGGTGAGGGAATGGGATGCGGAGTGGGGAGGACTGACCAACGAAGGGAATCGTTGGTGGTTGGGTGGCGAATATGAGCTTCATCTGCAGCAGCAGGCGGATGGAGCGCAAGAGAAGTCCGAACACACGGCAAGTCACCCTGCAAAGCCAGGTAAAGGATCCTTCAGGACCAACGTCGAACAGGCACTAGGTTCATCCGCTGTCCTGTGGTTCGTACCACTCGGAACGCATCCCAACGAAGGGCTCCACTTCCCAATGAATCCCAGATTCGGTGAGGGAGGTGTTCAGAGGAAGAGGCAAGATTGGCCCCCTGCACTACGCTAATCGGCGTTCATAGATCCGGATCGGAATATATACCCTGACAGAACGGATGTCTTTCAATGCTGTGGCCTGTTCCGAGCGTGATCTTCTGAGCCGATGTCCTTGCACACTCACACATCACACGGCGTGTTCTATCTCGTTGCACACTCACACATCACACGGCGTGTTCTATCTCGTAATAACAGAAGGGTATCTTGACTTGTCATTGCTTCTGCATTCTCTACCGCATGGTCTCTGGCAGCGACAGGCCTACACCCAGACCCTTTGGCCCAAAGTACTTCGCATAACAGATCCTGCACCAGACGTTCGCCCCACCCTCTCCAACCTTTCCACTCGCTCCTCCCACCGGACCTTCTTCCAACTTACCGCTTTCCAACGTCGTCCCGCAACCGTCGCATCTCAAACATGCTCTGTGCCACTTCCTCCCCGCGGCAGCCTTTTGCTCTGCAAAATACACCGGTCTCTTACACCTCGCGCACAGCGGTGTCCCACCCGAAGCATCGACGATGCTCGAACTGAGACCGATTCGATCGATGCCGCTTTTCCGACGCGATGCGATCGATTCGTCCGAAGCGCCGGCGGTGGGAATGGCGGAGGTGATGGTGCGAGGAGGAGCGATTTTTGCCGTTCCGGAAGCACCGGTGAGCGTGCTCGGATCTGGACGGCGAGGTGGAGGGAGAGTACCAATGGCGGAGAGGGGCGATTGGGTGTTGACGTGCGGTGCGGAGGTGGGAGAAGAGGTGGGGTTGGAGGTGCCGCTGAATCGAATGGATCCGATCGTGTCGGTGGCAGCGATGCGACGCGTTTGGACGGTGATGGGTGTTCCGTCTTCTGCAAAGGATGATTCTTGGATGTACTGAGATTTGGCGGTAGGAGTGGCACGGCTTGAAGAAGGGGCAGCAAGAGGAGGCGACGGTGTGGCGTAGTAATCGACCGAGGGGATGGTATGGCCGGTAATGGAAACGCCAGGAGCAGAGTCGTAATCATCCGCATGCGCATCAAAATTTTCGCGCTTTGCCGGAGCGGACGGCGTCCTAGGTGCATTGCCAAGAGTCATACCTCCCACCGCAGCTTGGATTCGTGCCACTGGGTCATCCATGTCGATCCCACCTGCAGCAATCGCCTCATCGATCGACCTGATCGGAGCTGCCGAGCTGCTCGTACCCATCCTCGCCAACGGAGACGATGGCTTCGTAGGCGAGGGTGGAGATGCAAGAGGACTAGTCGCGGTCACGCCTCTCGATCGAATGCTGATCCCGGGCACCTGATCTTCACTTCCCACCAGAGACGCACCCGGTGTAAACTTGGTCGGACTAGGCGAGCGTCGCGGCGAGTCCGCAAATCCAACTCTGCTGAGTGTCGTCTCCGGCGTGCTATACTGTTGCTGTGAGAAGCTCGCTCCTGCTCTAGAAGGAGTGCTGAGAGGGCTTCGTGCCGAACTGGACAGGTTTGTGGTAGGAGAACGTGGCGATTTGGGCGATGTTGGGTTGAGCGAGACCGCTTTGGAGAAGCCTCCTTTTCCTGTGCCGAGATGCTCCTTGTGGCAATTCTTGCAGTAGGGTTCGCCGTCGTGTTCTACGAGCAGCGTGGAATCGAGGCGTTTGTTGCACACGACACAGGTGAGACACGTCTTGTGGTACGGTTTCGAAGCTGGACCGATGACTTGTTCGGCCAAGAATACAGAGGTGTTGCACCTGGCGCACTTTGGCGCTGATGGCACCGCGAAACGAGGCATGTTCGGGTGCGTTCACCGACTCGTGTACGATGGTGCAGATGGGTGTGGTGTGCTGATGTCTGACGCGCAAGGCTTTCGATGCTGCAAGTGGAGTGCGTCGAGATGGCAGAACAAGGCTTTTGTGACTGGTGCGGAGGTGAGTAGCGTCTCAATGGATCAAATGGGTCGGTGGACGATGGGAGGTGCGTCGGCTGACTGGACGACTCGAGGTTGTGATGGATGGAAGCTGAGCAGCAGCGTGGGTGAGTGGAGGTGTTGATGTCGAACGTCGCAGCGGGCGGCGGCGGCTGTGCACTTTTATCGTGTTGCATTCGAGTCGAGGCATGCACAATCACAGATTCACGCGTCTCGGCTGTGCTATTCGGAGCGCGTGCTTGCAAGGGTCTACTCATGATCTAACATTTTGGTTCAATATTGTGTCCTCAGCGTTGTCGTCAGTCTCTGCCTGTGTCCGGAATTGAGCTCAGCGGTTCCAACCTGTATAAGAAGAGAAGCAGCTCAGTACGAACAAGGAATAGACAATAACCTCTTCGACACAGCCTTGAGAGACGTCTTGAAATCCTACTTCAGCTAATCCAACATTGCTATCGCGAGAAGGAACATCGTCCTTTACATACATTAAAAACGCTTACCACCAGTATCGGTGCGTCGAGCAGTGGTAGCCGTTCGGGTGGTTGATGAGGTACTTTTGGTGATAGTCGTCTGCCGGGAAGAATTCCTCCTTCTTTCGAACCTCGAGCTGCGTGACGATCTTCTTTCCCTTGGGTTCAAAGTGCTTCTTCTGCACCTCCTCAGTCACCTTCCTGGCGATATCGAGCTGTGACTGGTCGTGCGCAAAGATGGCAGAGCGGTACTGCGTACCTCGGTCGTTGCCCTGCTGGTTGAGCTGCGTGGGATCGTGTGTACGGTAGAAGAACTCAATGATCTCGGCATAAGACACCTTGGATGGGTCGTAGACGATCTGTGCGGCCTCGGCGTGACCCGTTCGGCCAGTGCAGACCTCCTCGTACGAAGGATTCTTGCTCGACTCGGAACCACCGATGAAGCCAACTTTGGCGTCCAACAATCCCTTGCCGTTTCCGTATGCTTTGCGGTAGATGTCCTCGGTACCCCAGAAGCAGCCGTTGGCGACGGTGGCGGTTTCCTGTGCTGACATTGCGGCGTTGGTGCTTTTGAGAGCTTCCTGAGCGGCTTGTGCGGTGGGTGTGGTAGGTGGTCCGAGGTGTTGGATCAGAGGTTGCGACGATCTAGTGAAGAGCGAAAAGAATCGGCTCATGGGAGGTGAATAGATGATTGTGAGGAGCCCAAAGACGATGGCAAGCAGTATGCGACGCAGTTTGGACGAATGTTCGAAGTGCCGGTGGGTATTCAATGGTGGAGAGAAGGAAGCAGACCTTCGCCCAGGTGTGGCAATGTTCTTCTCTGCGTGCACCCTGCGGCTGCTGAGCTACGGAAAAAGGCCACATGGCCCAAGATGACGTGATCTTAAGTTATGCAGTCCAAGCAGAGCGAAAAAAGAAGATAGCCGGCGAGAAAAAAACCCTCCATGTTAAAGCTGAAAAAGTGTTGTTCTCACACGCGTGCCACGGCAAACGCACGGACAACAGCGAAAGGCAACACTTTGGGCTGTCCTTCGACACATTCCAACCTTGCTGTCCTCGCCATTCATCCTCAGCGTCGCTGTCAAACTCGCTTCCTTCACAGCTCGTAACGGCATGGATTGATCTCACACTGATATAGTCCGACACTTGCCGGACAGCGCTCACAATGTCATACGCAGGCTCAAGCAGCAAGGCCTCTTCTTCCCTCAATCCACTTCCACGGCCGAACCGCACCGCGGGCTTGTCCGCCTACTCCAGCCATGCAGGGGTCGCAGCTCACGACGATGGCGAAGTCGCCTTTGCTGAGCTCCAGATGCTCTCGCAGAACCAGCGAAAGCTCGCCACGCTCACGGGTCGCATGACTACCATCCTTTCGGGGTTCGACAAACGCCTGATCAAACTCGAAGGCAGCATCTTGCCCATCCACAAGGGCACACAGAAGCTCGCACGGATGTCGGACAACATCGATCTGACCTTGTCCGCCCTCAACAAGACACTCGGCCACTACGACGTCGTCATCGACGAGCAGCCGCTGCTCAAGAAGGGTCCGGATGTGAGAAATACACGGCCCTACATGGATACCATCGACCGTGTCATCAAGGGTCTAGACTACCTGCAGAAGTCCAACCTCAAGAGCCAAGAGGGTGTGATGAAGCGTACCCACGACCTCATCGAGCTCGGTGCTCGGAACCTCTGCAACGTCATCTCGGACTGGGTTCGTGCGGATTCCGAGGCCGTCGACCTGGCTGAGTACAGTCGCAACGCTCATTACCCAGTCCTCTCTGAGGCGACGCACAACGCCATCGTACCCATCCTCAATTACCTGTCGACGCTTCCACGGCATCCACGTACCGGCTTTGCGCCCATGTCGGCTGGTTTGGCCGCTTATGCAAGTGTAAGGAGCGACTACCTCCAGCATTGCCTTGCTCCTTTAGCTGCCACCTTGCAGCAGTATGCGCTCGAGAAGATCGGGGCTGGGGTCAGCGGTGCAGGCATGGTCATGGTCACCCACGACGACGACCTCGATCATAACACGAACTATCGTCGAGGACAAGCTGGAGCCGTCGAGCTCTTCGAGGCCTACTACGGCATGCTCGACAATGAGTATCGCATCTTGCAGGGCCTTCTCACCTCGGCGGAGCTCGATAAGCAGACACTGTTGCTGGCATCCACCTTCTCGCAGCTCGTTTCGCAGTCTCTGACCAGTCTGATCGAATCGCTTGGCACGATGCAGTCGCACGTGCGCAGGCACCTGGCCACCCACACTTCTTTCCTGCTCGACCTCATCGGCGCTCTGTCCGGCGTCATATTGACTGGTCGCTGGGATGTACTTCTCCGCGCCATGGAGGACTCACCAGAAGAACCGCTGCATAGCACCTCTCCCATCGACAAGGCAGAACTCGATCTCAATGCTGGGTTTGCGCCCGCAGCCGAGCTCCTCGAGATCTACAGCAAGTTCAAGAACACCGCAATTGGTATCTTTCCGCGCTTCATCGAGGATGTCAAGGCTATCCCTGCGCGCAAAGTCGCAGAAGTTCCCAGCACGTCGGTCAACGAGATCACCTACCTTGGGCTCCAGTTCATGCGGCAGATTACCGAATATAGCGACGTGGTATCGCCACTCTTGCATACTTTGGGTAACGGCAACTGGATGATGTCGAGCGGTGTCGCGCCCGTCCTCTCTCTAGGTCTTGATAGCGACGCGAGCAAGCAGAGCATCGTCGGGGACTATCTCAATGACGTGGTCGCGGTAGTGCTGACCTCGCTCGAGGCTCGCTCCCGTGCCATCCGACAGCCGTCCACCGCATCTGTCTTCTTGCTCAACAACATCGGCCACCTCCGAAGCATCCTCTCTGCACCTCTGCCGAGCTACCTCGGTGCAGCCGAAGACGGCAGTAGCGTCTCGATTGTCTCGCTTCACCTGGGTGAGATGGGCGACGACCTGCTCGGCACGGCTTTGCGCCAAGCGAACACGGCGTACCTCGACGCGTGGTCTCCCGTCGTAGCTCCACTCATGGAGGATCAACCGCTCAACGCGACTACGCACTACCATCGTCATGCGACGTCGAAGCTCATCGGTGTTGGGTCGGGATCCGAGAAGAACCAGATCAAGGATCGGTTCGCCAAGTTTTACGAGGCGTTGGACGATTTGGAGCGTCTGCATCGTGCGTATCCGGTCAGCAAGGAGGATCACGAACTGAAAGATAGGTTGAGGAGGGATGTCGCGCGGCTTGTTTGTCCAATGTATGGACGGTTTGTCGCGAAACACAAGGCGAGCGATTTCACGAAGAATCCGAGCAAACACATTAGGATGACAGAGCAGGAGGTTGAGGATAAGATTGCTGGTCTCTTCAGGTGATCCTTGACGTAAATTGTATTTGTATCAACCCCGTTTCTAATTGCATTGAAGGACCAATTGTAGCGGCGACATGTTGTGGGAAAAAGGTTTAGTGGAAGTCGACGAGTCCTGGATGCAACGTCAGGGTGTTCATCCAGGACGTGGGCATCGTGGTGTTGTACAGAACAGCCAACCCATCCGCGATGTTGTTGAAGTAGGGTTTGCTGACGTCGTCGCCGGCCTGAGTGTAACTTCCGTACCCATCGACTGCTGGACCTGCGACCCAACTTCCGAGCCCGGTCAAGTAGCTTCTGGGCAGTTTTGCACCGACCAAAGATCGATCTACGGCGAGCCAGGCACCTGCGCTGGTCTTCGCACTACTGCTTCTGGCAATGGCGCTTTTCGAAGAGATCTGAGGCCAAGTGTAAGGATCTTGACTCGAGGTTCTCGCGAGGTTGGATTGGATCCACGTGGCGATGTGAATGTTGACCCACGGACGGAAGAGATCGTCGGTGGTGAGTCCGGAGACTTGCAACGTTTTGCCGGTGTTCCAATCGAGCAAGGGACCTGCATCCGCCCATGTCGAAGTGTTGTCCCTTCCGAGCCAAGAAAAAGTGTTGTTGTCGACGGTGACGTGTTGTTTGAACAAGTTCAACTCTCCACTTCCGAAAGGCGAGACTTGCATCAAGCCCCAACTAGATCCGCTGTCGAGTCTCCCACCGGAAACGACGGTGGGATCGAAATCGGATTCTGCTTTGATGTCCGCCATGATCACTCGCGCTGCATCGCGTGTAGACAGCTCGGGGAAGTAGCGGGACGAGGCGGACAAGATGGCTGCTGTGGTTTCGTCGAGCAAGGCGCGGGTGGAGAGTTGACCGAGATCCGAGGCCCAACTACGGATGACGTGAAGATCGTGTCGGACTTCATTGGGTCCGTAGTTGGCGGTGTTGGAGAAGAGTGTGATGTTGGACCGACCGGTGGCGATAATGTATTGTTTAGGAAGGGTGGACTTGAGTGCAGGCGAGGAGGCGGAAGAGGTGGAAGAGTTTGAGATTGAAGACGAGTTTTCAGCGGCAGTGATGTTGTTCGAGGGATACGCTTCGGCCAAGTTGGAGAGGATCGTGTTGGTTTTCGAAGTGTTGGCCACCACGCTCGTCTGATTGGAGAGAATGAGTGCCAGCTGACGAGCCTTTCTACCCGTCATACCCTGAAATGTCTCGACCAGGCTATCGACTTTGTTGATAAAGCTGTGAGGCAGTACTTCGGAATTGATGGAAGCCCTCTGCTTTGTGGAGGCAGTCGATTTTGCTGGCGCTACGGTTGGAAACACCGTGTTCTGTTGCGGAAGCGAAGACGTCTTCGAAGCAGAGAGAGATACGTTCGCACGGACGGGTGTCGAGGCTGAAGCGCTTGATGAAGGTACAGCAGCGGACTTCTTCTTTGTGCACTTCTCAGCCTTTGAGGTCGAGCGAGCTGTTGATGAGAACGAAGACGTCGAACTTGATGTGGAAGCCGCTGACGTGGGAGAGAAGGAGGGAGGCGCGGTGGTTGCACCATTATTTCCGAAGTACAACACGTACGTAGCAGCGATAGGCAGAGGAATTGGTGCTGTCAAAACATCACCTTGCATCGGTACAATTTTCAACGGTGTCATGCGAGGTATCACGGCAGCGTTCACGGCGGCATCCGCAAAGATGTCGAAAGCAGTCGCCAGATACATGCAGAGCAAAGCTGCCTTGCGATTCGTGGATCGAGTCATCTTGATATCTGTCTTGTGTCTGTGTGAAGGAAAGAAGTAGGGAAGGTGACAGTGAAGCTACCGATATTGTTCAAATGAAGCTGAATACTCACAGAGGTCTGACCAGCAGATGTTGTCCACTGATGTCCGCAGATGCCTTGTTCCAACACAATGCTTTGAGGAGCCCGTCCCGCACCGAAGTGAAAACCTTTGCGTAGCTCGACCGGCGAGCTTACGATTGAGCACAATGACTATTCCGAAACTGAGACAGAAGGGTTTTACTTGAGCTTGAAGCGGACTCAGGGCGATGGTTCGAAGGATAGGAAGGTGGGACTTCACCAGGCCTGCCTAATGTCCGCCTCTTATAACTTTTTTTACCTTTTCAAGCCACACTTTTCAAGGCACGACCCAGGCACAGGACTTCAATTCCAATATATCAAGCTTCAGGTAGGAAGAGTACAGCAGAGCAGGTCGTAGGGGTTACTTCAACAGCCTCACACGTGGGCGGAAGACTGAGTAACGCCGTCCCGCTGCGGAAATATCGTTCCGATGAAGCTTTTTTTGCCGGACTGCTCGACGTCGGCTTTCCACAGCCAAGGGTAGAGTCTACATGTTAGCAAGAGTGGCGTAGACCGTACCTGCGTGGTAAAAATGATGTTTAGACCTTGTGACGACCTGCTTTATTGGTAAAGCAATCGGCTAGCGTCGACGACCGGCATCGAGACGGCGATGCTGAACGACAGCGGGATGTGACATGTCAACCGCTCAAACTGACAGGCTCTCACGCCAAAAATATGTTCCGAATATTTGAGGCATCAAAAATCGACAACAGGACGCCCGATCAGCCCGATAAATACTCGGCTACTGGCGGGTCGTCGCCGCGGAGCGGAAGAAAGTTGAAGAGATGGGAGAGCCAGCGACGGAATTGACGGAAAGTGTCACTTTTTTGGACTTGACCGAGGGGCAGAGCCGTCACGATTCCCCACACGCAATGCGCAGAGGTGGAAGAACTTAGCGGAGTGTCATTCTGGCAAGACGGTCAATCTCGGAAACGAAGCTTCAACTCCGGATGAGAAGCTTTCCTCCAACCTTGCCCCTCTCCTCATCTTACTTTCCGACAACCACTTTCGAGGAACCTTAAGGCGAATCCTCCAGCAGCAGCTTCACGCAGGATCCTTACGAGATTGCAACACAAGCGAATACAAACATTTCAAGCAGGTCGAGCAATCATCTATCGTCAAACGACAAGCGACCATGGCTTTCCGAAACAGCGCAGTGGTCCGACAAGGTCTGCAGAGCATCCTGCAAAAGCGAGCCGACGATGTTGTATTCACGACCGCATTGCGAACGCCCATTGCACGTATGAAGAAGGGTTTCAAGGATGCCTACCCGGAAGAGCTCCTTGCATTCGTGTTGCAACGCACCCGAGAAAGGCTCGAATCGCGCGGCGTGGACAAGAACATCATCGAAGACGTATGCACTGGTACTGTACTCATGGAGCTCGGTGGTGCCAAATCTGGACGCATGGCTGCTCTCCACGCTGGCATGCCCATCACCTCTGCGTACAAGACGGTCAACCGACAGTGCGCCTCTTCGTTGCAGAGCATCACGGATATTGCCAACGCCATCCGAGCTGGCGAGATTCAGTGCGGTATTGCAGCCGGCGTGGAATCCATGACGCGCAACTACGGCTCGAAAGCCATCCCTGTCGACCTCAGTCCCTGGCTCAAGGAGTCGCCATCCGCCGACGCACGCGATTGCATCCTGCCCATGGGTGAGACCTCGGAGCGTGTAGCAGAGCAGTGGAACATCAGCCGCGAACGACAGGACCAGTTCGCCGCCGAGTCGCACCGCAAAGCCGAAGCCGCTCAACAAGATGGACGTCTGGGCTCCGAGATCGAGCCCATCGAGGTGCGCTGGATCGACCCCGAGACTGGCAAGGAAGGCAAGAAGCTCGTCAGCAAGGACGAGGGCATCCGTCCCGGTACCACGCTGGAATCGCTCGCCAAGCTCAAACCGTTCCTTCGCGCCGACGGCAGAAGCACAGCTGGCAACTCTTCGCAGGTCAGCGACGGCGCTGTCGCCCTCACAATGGCTCGACGCGATGTAGCCGAAGCCGCAGGAATGGAGATTCTCGGTCGCTGGGTGGGAACTGCCACCAAGGGTGTCAAGCCAGACGTGATGGGCATCGGACCTGCCGAAGCGGTGCCCAAGCTGCTGGAACGTTTCCAACTCAAGACGGACGATGTGGATCTGTGGGAGCTCAACGAGGCGTTCGCATCGCAGTCTCTGATGGTGATGGATACGCTGAAGCTGGACGCGAACAAGGTGAACCCGAAGGGTGGTGCGATCGCGTTGGGTCACCCGTTGGGCGCTTCGGGTGGTCGACTGGTGACGAGCTTGCTCGCCGAGCTGCGCAGGACGGGTCAGCAGGTGGGTGTGGCTACGCTCTGCTGTGGAACTGGTTACGGTAAGGCTTCGCTCATCGTTGCCGAGTAAAAGGAAGGCCAGGGTGGGGCTCAAGTCTTCGTTATGTATATAGCCGGTGTAAGAATCCAATACCAGCGTCCATTAGCAAGCATCGACGAAAATCGGATGTAAAAGATGCGAGTATCGGTGATCGCTGTGTGGCATGGCGTTCACATCAGGAAGCAGGCGTTACGAGTGTGCCTTGTACACGTGAGTCCTGTCAAACTGCCTACGTGGAGATCAGGGCTGCACAGGCATCGGATAATGTCAAGGTGGGCGCGGCGGCTTATCGTCGGCACCTAGCTCCCGGCTGGACGGTCATATGAAAGGCAAGAAGCACATGCGACCGACATCCGTCGATCGACTCTGTGATGCAGGGTCACGAAACACCTACGTCTACCAATCAGCTCTTCACACGACCCGACGGAAAGCACAAAGTGATAAGGCGCATGAATAGGTACAACGCAAGGCATTCGGAGATGGCCGAAGGCAGCTCTGCAAGTGCGGGGGCAGGCAATCAGCGTGTGCAGAGATAGCAAGGGGCGACACCCGGATCCTGGATTAGCTTATCATCGAGGAGGCATTAAGCGAGGAGTGCGGGGCGCCATGTGGTGAGGAGGGGAAAGGGTCGTACGATGCCAAGAGCAAGGGAAGGGAAAAGGCAATGAAATGGTATCTCTGCAGCTGCTCGAGGATGGTGTCAGTGCGTCGTTGTCGTCGGTTTCCGAGCAGCCGAATCGCCTCGACCATTTGTTTTGGCTGAGAATTCATGTTAGATTCAAGAGTGGAAGCTCGGAAGCCTTGCGACACGATCTTTTGGCCCGTCGTATCCAATTCATGCACATCGGCCCCCGCTGTAGATTAAGAACGGAGTTTGTTGTTTCCGTTCATTCGAATTTGAGGTGCCACCCGCTCATGATGTGGGTGACTGTCGAGTCCTAAATCGTGACAATCCCAAGCGTTGTTTGATGATCGAAAATATTCGTCCGGCTGAAGCGGGAGTTGTGCCTAAGTTGGTTGTGAATAGGATGCCATCCTGTTTCATCCGAGGCTATCACTGATTGGACCATCCTGAAGACGAAGAGGGTCGTCAAAAGACTGACAAACAGGGTCGTGTGATTGGCGCTGCAGGTTCCAAAGACATTTGCAGGTTCGAGGTCTTTTTTCGGTCCAGAGTTGGAGCGCGGCTGACAAGAGACACGAATCGACATGCATGCATGCAGGCTGGTGCGGAAAGAAAAAAATTCTTGTTTGCGCTGTTGATAGATTCGTTACACCCGCGTGACCATGCAAGGCCTGCTCACCCTCCAAAGGAGCTATTGCCCAGACCGACTCATACCTCTTTCTTGATCAGGCATACCAGTTTAACCACGCCGAAAGCACTGTTGGACCTGTCCGCTCGGTATGCGCTTTTCGTCCTAGAAACAAGATCGAGTTTCTGACCTCCATGTCGTGGAAAAGGAGATGGAAAGAGAAGAAAAAATGTCCGTGTGCCGCGCGGAGTTTGAGTTTGTGTTTTCAAAATTGCTTTTGGAAGAACCAAGGCGAATCCGCCGTTATAACCGAGCCCGTGCAGACAAGACAAAAAGTAAGGTTGCCTCTCAGCGGAAGCCTAAGCCAGCGCGATTCGTTATCTTTTGACCGCGAGGCACCCTTTCTGCCAATCACTGAAATTCACCCGCCGCCTTGTAACCCGCAGTGCCACTGAGCGGCGTTTGGGTTCTTTTTCCTTTCAGGTCGCGCCTGTCCAACTGCGAAACAGATTCGCCGTCAGCAACTTCTTGGCAACCATGTGATTGTGATTATTCTGCAATATGCTCTTCAGTGCCATTATTTTCGGTGCGTCGCTAATTCACACCTGGAACGAAAGCTTGGAGACGTAGATGTCAGGCTACTGTGAGAGCCACCGAGAAGCGTGAGAAGCTCAGCGGCAGGATCGCGAAACTAAAGAAGAATGGAAGGAAGGATTATTTAGAAGAGGAAATAAATAATGTAAAAAAAGGTTGTCTAGGCTTGGGTGGCTCGCTTGGCTTCGATAGAGATGCTTCGGAAGACGTTGCTCCTTTCGAAATTGGAGTTCGCTTGGCCTTGCGTGGTGTTCAGGCTCGTGGAGTTCTGCCCGAATGCCGGTCTGATAGCCACTCCCGGCCTCGTGTCCTCCGTTTGAGCAGCCTTCCAACGCAGTCGCTTCGGCTCGAGCGCCAGTGTCAAGCTACACTTGTCGTGGGCATCGTGTCGCGTTCCTTTCCCCCCTTGTGGCAATGGTGTGAGGTACAACTCGCCTCTCTTCCCACCGGTTCGGCCATGGGATTCCGCATCGACCTTCCCACCCCGCTCTCTCGTCTGCCTATCGAGGATAGCGTCTCATTGGCTGCATTTCGCCACCCGCTTCTTCGTCCTGTTCCTGCTTTCCTGACTGGGCCGCTCCGCGCCACTTTCTGTTTTCATGGTTGGTCGTGATAAGAGAATTCTGGATATGCAGCTCGCCCTCTGGGGATTGCCTATCTCTGCAAAGTTCTCGCGCGCTGTTTATCCTGCTGTACTAGCGCGCTCTACTTGGGCCCACGGTTCCTGAAGTCTTGGTGCCTGATACCGTCTGCAGCATCTCTCCTGAGCGGCGTGTCAGAGGACAACCCACGCGAGTTGATACAGTAGAGTGCAAACGCTCTAGACGGAATCGAAGCTCGCGTTCTTCCAACAACTGACCTTGGGTGCATGCTGCTGCTGTGATACAGAAAATCATACTATCTCTATAATTTTAATGGATAAAAAAGTTTGACTGCGAAGGAGCCAACCGGGCGCTCCAGACTCTTGCCGGTGCGCCGGTTTTTTTGATTATTTTTGGAGCGGGTTCGCATGCCTCTGCTACGCCTCCTGGACCTTGTCTATCTAGACCTCCGCTCGCTTCAGCATTCACGACGACCAGCCTTCGTTCCTATATCACCTGGCCATCTCCTCCCCAACTACCGCCTTCGCCCTCTTCAACCTTCCTACCTCGTCTCCTCCCCCTTCCGTTCGTGCGCTTGCCCCTCCCTTCTTGGCTTTGCTGTCTTAGCCAGCGCACCCCGACATTACGGTGGCAATCCTCCATTACCACTTAGACGACCCCCTTTCCACCACACCCTCCAAGATCGCAACAAGGAACAATCGGTCCTGGTTCAAGAATCATGTCGTCCGCTCCTCATTCCGCCACTCAGGACTCGGCTCCCCAGCAGCTCGCCAAGGATGCTCCTATCGAGGAGCACGCCGCCACCAGCAGCGGCTCGCACCACGATGCCGCTGACGACAAGATCGCCTACTCGGCGTCCGATCGCGACATCGAGAGCACCGGCCGCCCTCCTGTCGAGGCCATCGAGCCTCACCCTCAGGGTGAGCCTGGCCGTGCCGGCAAGCTGTGGCACTCGATCCGCACCCACAAGGCCACCCGCATCGTTCTGGATGTTTTCCTCATCTGCCTGATCCTCGGATGGTGGTTGCCCGGTATCATCCGCCCGGAGACCCGCCACCGATGGGTCATCACCACCATCTGGTCGTGGTTCTTCATCCTCCTCATCCTCTTCCACAACGACCGGTACATCCCCAAGGCTCCGTTTGCAAAGGCCATCGGCGCCGCGTGGACCACCTGCGCCGCCAAGCCCTTCAACATGCTCCCTCACTACGGCAAGATTGGTCTCGGCTGGGTCGCTCTGCTCGCCCTCTACTTCGGTAGCGCTTTCGGTATCAAGGAGGTTCCCCAATCGCGATACGCCGACCGTGCGCGTTCGCTCTTCGGTCTCTTCCTCATCAACTGCTTCTTCTACGCCATTTCGACGCGCCGCGCTTCCATCAAGCTCCAGCCCGTCATGACCGGTCTTGGTCTGCAGATGATCATCGGCCTTCTCGTCTTCAAGACCGGCGCCTTCTACAGTGTCGCCCAGTGGCTTGCCTTCGCCGCCGCCGACTTGCTCGCTCAAGGTCAGCTCGGTGGTGCTGCCTTCTTCTGGGGTAACCTCGCTGGTCAGCACTACTTTTTCATCGACACGCTTTCGTCCATCATCTTCTTTGTGGCGCTCGTCGTGCTCCTCTCGTACCTCGGCATCATGTCCTGGGCCATTCGCAAGTTTGCCTGGTTCTTCTTCAAGCTCATGGGCATCTCGGGTGCTGAGGCTGTCGTCGCTGCCGCTTCGCCTTTCATCGGTCAGGGTGAGAACGCCGTGCTGGTGCAGAGCTTCCTCGACCTCATGACCAACGCCGAGCTCTTCCAGGTGCTCACCTCGGGTTTCGCTACCATCGCTGGTTCCGTCTTCCTCGCCTACGTCCAGATGGGTGTCTCTCCTACCCACCTCATCACCGCCGCTGTCATGTCCATCCCCGCTTCCATCGCAGCTGCCAAGATGGTCGTGCCCGAGACCGAGACGCCCGTCACTGCCGGTTCGATCAACATCCAGATCAACGAAAAGTCGGACGCTGTCGACCCTCTGCACGCCTTCTCCAACGGTGCCTGGCTCGGTGTGCGCGTTGCTGCCCTCATCTTCTGCAACGTGCTCTGCATTGTTTCGCTCTTGTACGCCGTCAACGGTGTCCTGACCTACATCGGCAACTTCTGGACCATCAACAACCTCACCCTCACCCTCATCCTTGGCTACATCCTCTACCCCTTCGTCTGGTGCATGGGTGTTCCCAGGGCCGAGCTGCTGCGCGTGGCCCAGCTGCTTGCCACCAAGATTGTCGCCAACGAGTTTGTCGCCTACTCGGAGCTCGCCAAGATCAAGGCCAGCGCCGACCCTCTTTCGGCCCGATCGGTTCTCATCTCCAACTTCATGCTTGCCGGTTTCGGTAACATTGGCTCGCTGGGTATCAACATTGGTGTGCTCTCGGGTCTTGCGCCCAGCCGTGGTGGTGCGATCGCGCGTCTTGCTCCGCTCTCGCTGGCGACCGGTATCCTGGTCACCTGCTCTTCGGCTTGCATTGCCGGTATCCTCGGTACCAAGTAAAAAAGGTCCGCTATCTTTCGCCCCGCATACCCTTTTCGGGCGACCGACGGCTCAGTTTCTTTTTCCCTTAACTCTACACTGCATTGCCTTGTCGATGCTGTATCATTTTGTACTTCTACTGTTCTTCCATGACATGACGTCTGTATTCGGATGCTTTGGGTTTTCTCTTTTCATGCGTAATCGGCTATCCCTCAACCAAGACTTTTGCGAAGTGTCCGTGTGTCGTTCTTGCTTGTGTCATTTTGCACCTGAGGTTGGAGCGTATAGCATACAGTTCACCGCGGTTTCTCGAATCCACCCTTTTGCGGCTGAGCCAGCTGCTGCAACGCCTCATGGCGCAACAGCATCCCGGCGTACAGACCTACGGTGCTCAGTCCCAGAACCAGGACCAGCGATGGGATTGTGATCGCCCACTTTCGATCGGGGATCCAAGCGATCGATGCGACGACGTCATCTGGTAGGAATGGCTGTCAGGAGCAAATAATTGGAATGTGGTACAATGGTTTAGGAACGCCGTCGGTGTGAGTGCGAGGTGAGATGCAGCGCACGGAGGTGTGGAGAGAGATAGCTTACGAGGATGATGGACCATACCGTGTAGACACCGAACAGAGCCGATGTGAAGAGCAGGATGAGGGTTCCTACTTTTCTGTTCGCCCCCTGAAGGAAGAGATTTGAGTGGATCGGAGGAAGAGTGAGCACGGGTCGGTGAGATGTGAAGGGGTTGTGGCGAGAGTCCCGCATTTACCTGTATTTGAACGTGTTCCTCGGACTGGGGCATAGTATGCACTGGTGACTATGTCAGCATCATTACGGTAGGCAGAGTCGGATAGAGGGAGACATGGGGGTGGATCGAGATGAAGGAGCAGTTCGAGCGGCAAGATGATAAGTTGGACCCTGAAGCTGCCAATCCGGAAATCGGCGTTGGGTGCTCGAGCCCCACATACTGCACCCTTTCTTCTCTTTCTCACTTTGGCTTCCTCATCCTTCTCGCCATCTTTCAGCCTCTGTCCTTGCGGCTGCTCAGCTGCGTCGCAGCGATGCCACCACTTCCTTTGAACGGCTCTTCCTACCCACCCTCGACCTCCGCTTATCAACCGCTCCTGAACGCGGACGACCAGGACGACATCGAAGCCTCCCATTCCTCATCACGCCGCGTTTCGCGCCGCACGTTCTCCTCCTCACCATACCGCGCACGAGCCAATGACCCGACCGACCTCTTGCAGACGTTTCTGTCAGACACACGGTCAACGGATGCTGCCGGAACTTCAAAACGACTGTATCTGCGAATCACGGTGGGGGAGGGGAGGAAGAAGATCGAGCTACCGCTGCCGGTGATGACGATGCAAGACTCGCTGCCATTCGCACTTGCTGATGACGTGCCTTGTCTGCGAGGGCTACCAGGCAGCGGAGCATGCGGATGGAAAGAAAAGCTATCCGCACTGGTCCACGAATTGACCGGATCCTCAAGCTCCACCTCACACCCTGGTAAAGCCTCAGCGCTTCAAGTGTGGAACGCATCCCACTCCAAACCCCTCTACGCAACACCCGAAGAAATCGATCGATACCACACTCGCCTCCGCAACTCCGACTTACATCCCTGGACACCTCTCAACACCACCACCACCTCCGCTACCCAACCCCCCTCCACCCACACAGCGAACCCGGACGAAGAAGTCGACAAACTCTTCACCGCCTCCGGTTCGCAGAGCGACTTCGACCTTTCCTCCGTATTCTCGCGCTCGCGACCACGCAAGGCCACGCGGCTCGTGTCGTCGGCGCTGCAGGAGGCGTTTGAGAGGTTCGCGGACGACCGGCATTTTTCCAAGTGGTTGGTGTGTAGAAATGTGGTTTGGGGGTGGCATCTGGAGAGGCTTCGGAGGAAAGTGGAGGAGCTTGTGAAGGAGGTCGAGGTCGACAGGAAGGGTAAGGGTAAATCGGTGGATGTCGGGGCGGAGGAGAGGGTGGAGGTGAAGGTGATCGGGTTGGACGACGAAAGAGTGTATCACGTGGTATGGAGTCCCATCGTCTTTCTCACGAGCAGAGCACCGCGGATGTTTGATTCGAGGATATCCTTGCTCGCATTGATGGGCTCAGGGACGGCATTCGTAGTAGCAGTGGTGTTGGGCATGCTAAGCAACACCCTGCTCATCATTGTCGTCCTGCTAGCGCTGTGCAGCTGGTCAACGCTGACGTGGTTAGTGCGGACTCAGCAATCTTGCGTATACGATACGGTGGGTACCGCATGGTCGTTGGCACCGAGGTGGGTCAAGGTTCCGGATGTGGATCCGGCGTGGGATCGTGAGAGGGTGGTAGAAACTCTCAAAGTGGACGCGGGCAGCGGAGGTCCAGTGGGTAAAGTGGAAAGGAGGGGACCTAATGGAGATTGGTTCGTCCAGAGAGGGATGGACCCCGAAGAGTGGTTGCAGAGTTACCGTGAGCGGCTGATGCAGTGGGTTCGAGAGTGATGGACTGGGGTAAGACCATCTAAAGTTAATCACTACTATTGCTGTACTTGGACTGCTGTCTACAGCTTGTGCGCCGCCTCGGTGTCAATCTGCGTCATCTCCCAAGCGACCGCCTCTACTCAAAGTATTCCAGGCGTTCTTCCTCCGCCTTTCATCCTCACTCCCCTCTCCTTTCCCTCCTCCTTCCTCCTCAGACAGTTTCCCGTTCGGATCACCCCAATCGACATA
Organism: Pseudozyma hubeiensis SY62; assembly: GCF_000403515.1. NCBI lineage: Eukaryota > Fungi > Basidiomycota > Ustilaginomycetes > Ustilaginales > Ustilaginaceae > Pseudozyma > Pseudozyma hubeiensis. The sequence continues at coordinate 17,903 of NW_012133820.1, read as the reverse complement.
CGGGCTGATCACCGAATCCTGCGGGTGAGCCTTGCTTCTCGTCCCCGGCGCCATTGATGTCATCTCATCCAGTATCCTCGCTAGACTCGGGTTGACCTGCGTCGATCTATCCTCCATCGTACTCGACGGAGGATACTGTCCCCTTCCCGTCGGTGCTGCGCTCGGTCTCGCTGCAGGAACTCCGAATCGTTCTGGCGGCCAGACGATCGCCTCGATCCTACTCGTGATCAGTCCCATGGGTACGGGACCGAACTCCCTACTGTCTCTGCTCTTGTTTCTCACACCGCGCGGTACGCTCTTTCCGTTGACTGTCCGCTCCAAGCTTCCCGGAACAATGTCCACCGCTGCATCGCCCTCCACCCAAACATGACCTGGTGGAATCTTGATCCGAGTCCACTTGCCCGCTCCTCCATTCATCCCAGGAGCATACACCCTCACAGTATCTCCGGCCAATGCGATGATTCGTTTGGTAAGCAACAGTCGCGGATCTAGCGGTGAGATGAGCGTTACGATGTCGCCGGCCTTGAGCTTGTCCAGCGAGACTTTGATGGTGCGGTTGAGAAGGACTACGTCGGAGGTGATCGAGGTAGTAGAAGGCGGGCCGTTGAATGTGGGTGACATGGAGGAGCCGGTTACGTTGCCGAGACTGTATAGGTGGGACGTGACGAACAGGGAGACCGGGATCCAGCCGAGGAGGAAGAGCGTTCGGTTGAGGCGGCTGCGCGGTGCACGGGAGTGAGGACGTAGTGGTGGACGCGTAGGATCGGCGTCGAACCCATGATAGCGGGACGATGATGCTCCAGAGGAGACTTTTGAAGAGGAAGAAGACGCATCCTTGCTGCTGCTGACGGACGCATTTGAGGAGTCAGTGGATGGAGAAGCATCATTCGGTGGAGAGGCGCTAGAAGTGGTCGGCGAAAGACGATGCGATACGCTGACTGAGCATTGAGCGACACTTGACCCCACGCATGGTGGTATCCGCGCCGCTGCAACCAGTTTCAGCATCATATGCCACCTCGAGTGATCAGATCGTGATGGTGGAAGCGCAACACGTCAAACATTGAATCGAGAAGAATTGAGTAACCGAGACGCCAAAAAATGTGGAGCACCCGATTCGCTTCCTATTCCGCGTACGATCAGCCCACGCTACTCAAGCAATTGCTTGCCATACTTGACTCCTCAACGACGACGATGCGGCGACACAATCTCACACACACTTGAGCATAGAGCGAAGAGTATATTAGTAGATGACATCGTGGCACGCACCGCTCCATTGCCGCGTCATCAACTCATCTCCTTCAACTTGGCCTGCGTATACTCCTGGAACCTGGCATGCTCCTTCCACACATCCTCCATCGTCACCTCGCCTTCGCCTCTGGCCACCCTCTGCGCATTCGTGTTCGCCAACAGCGCCGCGTCCGCGAGCTGCGGATACCTGATCAAGAACGGCAACGTCAACACCCACGTCTTTTCCGAGTTGACATCGCCGTCTCCCACCGACAGGAATCGACAAAGATCGATGACGACGCTGTGCGTGTCCAACTGAGGCATCTGGATCATCTTGTCCCTGATCGAGGGCCAGGGCAGGCTGTCGATGGCAGGGTCGTGTGGGGTGGACAGCTGCGATTGCGACATCTTGAGCACGGGAGGTAGACTGTAATTTGGATTCAAGCGGTAGTTGTTCATGTGGTACGTGAGCTGCAAAAATCGGTCCGCCTTGTCGTCGATGTCGTAAGGCGAGCTGCCGTCGGTCGAGCCTCTACCGTTGCCTTTTACACTCAGATCGCCTTCGTCCCATTCGTTGGGCAGACGAATGTATGCGATCTTGGTGTGAGGGTTGGTAGCTTCGTCGTGCTCGATGAATCGAACGTCGTCGTCATCCAGCCGGTAGTCGTTGGGAAGGTTTAGAAACGATGTGGCGCCTCGCTTGGCCCAGATGCGGTTGACTTGAGCAGAACAACGTGCCCAACGACGACGCAGGTTTCGCATGTATTCGGGTGGAAGGCGACTACTGCTGGGGATGATGAGTGTCTCGACTCCACCTATAACACGCGAAGGCGATATGTGGGTTGCACCGACAGGCGCGGCTGTAGGAGCAGCTGTCGATCCCATGCTAGGAGCGCCCGACGTTTGAGCAAAGCCAGGCGCCGAGGGCGCAAAGCCTGTACCAAACGGAAGGAAGTTGGATGCGCCGCTCGGAACGATCGGACCACCACCGCCGTCGCCGTTGCTGGTCGGGGCGAAAGTATTGAAGCCGGTCGCATTTGCTTGCGGAAAGAGGTTCTGGTTCACACCCGCTTCGTTGGGGAACAGCGAGGCTAAGCTGGAGAGGTCTGAATTACCGCCTCCGAGCAGAGTCTGAGCAAACATGGCGTCGACGCCGATGGAATCCTGTCTGGGAAATCCAATCTGAGTTGGCTGCCAAAATTGAGTCGGAAGTGTGTAGGGCATTTGCGGTTGAGGTGGCGCCTGCTGCTGCTGCTGTTGTGCTGCGTCCAACTGATTTGTGCCCATCATCTGAGGCGAGGAGGTGAATGGTTGACCAGGTGCCATCATGCTCGATTGTGCGGAAGGACTGCTCTGGGCGGAGGAGGCGGTGGCCGGATTGGAGCCGGAATTGGTTGCGGTGATCTGCACATCGTCGGTCTTGCGTTTGCGTTTGGCGTTTTTGGAGGATGCGTCATCCACTGACCTCTTCTTCTTGTCGGCGGTGGTCGCATCCGAACTTGGAGTGGCGTCGTTGCCATTTTTCCCCTGTGCATCTCGAAAGTAGTTGATGAGCTTGCTTTCGGGCAATCCGTCTGCGGGGATGTTGCTCTCCTTGCGAATCTGTTTGAGCGCCTCGCACTCGCCTGCACCTGGCCAGTTGGCCCAGGCTTCGGACATGACCTTTTCGCTTGAAGAGTTCATGGTTGCTTCGAGCATCTCTGGAGTCATGCCGGACTCGACGAGGCAACCTCCGATGCTTCGCTTTCCGATAAAGTGCGCTAGGTTGCCGACGATGCCGCGCAGAGTGTTGTTCTCGGCAAGCAGGTGACGCAAAGCGAAGCGCAGGCGGTTGACTTGAGTATCATGATCCGAAGAGAGAAGTTCGACCCTGGCCTCCAATGCACGGATGTACTGCTGTTTGCGCTGGCGGAACTCTCGTTGAGCGGCTCTGTTCTGCTCCTTTCTGTGTTGAGCTGCCCTGGCATCCTTGCCCTTGCCAGCTGCAGCAGAGCCGCCAGCAGCCTTCTTTCCCTTTGCGACCTTTCCATTCGCTTTCTTTCCAGTGGCATTGGCTGGTGATCCGCCGTCTGCGTCTTCATCATCGTCATCATCGTCTTCGTCGTCGGTGTTGGCAAAGCTGGCCGATGTCATGCTGCGTGAAAGACCGGTCAACGAAGGCTGTGGACCGAGCGACATGGCGGTCTGGAAGCCGCTCGAGATGGCGCTGGGAGAAGCATCTGTCCATCGATCCATGGGCGAGCCGGTGGGGCCGCGATGCGCTGGAGGCATGCTTGTCGACAATAAGCCTAGCGGATTTTGCCACGAGGCACTGGAGAGCAGAGATGTGGAGGGATGATCAATGACTGGTCGACGGTCTTGTGCTTGGTGGTATGCGGGTGTGTGCCACCGTATTTGGTCGATCAAGCCATGAAAGCCTCACAGAAGGAGTGATGAGAGAGGAAAGGAGAGAGACGGCGGTGGATGATGTGTGATGAAGGTTGGAACAGACCCTGGCCGTCCTTTTTTCCGTATGCACGTTAGTGTCGACACGCAGGCGGAGCTGCTGCAACAGAGAAAAGAAGGCGCACTTTTTAGGCTTCGGTGGGACCGCAACGTTGAATTCCACCTTGAACTTTGGCTTTGCAATTCTTAGCCGCAAACTCACACACAATCTTCACATTTGTTGGTCGATGAGTGCACCGAGTCAAGAAGAGCGCTTCAATCGGCTCCTCAGACCTCGTCTAGGCCACGTTCGGCTGTCGGACGCATCTGGCTCCGGAAGCCGGTACGTCTTCCGAAGTCGCCGCGTTGCGCTGTAAGCCGTGATCTGCTTTATAACACCTGTACGGTCCGAGCGGCTGCGCCCGTCTTTCGCTTACAATGCTTGATGGCACCGGCAGATGGACAGGAGCAGAAACCGGCATTCCGCTTGCCGTTTCGAGCACGGTATCTTCGAGGCCTCGCTGTGGACACGCCGACGACGGAAACGACGCTCGGTCCCGTTGTCCTCGTAGACCCGTGGGGACCAATCGAGCCCACCGAAAGGGCGGAGCAGACGACTCTTGCTTACCAACGGCGATTCGCCACGAGGCCCCCCTGGGTGTGTGAACCATTGTTGTAATCGGTCGAGGCTGCTCTTCAGTCGCAGTTTTGGATGTTAGAGTGCCAGAAGCGGTTGCACGTCCCTGCCGCTCGTAACTCGAAGTAGGTTCGGAGTGAATTTCGGCGAATCGAGCGTCGCAGCACAAGCCAGCTTAAGCACACACACACACACAGAGCCCGCCGCGTTTGTTAATCGAGCGATTTGGACCCCGACAAGAGCTCGCGATTCTGGCGAGCAGCGCCCAATCCCTCTCTTCTCCGCACAGACAACGCCTGCACGCATCTCGCATGGCTGCTTGTCTGTCGTCAGCGCCCACGTTTTTGATTCTCAGCTAGAGCTTCGGGCCTCATCTCGCCGATATCATCGACCGCCGAGTCTGTCGCTCCCATCCAGCCATCCACAACCATCACCCTCTCTCTGCCGGCTCATCTCCATTGCAGACACCGAGTCTGGCCGGTACACATCCATCATGCTCAAGGAGCTCACCGACCAGGCCCAAGGCTATCTCGGCAACCGCAAGCCCTTCAGCGCCGTGACCGACTGGATCGATCGACTATGCACCCAGCGATATGCCGAAGAGGAGTACGATGGCATCCCCGAACTCGTCGAGGCAATCAACCTCCAGTCCACCGGTCCAACGGAAGCAAGCCGCGCTCTGCGCAAGAAGCTCAAGTACTCGAACGTGCACGGTCAGAAGCGTGCCCTCATCATCCTCAAGGCGCTCGTCGAGAACTGCGGTCAGCGTTTCCAGACCACGTTTGCTAACGACCAGCTCGTAGACCGTATCAAGATCATGTCGCAAGACCAGCTGGTGGATGCCTCGGTGCGTAGGCTGCTCATGCGTGTCCTGCTCTCCTGGCACCAGCAGTTCAAGGACGATCCCTCCATGAGGATGGTCGCCGGTCTCTACGCCGCCTGCGGTGGAGGCAAAAAGTCCGAGGCGCAAAAGAAGAACGAGGCTGCCATAGCCTATCGCAAGCTGCAGGAAAAGCAACGCATCGAAGCGCAGATCCGAAGCGATCGCAAAGCAGCCGAACAACTTCAGAAGGAGGAAGACAAGAAGAACAAACTCAGAGGCAAGAAGGGCGTCAAGCGACCCGCATTCAACTTTGAGCAGGAGAAGCCCGTCATCCTGCAATCGCTCGCCATCTCGCAGCAGGTCGCCACCGCACTCGTCAATGCGCTGCAGCACGTCAATCGCGAAAAGGAGAGCGTCACCGAGAACGCGCGCGTTCAAGACTACCTGGTCAAGACCAAAGTTGAGCGCAAGAAGATCATCCGATATGTACAGCTCGTCAAGGATGAGGAGTTCCTCGGCTCGCTCATCTCTGCCAATGATCAGATCATCTTGGCTCTCGAGCTGTACGATCGTCTCTCCAAGCCAGCCGATCTGGACTCGGACGACGAGGAGCCGCTGGCTGCCATTTCGGGATCGGGTCAGACGGCCGAGCAGAAGAACGCGGCGCGCATTGCTGCCGACGATGCCGAGATCGAGATGGTGCGCAAGAGGATCGCGGATGCACGACTCAACGCGCCGGACAGCGAGTTGGAAAAGTTGCAGACGCGACAGAGGGTGCGTATCGAGCGTCACAACTCGCGTGTGGGTAGCATGCGAAGCTTCGATATGAGTCCACAGCCTACGGGCGCTGGAACTAGTCAGCGAGCAGCAGCCGGCGGCGGAGCCCTGAACGACCTCATCGACCTCGACTTTCAAGAGGATCACTCTGGCGGCGGCTACCATCAGGCGCAGCACAATAGCGGGGCGCACAGCCGACGAGGTACCATGGCATCCGAAGCAGCCGGCAGCAGCACCCAACATGGTGCCCTCTCCGACTACAGCGACTACGAATCCGAAGACTCTGCCGACGAACGCCACCATCAGCAAGTGCCTGGTCGAGCCCATCAGCTCGCGGTGCCCTCGTCACGACCTGAAGGAGGATCTTGGTCCAACCTCAACGACTCTGAAGAGGAGGAGTGGCTGCGAACCACGCAGAACCATCGACCCAGCATCGGACCCGGATTCAGTTGGAACGAAGACGAAGACGCCGACGACGATCCTTTTGCCGATCCCTTTGCCGACGCCAACAATGCCGCTGCTTCGGGTAGCGGATGGGGGATCGAACGGCCGCAGAATCAGCCTCGAAAGGAGTGGGGGGTGGTGTAGACGCCGACCATCGCTTATCTTCCATTTCGTTTCACCTTTGATGAGCCGCTGTTTTCATCTGTTTCGTCGCATCATCTCTACTCCTGTTTGAACCTGCAATACCGATCTGGGCTGTGAAACTCCGAGAAAAGAACGTGTGGTTCGGCAAGAGGCGTGACTTGTGCACACAGAGACGCGCTGCATGGTGGCTTGCTTGTTGGTGTGTGTTTTCAACCAGAAAATGGCTCGGGAATCAAGTCCGAGTCTCAAGTCGAATAACTTAGCCTGGGCTCAGCCATTACTTGCCTTTTCGAGCCGTGCCGGTTCGGCCCAGGGTCTCGCAAGAGAATCACGCTGTGCTGTGCAATAAAAATGTGAAACACACACACACGCACACACACGCATGCTCAGCTTTCAACTTCCTTGCACGTCGTCTCCATCCGCCTTCCCCTAACATCAAAACAACACTGCTCTTCGTCTCTGCCGCGCACGATGAGTGGACGCGAGAGAAACGCCCAAGCTGGGCCCAGCGCACTTCGACACCCACCACAGAACCCAACTTCGTCCAGCTGGACGATGTCACTCTTCGGTGGACGACAAGCCAAATCCACCTCCAACAACCTCGGCTGGGGTCTACCGACAGCATCGTCCGCATCGTCCGCACGCAACCGCGAAGAGCGCGAATCACTCATCGGTCAACCCAGCGGCGACGACTTTGATGACTCAGACGCCATCTCTTTGCTCAGCAACATTGCCGATCGAGACTCTTCTCGTGGAGGTAGCGCTGCTGCACGACGTCGTGCACGTGCTAGGTCCAGAGCGCAAGGTCGAACTTGCGGAACCTTTTGGTTCGATGTGGAGGACTGGAGCAGATCTTTGTCTTGCGGGCTGCTCGGGAGAGGTCAGCGTGGAGATGGTGCTGGTCCGGCTAGACAGAGGGCTGCATCGATCGGCAGTGTAATGAGTCGTGGTGCCAGAAGGAACAATGCGCCGTCGTCGGAGGAACAGGTGGTGGCGACGTCGAGACACTCGCGCTCGCACAGCAACGCGAGCACAGACAGCGCTGGCAGTCTCGCTGGCTCTGGGTTTGCAGAGATCGATGCTGATGCAGGAATGCTGGACGATCGCGACATTGCACGATTTGGAACGCAACCATCACCAACGGAAGAATCCGAAACAGAAGCAGAGGCGGAAGCAGCCCGAGCGAAGGCGACAGCAGAGGAAGCACAAGCTCGAGCTGAAGCTGAAGCAGCTGACGTTCTCGCCGCAGCAGAACGTCAAAAGGCGCTCGAAGCAGAATCCGCACGCCTACAAGCCGAAGCTGAAGCTGAATCCCAGCGCCAGAAGGAAGAAGAGGTCCGATTAGCAGCAGAGGAGGAAGCCGCCATCGCCAAAGCTCGTCGCAGGGCCCAACGCAAAGCTGCCAAAGCTGGATTGTTGCAGTTGCAGCAGGAGACGCAAGGGGCGCAGAGGTGGCGCACAGAGGCCGAGGCCGAAGCTGCGGCTGGAGGATTCGCTTTCGCCGATGCTGAGGGTGATGAGTCGTACGAAGGCGGTGCACAGCAGCAGCAGCAGCAGCAGGAGCAGCAGCAATTTCAGTATCACGATGCAGAGTACGGCTTGGAGGAGGAGCACGAGCAATATGGCGATGCCGAAGAGGCCAGTGGGTACTATGCGGGAACGGTGCAGGAGCAAGGGCCAGGAGGAGTGGTGCACCACCACCATTACTATCACTCTGCGCCGCCCGTCGTGGAAGAGGAGGAGTTCCACTATCCCGCACCAGAACCGCAGGTCCACGATGCAGACGCCTTCACCGAAGATCGTCCGGAGCCTGCGACGACGGACAAAGTCTCTGAAGACGAAGCAGACATCGCCGGGCTTTCGTTCGGCCGCAAGAAATCGCGACGCAACCAATCCGGCAGCGCCGGCTCTCGCAGCGGCAGCGGACTGCGACCGGCCCACACCACCGGCGGATCCTCCTCCGGCGGCAGTGCATCCGGTCTCCCACCCGCGATCTCCGCATCCTCCTCCTCCTCCTCCAGCCGTGCACCCTACCGCGATCGTCCACGACGTCACGAACGCACCACCTCGAAATCGTCCACCTCCTCCTCCGGCATCTTCTCCGCCGTCCATCCTGGCGCGGCGTCGACGGCAGCCACCAGCGTCACGTCGTCGGGCGCTACGCCGCTGCCGAACCTGTACGAGGCGCAGTCGGTGTATCCCGCCGAGCAGGGTGCAGATGTGGAACACGCGCAGTTCGGGAAACCCGAGGTAGACGCAAGCGAGTTCGGCGTCATCACGGCCGGAAGTCATAGGGGTGGCGCGGGGAGGGTCAAGAAGTCGTACAAGGATAAGAGGCACCAGCCGGGGTCGCAGGAGGAGCACGAGGGCAAGTTCGAGGGCTTCCCTGGTTTCTGAGTCGCTCACAATGTTATCATCTCCCACCACGGCTTGGAACGCATTTCCAATCACACACATCGTCACATCCTTGCAAACCAACCGATGCACATTGCTAAAACTTGCTGGAACAATATTACCCTCCTGACGCAGTTGCGCGGGTCTCTCAATTATACTCGTCGTACAAGATCGTCTTTCCGACGCTCGCGATCCTCTTTCTCCTAGCACCACCCTCCTCGCGCTGCTCTTCCTCCATTGCAGCGGCGGTGGCCTTGTTCTCGTCGCCCCAGAAGGAGTAGCCGCTCTGACCGATCTGGTTGTTGCTTGCTGCACCGGTCTCGTAGTCCTGGCTGTAGCCGTTGCTCTTGCTGCCGATGGGCAGGCCGGTCCTCACATCGCACTCTACACCGGCATGGTCGATGTACGTAGATCTGGAACGGACGTTGGCCGCCTTGTACAGCTCGATGATCATACCCTGAGTTTGGAGGAGGTACGCCTCGAGTGTGTCTAGGAACCGTTTGGTCTGCAGATGCTTGGAAGAGGCGCATACGGTGATACCGTCGTCCTTGATAATGTATCCGATACCGAAACCGTCAGGAACAACGGGACCGAAACCGAACATTCGCAGTGCAGGGTTACCGCAATTGGATGTGGATACGACGGTGTGGTTCAGCTTCGCATACCCCGCATCGGTGAAGATCTTGGGCGGCGTCGAGGAGGAAGACGACGAAGCATTCCTCTTCCACAGATTGTGCAGCGCGTACAAGTGTCGATCGTGTCCCTGGCCACCAGCGCATGCGCGGCTCAGCTTAGAGTGACCATCGCATGCCTTGCGCAACGCCTCGATCTTGGCTTCGACCTTGGCCTCGCTCGAGATGTACGTCTCGACAAAGCTGGCAGAGTGCGGCTGCACCGTTCGGATCGCCTCTGTGCGTCCGTGCAAAAAGGCTTTGGTCATGGCCGGCTCGTAGGTCGTCTCGCACCGTCCGTACAGCGTGTAGTAAGCCGCCTGGAAGGCCATCTGCACAAACGCATCGGGCGAAAATCGATGCCGGGTGATGAAGTTCTTGCCGTACTTGTCAAACTCGAGCACTTGACATTCGTTCTGACAGATGAGATCCGACAATCGAGTCTCTCCATATCGAATACCATCGGCCAGCTTGGCGGTCAAATTCCATTCGAGCTTCTTGGGAGCGGTAGCCTGGTCGACGTCCTGCGCTCGCTGAGCGTCCACTTCGCTCGTGGTTCCGTTGGCCTTCTTGCCGGCGCCCTTGGCGAATGGACTGGTCTTGGCCTTGAACAAGCTCTTGGTGGCAGAGTTGATGGACTTGGCGAATCTCATGATGAGCTCGGTGTACACATCCGCAGCGTAACGCAGTACAGTGTGACCGTCCACGCCCGTGTGTTCGAAGTTGATGCCTGCTGTACCGTTGGCACAGACGATGATCTGGAGCTTGTCGTACCATCGGTTGGTGCAGGTACCGGTCTGGATGCCGCGTTGGAGCCTGTAGGTACCGCAGAGCATGTTGTTGCTGAGCTCTGCTGCGTCGGCTGGCTCGGAATCGTCCATGCAGACGACAAAAAGGGCGCTGTCGACGACCTCGAGGCACTTGCGGTTGTGCGAGTCCTCACGCAGGTGCTCGCGGTACATGGACCAGATGGGACGCTTTTCGGTGGTGAGGATGCCGACGCTACCCTTGGCAACGTCTTCGAGCTTGGTCTGGTCGGCGTCGCGTATGATGGCCTGCAGATTTCCAAGCATGGCACGTTCTGTGAGCAGCGGACGGTGTTCCTCGTCGAGCGCCTCGAACCAGTAGATCTGACCTCTGCGCATCACGACTATGTGACGCGACTCGGGCGCGGTCTCCATCCTGCACCCGTTGGCCGTGGGAATACGGGAGGTGGAGAATAGACGCATGTACTGGAACATGTCCAACGGCGTACCCCTGACACTGTCCGGTTCGAGCACGCCCGTTCGGAGATCATGGATGAACGCCAAGCTGGCGAGGATGAGGTTAGCGGTCCTCATCAGCTGGTTGCCGCGTGTAGGTGTAGGGTCGTCTTCCAAGATGAAAAAGGGGTTGAGGTTGAGCACGACGGAATCGGAAGCTTGCAAGTAGCTCTCGTCCCAGAACTCCTCGATGTAGCTGGCTCGTGTACTTGCGTATTCCTGAAGCTGTTTCTGGATGACGGGACCATCGTTCTTGAGGAAATCCTCGACGACCCACTTGGTGGTGGCGTGCTGTTCGGCGGACTGAAGCGCTTCCAGACTAGAGAGGTAGCGTTTACATGTGTCTTCGAGCGTAGGGATGGGAAGGTGAGGGAGCTTGGATTGTCCCTCGAACGTCTTTCCGCCTCCGATTCCTTCTTTGGCACCACCATCGGCTACGGCGACCGATTTTGCCTCGACCGCCTGTGCATTGAAGACATCTTTGGCTTCTGATGACATGAGACCTGGCGCCATTGTGGATCGATCACCGGAGCGAGAGTTGAGGAGGGGAGGCGGGTGTGGGTAAGAGATACCTAGATGGGGCGCACAGTTGCTGGTATCAGCTGCGTGAATGCCTCGTTATATATGTGAAGTTGAAAGCCGAGTGGAGATGGGACGAGAGGGGAGTGAAGAAGAGAGGAGAAGCGACCCCATCGAATGAAATGGATGCGGGGAAGATGGCTGCGCGGTGATGCTTTGGAGATCGGCTTGAAGCGGAGGTTGGACAATTCGGACATGCATGGCCGAACAGGCGACACGACTCGAGGCGGCACGCAGATGGACACGGAACAGTCAGCTTTGCATTCTCGTCTTGCTCTCATTTGACCGGTGCGTCTTTCCCTTCCGCTTCCTCTCCATTCTCTTGGCAGAAGGGCGCATTCGGGATCTCTGTTGGAATCTCGCCAAGATAGAGCCAAAGAGGGAAAAAATGCCAAAGTGTCTCGAGATGCGGTACAGTCACGCACGGCCAGCTAGGCGAGGCATCAACAAAGAAAAAGTGGAGGCTTCAGGGTGCAGCTTTGCCTCGTCACACGGCAGCACGCCGTAAAGCCTACACAGACCAGCAAGCGAGTCTCGTTTCTACGTAAGAATCAGCTAGCTCACGAAAACCTCCTATCCCGGATCGCCAAGATCGCACATGTGCTTAGCTCCATCCCTCCTAGCCGTTTGGAGAGCGTACTTCAGCTTTCGACAGCCGTGCCACCACTGGGTTGCCATCAGCTGCCTTTTTATGCCTCACAGAGGAGAGCAGTGCCCAATGATAGTTGACACCAGAGCCACGGTCTCGAGTTCTCCAACCAGAGAAGGATCAAACAGTCTGCGAGGGAGTCTAGACCAAAGACTGCGCACTCGAATCGGAGTTCCCGGAGATGTGTCTTCTGTCGACGGTCATCCCGTCAAGATCATGCGCGACCTTTACGGGATGGCCGATGCAAGACCAGAAAAGTGCGGGGAAAAGGAAGTCGAGCCAAAAGTGATTCGCCGAACTCGAATCTATAAAATTCCGCGCGGGACATTTTGAACAATCAGTATCGGGAGACGATCTCGATGCGATCCGCTCTCCGGACGATTTGGACCCTGAACGTGCTGACGATGGCGCAGGCATGCGTCGTGTTTGCATGCAGAGCGCCAAAGATCAGCTCATATTTCGCGAGATTGTGCTTTGCAGCTCTGTTTCTTTCGGCTCAAACACCGGCATACTTGGCGTCCATGACATACATCTTGGATATTTGCCTTCATCTCCATAACACACATTCAACCATCAAGCTGATCGACAGCTTCCACGCCATCCAAGCCTCCCAACATGACAGACGTCGGCGCAACCTACACCGCCGCGGATCAGCCCGCTGGAGCGTTCGATATCGACCTCCCCTTCACCAGCTACGACGAATCCCACCCGCTCCACTTTTCCTCCCGACCATGCAACAAATTCGACGGGTTCTGGTACATCGTCGGCTCGTCGCTCCCGCTCTGGAAGCCCAAGAAGAATGTCGTGATCCGATACGTCCCTCACCCGGGCGCGAAACCTGACGAGGTCAAGTTTGCCGACGAGATCCGATCCGAACCTCGATCCAAGAGCGCGGCTGATTCGGAAGCTGTCCAGGCGTCAGGGTTGCAGTCTAAGTGGAAGAGGGAAGAGAGCTGGTTCAACAAGGCTTTCGGCATCAAGGGAACCAACGTCTTGCAAAAGAACGCTAAGAACGGGTAAGCTTAGACGAATTTCCTCTATCGCTCATCTTGAAGTTTTCCATTCTTTCTGACTCTTCGCGATTCTTTGAAACTTCATTGTGACAACAGCGCGTCCTACCAATGGACAGGCAACGGACTGCTGCGCTTCTTCCACTCCAAATGGCAGGTCATCGGCTACGGTCCTTACGACCTCACCGACACCTCGCGTACCAAGTTCGACTGGGTCATCACGTACTTTGAAAAGACACCTGCAACTCCAGCCGGCATCGATCTGTACGTCCGCGACCCTAGAGATATGCCAGAATCCACCTACAAGGCTGTTCTGGATCAGATGAAGGCGTTGAAGACCAAGTACGAGCAGGAACCGGATAGCAAGAGGAAACAGCTGGCGGGCGAGCTGACGAAGCTGGCCGAGGAGTTCTTTGACATTCCGCACGACGTGTGAGCCGCGACGGCCCATCGTCGCGCGGGTCTGACGGCGGCAAGTACAATTCGATGATACCCTTTAATGCTACGTCTGTCGGTCGTCGATGTGGTTTGTTCGCGTGGTTGTGTGGTTGAGAGATGAATCGAGAATGTTCTTGTACAAATACAGTTTGTGTTGGTCGTTCTTCTTCAACTCCAATCGAGATCGTCGTCGTTGAACTTGCTCCACTTGCCCGCTCCCACCCCACCATTCAACGCACTAGCGTCCAACAGCGGCTTCCCATCCTCGCCCATCGGACCGCTCGCATCGATCGGCAATCCGTCCGCACCCAACCTCCCCTCCGCCCTATCCTTGATCGCTTGCAACCAACCACCCTCGTCGATCCTCTCCGTCTCCTGCGCCGCCACCCTACGGAAGTAGAAATCCTTTCTCGGATCGTACTTGATGCGGTCGTCGCGAAGCATTCGGTTGTCGACACGTGCGTCTTCGCCTTCCACGCTGAGCACTGCTTGCGGAGTTTTCGCGTCGATCACCTGTTGCATCACGTATCGAGCCAGAGAGTAGGTCAGTCGTATGTGAGAGAAAGGAGAAAGTAGAAAGGAGAGTAAAAGGACGTACGTAGTGGTTATCGCAATGAGGACAGAATTCATCGGACTCCTCGTACTGGGTGAGATCCTTGCGGAACGCTTTGCGACACTTTTTGCAGATGAATGCCATCTCGATCGTTTTACGCAGTCCGTGGTCTTGGCTCTCAGCGTGACATTCCGGGCACTGTCGAAGCGAAAATGCATTAGAGATGTCAGTTCCAAGGTCCTCCTGGAGCCGTGAATCGGTACGGACTGGGTGAGACTTACGTCGAAGAACTTCTGACAGCACGGTGCGCGGATCGACACCTGTGCGTTCAGAATGTGTTTGCTGTGTGTGTCGTTGTCCATCAGGATGAACAGGTCAGTCATCAGTGCGCGAGAGTTTGTAGATGGCAGAAAAGACGTTCTTACCACATGATGAATGCGCTTCTGCGAAGCCGAAGAAGTAGCGTCTGAGGTACGATGGTGGGTGAGAGGAGCTTCAGGAAGGCGATTCGAAGAGGATGCCGAGCATCTTCCAAAAAATCCGTCGGGAAAAAGTGTGTAACACACACGCGATGCCGGCAAACCAACACTTTACGCGCTTTCACCTCTTTCTGCACGCTCTTGTTCCGTCCGAGACACGCTTCGCCGAGAAACCAGCTTCGGTTTTCTTCTCATCTAGGTTTGCAACAACTTGAACTTTTGCACACGATCAGAATGTATGGAATGCTTGCAATGAGTCTGTAGTGATAAGGTAGTAGGATGTACAGGGAGGCAGACACTCTATCCATCCATGTTGGGACTTGGCAGCGCATCAAGCCTCGTTCTCTTCGTCCTCCTCGACCTCGATCGCGCCGATCTCGTACTCCCCAATCACATCCCACCTCGATCCGCCCGCCGTGGCAGCCAGATACTTGACGAACCGCATCACGCCCTCATCCCTCAGCACCACGCTCAACGTGTTGAAGCTCGGCGTCAGGTTCAACAGCACGCCGTCAAAGTCATCATCCTCCTCCTCCCCGTCATCCTCGATCATCTCCACGATCTCTTCCTCCTCATCCTCTTCGTTGTCAGCATCCTTCATCTCGGCATCGGCTTCCTCTCCATTCGCCTCCTTCTTCTTGCCGCTGTTGCCGCTCTGGTAGACGGCAGGGTCTTCTTCGCCTTCGTGCGGCGCCATGTAGCATTCCCAGCCACCGATGTCTCCGCTCTCCCACTTCGCTGCCAGGTCTTTGGCTTGCTTCAGCGACAGCAGCTTGGATGAAGATGGTTTTGGTGGCGTTGGTTTTCCCTTCTTGGCTTTGCCGGCGAGACCTCGTGGACCGGCTTTACGCTCCTCGTCGAGCGAAGGCTTGGAGGCATCGGGGGTGAGGTTGAGCGTCACGTCGAGTACAGGCTCCGTGTCTGACCGGGCGAGCGTGTAGTCGAGACCGGGACGGAAGCGCCTAGCCTCGATGGGGCGTGCGCCTAGCGGTACGAGCTGTGTGATGTTGGCGAGGAAGTGTCGGAATGCGTCCGATGGGAAGAGCACCGTGCTGAGCAGTTTCAGGAGTGTGCTTGCGTCAGTGGGGAGTGGGTTGGGGACAATGGCGGTAGAAGATGCGATCTCGCCTGCTTTGGCTGGTGCAGCCTGTTCTGACAGTACGGCGTATCGCTGCTTGTGCGGTGGTCCGGCGATATTCCATTGCTTGGCCTCGTCGTTGGCATCGGTGGCGCGGTCCGTTCCGACACCGTGCGATTGGATCCGCGTCGACTCTTCCCCCTTGCCCGCGGTCCACCACTGGAAGCCATCCTTTGCATCCGACTGCCTCAACGCCTTCTCCAGTGGCTGTGCGATCTCCTTCTTCAAGATGTCCGAAAGCAAGATGTGCGAGTCATCTCCAAACTGCTCGAACAGCTGTTCCTGCGTCTTGGCCACCAGATACGCCGGGTTGAGGAACTGCAACAGGAACTTCTTCTCGTCCTGACTGAGTGGCGAACCGGGCAGAGGCGTCTCCAGGTGTTCCGGGTAGGCTTGGAACTGTTTGGCGTTTTCTTTGGCGGACAAGCTTTCGAGACTGCTCATCTCCTTTTCCACTTCTGCCTCCTTCTTTTCGTCCTCAGTCGTGAATCCTTCTTCGCCTTCTTGCGGCCGGTGGAACCAGCCGGAGATGCTGAGACGAGACTGACTTGGGTGAACTACCTCTTCGACCGAGTGGAAGGAGTGGCCCGGTTGCACGGTGAAGAATGTGAATTGGTTCCACTTGGGAGGGATGATCTTGCTGGGCAGATCGTCTGGTGTTCCCTTTGTCTTGACAGGATACAACTCGAGCGCACCGCCCCACTCAGGCTGCCATGGCTGCTCCGGATCTGGCAAGTAGAGGATGTACGACACCCTGCGTGTGGAGATGACATCGTCATGGTTCAGCAGGTGGCACCCTTGACGGTAGTCGTTGATGCTCATGTCCTTCTTCTTTGCGGACAGCGGCCCACATCCCGTGACGCCTTGCAGCCAGCTTCGGAACTCTTGCGAGTAGATAGCGTTGCGTACGCGGAGAAGGTTCTGCAACCTGCCGGCTTCCTCCTTAGGAAGTCCATCGAGGTTGGCCAGATCACCGGTCTGATTCACCTTATAGATGTCGGTTTCCTTCTCGGCAAATCGCAGCTCCGAGATAATTTCTTGCCGGGTTGCCTTGAGGAGGTCTTCGTCGATGAGGGCGGGGATGACGGCGTGCTTGTACGGTGCGCTGGACTCGTACTCCTTGTTGAACGTGGAGACGGTGGAGGGCGAAAGGAGGTCGGGCGCAAAAGCCGATGCGATATCGGAGGAAGCCATTGTGTATATCGATATGACTATCGTCAAAGCGCGGATAGGTCTCGAGATCGACAGTGGTGGTGTGGAAGGCAAGCGGACGTTGGACGCTCCTTCGCATGCTTTCGAGGTGGAGGAAGATCTTCTCAAAAATTTTGGACGCTTTTTTTTGAGCGACTTCCAGAGCGAAGGCATGGTCTAACATTTGCTATCGCCGCCAAAATTACCTTTGCTTCGTCGCCGTGAAAAGACGTTCGGAAGCGAAGCTGCTCTTCGACACGTCTGGGGTAGAAGCGCTTATCGGGATCGTCTGCTCGCTTTACACCTCCTTACCCCACACTTGCTTATTTGCCGCATCCGTGCCGCCGTCTCGCCCATGCTAGACAAGTGCGCCACTGACTCTTCCGGTCTTGACTGCAACGTATTCCCAATTAGCCCAGCCTTTCTTGTCTGACCTTGCAATCATAGAGACTCGTGATCACCACATCCAGCTCGTCCTTTCACGGACAGCATTAGGGGACGACTTGAACGAGTGTTTGACCCGCCCACAGACTGCAAAGATGCGACAAAGCGAGCAAGCCGCGCTTGCATCTATCTCGCTGAGCTTTTGAGAAGGTTTGCAGGGTCTATTGTATCGCTGAAAGTGAGAATCTGAGACACGAGAGTTCACCGCGGAGCAGCGAGCATTCCAGCTTTATTGCGCCCAGTCGCCTCCACACATCAAGACGCTGCTCTCGTGAAAGACGCTGCTTGTTGGACAGCGTGGTCTCGCATAGCGCAGTTCGCTCACATGATCAGCTTCTGTCGTTCGAACGTCCATCCATCCGACGAGTCCATATAAACCGTACACCCTGTCCTGCGTTCACCTCGCCCAGCATCCTCACCACGGATCCAATCTCTCGTATTCTGGTTTGTCTCCAAACCTCTCTCTTACCCACCAACGACATATCCGCAACCCTCTTTGTTCCCTCTTAAAGCTCTCTCAAGATGGGCAAAGACGACGTTCAAGCGGACGAGTCCAACCTCTTCCAGCTCATGCTCGACCAAGCCGACGAAATCGACTTTTCCGACCCCTCCCTCCCGC